>NW_026526766.1:56151722-56734222 GCF_024362965.1 Panthera pardus
AAAAACAAACAAACTAGGATTCAAGATGTACAGATGGTCCTTGAGGTCCATCCATGTTGTTGTAAGTGGTAGGGTTTCCTTTTTTATGGTTACATGATATCCCAGCACATGTACGTACTTTTTTTTTTTAATCCATTCATCCTTGTGGGCATTATGCTAAGTGAAGCAAGTCAAGATGAAGACAAAATACTGTTATGTTCTCACTTATATGTGAAATCTAAAAAAAACCCAAACTCATAGAAACAGAGAACAGATTAAGAGTTGCCAGAGGCAGGGGGTATGGGCAGGTAGAGGTGGAATGGAGGAATGAGAAAGGTGGCCAAGGGGCATAAACTTCCAGTTATAAATAAGTCCTGGGGATGTAATGTGAAGCTTAGTGCTCTTATACTATATTAGTAGTATATTAGTACATTAAATACTATATTGTACATTGGAAAGTTGTTAAGAGAGATCTTTAAAGTTCTCATCTCAAGAAAAAAAGAATCTGTAACTATGTGAGGTGATGGATGTTAACTTATTGTGGTAATCATTTCACCATACATAGATCAAATCATTATACTGTACACCTTTAAGTAACTTAATGTTATACTAACTATATTTCAATAAAACTTTTTTATTATTGAGGGACAGAGAAAGACAGAGCATGAGCAGGGCAGGGGCAGAAAAATAGGGAGACTCAGAATCCAGGCTCCAGGCTGACAGCAGAGAGCCGGATGTGAGGCTCGAACCCATCAACTGTTGAGATCATGACCCGAGCTGAAGTCAGATGCTAACCAACTGAGCCACCCAGGTACCCCTCAATAAAACTACTTTCAAAAAAGGCACACAGATGGTATTTAAAGTCATGAATGGGGGCGCCTGGGTGACTCAGTCGGTTAAGCGTCCGACTTCAGCTCAGGTCACGATCTCACGGTCCGTGAGTTTGAGCCCCGCATGGGGCTCTGGGCTGGTGGCTCAGAGCCTGGAGCCTGCTTCCGATTCTGTGTCTCCTTCTCTCTCTGCCCCTCCCCCGTTCATGCTCTGTCTCTCTCTGTCTCAAAAATAAATAAAACGTTAAAAAAAATTAAAAAAAAAAATAAAGTCATGAATGGTTAAGAACTCCTGGGAAGGGTATAGACAGAGAAGTTTGAGAATTAAATCTTGGGAAGTCAAAGGCTGGAGATAAGAAAGATCAAGCAAAGGAGGCAATTTTAGGAAGAGTAGTGTCCTAGAAGCCAAAAGTGTTTTAAGAGTGTTTCAAATTAAAGTTAAGAAATAGCCACTGGACCTAGTAGCTGAGACAGGAGGAGCCTGGAAGCAGAGTCTTATGTGGAAGGGAAGGGGGAGATTATAAGGGAAGCTTCCAGGGCATTTCTGATAGATGTGGGCTCTGAGCATAGAGGGAGAACTGGATTACAGGGTGGGAGAAATCCTTGGAGGTTTGGCTTTGCATTGTTGTCGAGGCCTCGGCCAAATTCTGTCATGGCCAACATGATGGTGCGAATGGGGTGTTGGAATGGTCATCTTGCCTGGGCCTCACATGCACTCAGAGTAAGAAATTTATAAACTTAAAAACAATTTTTTTTAACGTTTATTTATTTTCGAGACAATGCAAGAGACAGAGCGCAAGCAATGGAGGGGCAGACAGAGGGAAACACAGAATCCGAAGCAGAATCTAGGTTCTGGGCTATCAGCCCAGAGCCTGATCCGGGGCTCGAACTCACGAACTGTGAGATCGTGACCTGAGCTGAAGTCAGACACTCAACCCTCAGCTGACTGAGCCACTCAGGCACCCCAGAAATTTATAAACTTTTGATGTTGTTTCCAAATGGCCGTACATGTAGTCTTCTGTATTTCGTTCACTAGAAATTTGAGTTTTTAGAATCTACAATTTTTATAACCATGTTCCTTCCACTTTTGATATATCAGGAGGCCTAAGAAGTGAGAGTGGCCTGGATCTTACTCAACCTCAGAGAAGGTGAGGTAGGTGAGGTGTCAAAGCGCAAAATTTAAGAAGGCAAATGCAGAGTCCCTGGGATGAGTGTACCTTACACACCTCTTTTGCCTCACCCACCTCAGACACCACCAGGGGGTATGTCTGCTCTCTACCCCTGTGGGCCTCTACAAGTCAGGTGTCCTGGAGAAGTTAAGACTTTCTACTCTGGGTGGGGGTGGACAGGATATACTGGAAAGACAAAAATGATTATCATGCCTCCATTAGCCCAAAAGTGGGTATACACTGCCACCCCGTGGCCACCCAGGATCGGACTCCAGGACTATTTTCAGAATGGCACCGGCAGAAGGCAAGACCAAGACACACACCATCTTACCCACCCCTGCATTTCTTCAAGTTAGCAGGTTTTCCTGCTGTTCAGACACACAAAGAAATGACTGTTCAACAAGTCTTTATTAACAGAGACAGGTGGACAGACATCAAGGGCAGTATGTGGAAGCTGTGATGAGGGTGTACGTGTGCAGAAAAGGCCTTTGTAGGCCAGGGATGGCCCCCTGGACCTAGGCTAACTTCTCTAGGTCCTCTGCCCAGCAGTGGGCCCTGAGCTGAGGCCAGCCTCCCCCAGTCACACTCCTAAGGGACGAATGGGGAAAGGCATGGGGTCTTTCAGGATAGAAGGACCCTGACCTCAGCATTCTCCATTCTTACAGTTCTCCCAGCTGACTTAGTTGCTAAGAGTGGGGACAGGCCATGAGAACACTTGCATAGTAAGGGGAACAGAATGAGGTAAGGCATATGGTGAGGATGGGGAGATGAGGGGGGCCTCCACAGGCAGCTCCCACCTCAGCTGCTGTTGGGTTGAAGGGTCAGGCCCAGACAGAGTATAATACCTACACCCATCACCAACTCCAGAGCCTTGACTGGTGGCAGGAAAGCTCTGGAAAAGGCTTGAGTTAGTGATTCAAGCTTGTGGTATGTCTGAATATGACTGGCCCCTTGGTACATGTAGGGTTCCCTCTCTGGATGGTTGTGAACGTATGATGCTGCCGTACACATGGGATTGTATCTGCATGTATGTCCCATATGTTCCCACGAGTCTCTGTATTTGGTTACATAAGCATGTGTGTCCCTGCTCGTACATCAGGAACTTAGTAGTTGCATGTTGTGTCCCTGTCTTTTCACATGGGCTCCAGAAAGTGGATGTATGCAGGCCTGCCTGCTCCTGTCCATCCACAGGTCCTCGTTCAGGCCTGGCTGGTCAGGGGTCCTGGCCAAAGAGGTAGGTGGTGAGCTCAAGCCGGAGGCCCCGGGCATAGGCGCGAAGAGTATAGAAGAGCGTGAGGAAGTCCTGGGTGCTGAAGATTGTGTCAGCCAGTGCGAAGGCCAAGGTAGATGGGATGACACCCCGACCATACTCCACCATCCATGTATTTGGCCCCCATTCCACAGCTGTTGCCTCACCAGGCCCGTGGACCACGGTCTCCCCTAGAGGACAGGGAGCACCCACATAAGGAGCCTAGCCCTTCCATTGCTGCCACCTCCCTAGCCCGTGGGCTGTCTAGGGGCAAGAAACAGAGCAGGAGCATCAGGAAAGGAAAAAGCCTTACCTCACTGGCCTGGTCGCCCATCTGGAAGAGTAAGAAGCCAAGATGGCCACTCCTAAGTTTTCCTCTGTGGCATCACCTGGCTCATGTCCTCTTTGGGGGTAAGCCAAGGAGGGCCACCTCACATGGCCAGGGGCCACTGTATGGGAGTCCTGGAAGTCTGCATTCCCAAGCCTCACTCATGTCAGGCAGAAATTTAGCTAAACTTGGGCTGGGCCTGTTAGATAGGGAGGGGTGGTTATAAGACTTGTGTGGCTGTCTGAGAAATGTTCAATTATAATGCCTGTCATGCCTATAACTTATCAATCTGAAACTTATGTGGAAATCCATAGGTCTACTTTTTATGTAAAAAAATGTTTCACTATAGAAAAAATGAAGACAACTGTCTGTCTTGTCTTTGGGGGTATGACAGCATATCTGATTACCCAACTGTCTCTCCAACAACTGCTGGAATATTGGATGAATAAAACAGTGTCTTGGTATATAAAAATCGGACGTGGTTAACAAGAAGTGGTTAAGTTTTGTTTCCTTTTGACAGAAGTCCTTGGACAGGGGCCCTTGGACCTGCTTCAACCAATAATGACCTGTGGCTTATCTGAGGGGTAAGGGAACTGAGGGGAGAGCCCCCAACATACCCCCTTTCCATGCCATGACCCTCCTCCAATTATGGGCACCCCAGAATGAAGGGACCCACCTGGGTAGAAGACCTCACTTTTGGTAGTGCCCTCTCTCCACTGGTGGAAGGTGCCAGAGATGATGGTGTCGGAAATCTCAGCCCAGTAGCGCCCTGAGGGACAATCAGATGGACACCGAATATCAGGGTATCAGCACCAATATATGTCTTGGCCAAACATCCGAAAGGAGGGCATGGACCCTTGTACAGCCCCAGCCTCCCAGTTCGGCCCGCTGCCAGCACTGACCCGAGTGGCCGCCAGAGCCCAGGGCGGTGCCGAAGAGCAGCACGTACTCGGACAGCGAGGCGTGCAGAAGGCACATGGCGCCCATCCAGCCGCCCGCGTTCACAAACACCCACTGCAGCTCCTCGTCGGGCAGCACGTGGCCTGGGTGCAGCCGCCGTAATTCCACGATCAGCCGAGAGAACGCCAGCTCGTGGTCCAACCCTGGCGGAGGCAGAGGAACAACAGAATCTAAGCTAGAATCACTCGGAACTCGGGAAAGACGTCTCTGAAACTCCCAACTAAGCTCGGGCCTCCCCAGACCCCTGCCCTCCACCCGTTCGCTCCCCCGGTGACCCGTCGGCTCACCCGCATACTGCCGGGCCAGCTGCGCGATCTCTTCGTGCTGGAAGACGAAGCTTTGCGTGCCCAGCCAGAGCCAGACCACCTGGGTCAGCACAGCAGCGGCAGCCAGGAGCAGCGCGGCCCACACCCACCGCCGGCCCACGGCCCACTGCATCCCGGAAGGCGTCCTAGCAGGGAGAAGTGAAGGAACAAACCGGGGCCTGGAGCTGTGACTTTTACTGCCTCAAAACCTGCGGCGCGCAGTTCACAACCGTACCCCCGCCACAGTCGTGGTACGGCTCGCCCTGGCCAATCAGAACAGTCCGAACACCCGGGCACCACCCCCTTGGGTTGAACCATTTCCTCGCGGGGAGTGTGGAGCGCCGAGGAGTGGGGTGGAGCTGCGCGCGTGACGCGATGGGACGGGGCTAAACCCTCCTAGCTGTCAGTGTTAGGGCCTAAGAGCGAGGTCTTTCCGAGTTCCTTACCGCGTGTGGGTGGTGGTCGGGGTAGGTGGCTGTGACAAGCAGAGTGGATTGGCCCCCTTCTCAAATTTGCAGCAGGCGATCGACTTGTGATTGTGATCTTTGCTAGCACAAAAAGTGGGAGGAGGCGCTTCTACCTAGGAAAAGTACGGAAGGCTTTCTGGAGGCGGTGACGCCTCTAAATGGTGTTTAGAAAAATGGGGAGGGGCATTCAGCGAATGAGACGTACTGTAAGAACAAAAGCACTATGAAGAGACAGCAAGGAGTCTTTTGGGGCCTTTTGGGGCCTACGATTCATTCTTTGTTTTGGAGCACAAAATGTGAGAGGAGAGCATTGTACACCAACAGGGTTATGGGGAGGGGAATGATAAAGGAAGAGAAGCAAAAGAGAAAAGCGGCAGCAGGGTGCAGTGATTAAGAAAGAAACGCTGGAACTGGATTGGTTGTTAAAAGACTGGCTCCTGCCAACCTACCAGTTGTGTGATCTTGGGTAAGCTACTTAAGCCCTGTGACTCGGTTTTCTCATCTGGAAAGTGGGATGAATAAAAGGGTCTACCTCATAGTACATACCTTAATTGTGATGAAGGTTAAATGAGTTAATATTGATAAAGCAATTAGTGCCTGGCAAGTGGTGTCATATGTGTTAGTTACATAAATAAAACACAAAGGAGAAAAGAACTAGAAGGACACAGCATCACACATGATAGTGATGGAATGAAGGGTCAACACAGTCAAATGTAATTAAGAGGTCTGATAAAATGATGGGAAATGGTCATTAGGTTTCTCAGTAAGGGCATGCAGCAGAGATGATGCTATACAAATCTATTTCTTTTTGCTCTTGGGCAGCCATATTACATTCCACAGTAGCAGATGAAGCCATATGATTGTGTTCTGGCCAATGAAGTATAGGCAGGAATGAGGTATGCCACTTCCAGGTCTGGCTCCCAACGTCCTCTGTGAAATTCTTTACATTCTTACTCTTCCCCCATCTAATATCTTAGTAATAGGGAATTAAGTAGTGGAGAATTTTGAATGCTGCTTCGCCTCTCCCCCCACAATACACTTGCTAAGCCACTGAGTGGCGGGGGGGGGGGGGGGGGTTGTTTGCTACAGTAACTAAGTTTACTTAACCTATTACAGGCTGCTAGACATATTACAGTGTATCGTGTAGGTAAGAGTAGAGGCTGGGAAGCTGGACTATTTTCTGAGAAACTTGGCCAAGAAGGGATAAAGAAGGAAATATCTTGTACAAAAAAAAAAACTTGTACAAATACAAGTTTTTGTATTGGCTCTGGCTTCTGTGATGCTTCTGAGCTGCCCATTCTCTTAAGAACCTTGAGGCTGAGGGGCTAACCCCAAAATCTGGTCTCTGCACCCCTGTTCCAAGCAAAGCCCTCTGGGACTGTCTAGGCCTATGGCTCCCTTGGTCTTTCACAAGGATAGCACACAATGCTTTAAAAAAAATGGTCACAGCCATATTCTCCAGATGTTGCTAAGAAATCAAATTCAACCGAGGGGCGCCTGGGTGGCTCAGGCGGTTAAGCATCTGACTTCAGCTCAGGTCATGATCTCACAGTTTGTGAGTTTGAGCCCTGCATCCAGCCCTGTGCTGACAGCTCAGAGCCTAGAGTCTGCTTCGGATTCTGTGTCTCCCACTCTCTCTGCCCCTTCCCTGCTTGCATTCTGTCTCTCTCAAAAATAAATAAACATTAAAGATTAAAAAATAAAATAAAATTCAACCAAGTAAATTTGAAGATATAATTGGCCTTATTAAACAATTTGTGAATCAGGCAGCACCCCATCTAGCAAGTAGAAAGGACCTCCAAGCAAGAGATACACAAAATGGAAGATTTTTATAGGAAGAAATCTGGAAAAAAAAGTTTTTAGCAAAAGAAAAGGACTGTTCCAGGCAAGTTTCTTTTCTGTTAGGGGGAAGAGCAGGGGATCTTACCATGCAGATTACCTTATCTTCCTCTGGGGGAAGGAAAGGGCCCCATTGGTGCTAATTAGAAAATTCCTGACTGACCAGTTAAGACTACATCTCTGGGAAGGTTGAAACTGATGGGGTTTTATAGTGATGAGGGTTTGGAGCTGACAGCCAAGAGAGAATTTTCTTGAGACGTCTTTGGTGCAAAAAAAGGTGATTTTATTAAAGCACAGGAACAAGACTCGTGGGCAGAAAGAGCTGCACTGGGATTGTGCAGAGTGACTGGTTACCTACTATGGAGTTGAGAGAGGTAAAGGCAAAAGGGAGACCTACAGGAGGACTTTGATATGCTAAAGAAGACTTATACAAAAGATGCCTGCGACCTTGCTATTGCCAAGCTAAGGTTGTTTTCCCTCTAGTAAGGCATTAACATTAAAACAGTAGGAGGTTCCTGGAGAAAAGTTACACTCTATTTTTACCTCAAGTATTTGTCAATGGGCTGCAGGTTATGAGGAAATTTAATTTTACCTGCCATTTCCTTCTTCCCTTTGTACCCTGTATCACCATGGAGGGGAGGGTGATACTAGGGGTTCCAGGAAACTGGGTCTGTAGGTTTCTGGAGATTAGGCTATTGATAAGATTGCCTTTTTCTTGTAATTTACTAAGATATTTGTAAACCGATGGAGACTCATGTGCTGTATGACTGTGATCTCTGTCAGTTGGCCATTTGTTTTCTTTCCTTTCCTTTGCTCTTGGGCAGCCCAGGAATGCCTGAGGAATATCACACATATCCTACCTGGTGTGTGTGTGTGTACATGCGCTTTGCCCTCAGCTTGCCTTTTGCTCCCTCATCAAAACCACAATTAGTTTAGGCATTAAGCCCCAGTTTGGAGACTCCACTTAAGTGATGCCAGTTTGGGCCTGTGGTTTTCTTTTTAACAATGTTGCAGAAGAGATCATTCCTCTGGGATTTTATAGGCAGAGAGCTCCATAGGCCCCATCTCAGCCATTCTATTCTTCCCCCAAAAGTGATCTTGGGGAGACAGAGGGGAGGTTTGGAAATGTTCCTGAAGAGATGTTTCTGAAAGGGATTAGGAATTAGTTGGTATGATCCAAGAAGTGGCACCAAAGCATTGGTGTTCTTGGAAAAATAGAGCTGCCTCCAAAATCCAGTGACCCCAACAACAAAGATAGCTGAGAGAGAAAGGAAAGCAAATCTTGTATCTCAGCTCCACCCCCACCCCACCCCCAAGGATGAAAAGCCAGTGGTACCTGTAAAATCCTTGTTTCTCAGTTCCCTGCTCCCTGCCGCCTACCTAGTGGCCTCTTCAGATTCCAGTCTGAGGACCTAGGGCAGAGATTAGGTAAATGAACTGTGACCCAGTTTTTGCATTTGAGCTGCAAAACACCTGGGTTGACCTGGCCTGGGTTGGGGGAAGGGGCCTTCCTGCTACTGCCAAGCTCTGTCCTGAGTCTCACTGAAATCTCAGAGCCATTTTAGAGCAGTGAGAAGAATCTGGAAACTTGGGTTCAAATTTTAGCTTGGCCAGTCATCCTCTGGGTGAACTTGACGCTTCTGTTCCTCACTGTGGAATGAGGAGGAGGTTCAAACAATATTTAGACATCTCTCTAAAATTGCTAGGGGAGAGGGCACCTGGGTAACTCGGTTGAGTGTCCAACTTCGACTCAGGTCATGATCTCACAGTTTGTGAGTTCAAGCCCCATATCAGGCTTGCTGCTGTTAGCATAGAAGCCCACTTCAGATCCTCTGTCCTCCTCTCTCTGTCCCTCCTCCACGTCCCCGCTTGCGTTCTCTTAAAAATAAATAAAACATTAAAAAAAAAAAAGTGCTAGGGGAAGGGCATTGGGTGGCTCAGTCAGTTGAACTTCTGATTCTTGATTTCGCCTCAGGTCATGATCTCAGGAGTTGGTGAGATCGAGCCCTGCATCAAGATTGAGTCCTGCTCCGCCCTATCAGTGTGGGGGCCTGCTTCGGATAGTCTCTCTCTCTCTCTCTACCCCACCCCCCACCCTTACCCTGCTTGTGCTCTCTCTCTAAAAGAATAAACATTAAAAAAAAAAAGTCTACAACTCTTTTAATGTTTATTTATTTTTGAGAGAGAGAGATACAGAGCACAAGTAGGGGAGGGGCAGAGTCGGATGTTTAACCGACTGAGCCACCCAGGCATCCCAAGAAGAGTTTACAACTCTTGATCTCGGGGTGATGAGTTTGAGCCCCACGTTTGGTGTAGTAAGTACTTAAAATAAAATCTTAAAATAATAAATCAATGTGCCAGCAGAGGGATTGATTTGAATTTTATCCTAGTATTAGCCAATTGGTTTGATCCAAGGAAACATTGGGAGAAGGGAAAGGGGTATGTAAAGGAAACACCCCTGATCCCACCTAGATGGTGGCTGGAGCTACTGATAGTCAAGCCCTCTCCCCACTTTCAGGTTTCTTGTAGCCCTCTCACACTGCCCACTTCTTGTGCTTTAGGCATGAGCATATAAGAGAGAGAATATGGTTACTTAGCCTTTTTTTCCCCCAAACCTGTTCTCCTGCCTGGAGGGGATGGGGTATGATTTTGGTAAAGTATTTACCCCTCCATGTAACAGCTGAGGCCAGGGGTACAGCTGAAGCAGATCAATCCCACCCTCACCGCCATGCTAGTTTGTCTCTTCTACACCATAAGCATTGAGCAAGTAAGTGAGGTGATTGTGGATCCAGGGTTATATCCTTACTTGGCCGTAGAACTTAAGCCGCGGGAGGGCCGAGGCCATGCCTGACTTGTGTAGAGGATCCCTTTGTCCTACGTGGAGCCTAGGTGTCTGGCACACAGTAAATATTCATAGATATTCAGTAAATATTTGCTAAACAAATGACCTCGAATAGAGCAAAGAAATCTTCTAAGCAGCTTGGAGCTGAGGAATCTGCCATAAGCAGCTTTTACAGAGATTCTTCTAGGGTAGTAACTTAGCCCTGGGGTGTACGGGGAGGACCAAAGTCACCCCCCAAAATGCCAGGCTTTCCAGAGTCCCGCCCGCGGTTGAGCGGGCGGGCCCTTACGCAGTCACGTGCAGGCATATGGCCAATCACCGGGGGAGAGGCGGGGCATACCCAGAGGGTGGGAAGAGTCCGCGCTGCTGACTTTTCAGACGAATTCCACACCCGCAAGTGGTCTGATGTCGCGCAGCGGATCAGTTCCTGAGCAGCGCCAGCAGGCGTCGGAGGCGGACGCCACGGCCACAGCCTTCCGGGCGAGCGGTAACCGCAGGGCTTCTGGGACTCGCTGGGACGCGGAACCGAGCCCTCCCTTTCCTTAGGAAGTTATCGTCCCTACCCCCAGGTCCGCGCGCCCACCCAGGCAGGCCTGCGAGACGAAGGGACACGCCTGAGTTGGGGCCGGAGGTTAATTGGAGCTGGAAAAGCTCAAGCCCCGGCCTTTAGCTCCTTCCTGAACGGGACAGGGCCAAGAGGGTGCTTCCGAACTTGGGCCTGCTAGTGAGTGAGACCTAGGACAGAGGTGGTCTGAGAGTTTGGCTGACTGATCGTGCCTCTCTGTCCCCAGAACATCAGCATATCCGCTATAACCCACTACAAGATGAGTGGGTGCTGGTGTCAGCTCACCGCATGAAGCGGCCCTGGCAGGGGCAAGTAGAGCCCCCGCTCTTGAAGACAGTTCCCCGCCACGACCCCCACAACCCTCTGTGTCCCGGGGCCACACGGGCCAATGGAGAGGTAAGACTTTAGAACCTACATGTGCAGCTGGGCCAGGAGTAGTAGCTTCCCCTTAGAGCTGCCCCTCACCCACAAGGAAGTGGACCTCCTTCTGGGTCATGTCGCACCAAGTCTTTCTGATCCCACAGCAGGCCTTCCACACTCCCTTGTAACCTGTCCAGCCCCTGAAGCCTGCCAGATGACAGGTGGGTATGAAGCAGCAAATGCTTCTAGCCCATTCTTGTCAGTAGGTGAATCCCTACTATGATGGCACCTTCCTGTTTGACAACGACTTCCCAGCTCTGCAGCCTGATGCCCCCAGTCCAGGTAACCTGGCTCTAGATGCTGTTGGAAAGAGAGGCTGGACCTCTTGGGGGACTTCTGCTGCAGAGAGTGATACCCCTCTTTCTCAGGACCCAGTGATCATCCCCTTTTCCAAGCAGAGGCTGCTCGAGGAGTTTGGTAACTATGGATTTCTTCACTTACCTTCAACCCAGGGCTTGGACTGAGCACGGGAGTTGGACCCTGCCCCTAGCACAGCCAAGCCCTATATCTGTCATCTCTCCCTCCATCACCACCTAGTAAGGTCATGTGCTTCCACCCCTGGTCGGATGTAACACTGCCACTCATGTCAGTCCCTGAGATCCGCACTGTCGTCGATGCCTGGGCCTCAGTGACAGAGGAGCTGGGTGCCCAGTACCCTTGGGTGCAGGTCTGTGAGGTCGCACCTTTCCCCGAATGGGCAGAGAGGGGGTGGTGCAGCTTTGGTTCTGGGAAGTGGTATTCCTGTTTTCACAGGGTGTGGTCTGGAGGGGCTGATTTGGTGTCTCTTTGGCTACTAAAGCTCCCTATCCCTACTTGATAGATCTTTGAAAACAAAGGGGCCATGATGGGCTGTTCCAACCCCCACCCCCACTGTCAGGTAAGTGAGTCAGGGGCTCCAGCGGATTTCTGGGGTGAGTCCAAGACAGTCCTGTGGGGAAGGGAACTAGAGGGACAGAGTAAGTATGCTTGTAATGTGGAGGCTTGGGGGTGAAGGATCTATCTGCCTATTCTCTCCTCCTGCCCCTTGATAGGTGTGGGCCAGTAGTTTCCTGCCAGATATTGCCCAGCGTGAGGAGCGATCTCAGCGGGCCTATCAAAGTCAGCATGGAGAGCCCCTGCTTATGGAGTATGGCCACCAGGAGCTGCTCAGAAGGGTAGGAGAAAGCCAGACCCTGTTTCCCCAAGGAGCCCCTAACCTCACCCCAAAAGAGAAAGGTGTGTGAAGGACGATAGAAGGAAAATAGCAGAGAGACTTGATGGGAAGCCATAGCAGTAATCTAAAGGAAAGATGATGGTGGGTTAGATTAGAATGGTAGTGGTGGAGGTGGTAAGAAGCCATTAGATTCTGGGTATATTTTTTCTTCTCCTGCCTATCTGCTGACAACCCCCACCCCTCCACCTTGATGACTTCATCTCCAATTGGTCTGGCCAGGAACGTCTGGTCTTAACCAGTGAGCACTGGTTAGTATTGGTCCCCTTTTGGGCAGTGTGGCCCTTCCAGACACTGCTGCTGCCCCGTAGGCATGTGCGGCGTCTGCCTGAGCTGACCCCTGCTGAGCGTGATGGTGAGTGTCCCAACTGGGACCCTGGGGCCAGGCACTGGGTACAGATGGCTCTGATAGGGCCAGCATCTGCGCCTCAGGCTGAGAGTCAGACTCTTGATTCCAGATCTAGCCTCCATCATGAAGAAGCTCTTAACCAAGTATGACAACCTATTTGAGACATCCTTTCCCTACTCCATGGGCTGGCACGGTAAGGCTTTTTGAGCCCCACCCATGTCTAGCCCCAACACCATTTCTGAGGTCCTGAGACCTAGCTCAGTGGACTGCAACCCCCAGCGGGCTTTGAAATACTTGCTGAGGGAAGTGTCCAGAGCAGGGATGCTGGGACTGAAGGTGGAACTGCAAACTTGGTGCAACTATGTCTCCCAGTGTTTTCCAATGTCTGGCCTACTCACTGGCAGGGAATGCTGGGAGATGTAGTTTTCAGGTACCTAGCCTGGTTTGGGTGTCGGGGCTAGTCTATAGAACTAAAAAATGGCCCTCCCCAATTATCTCTTTTTCCTGTCAGGTGCTCCCACAGGATCAGAGGCTGGAGCCAATTGGGACCATTGGCAGTTGCATGCTCATTACTACCCTCCACTCCTGCGCTCTGCCACCATCCGGAAATTCATGGTTGGCTATGAAATGCTTGCCCAGGCACAGAGGGACCTCACCCCTGAGCAGGTCAGGTTTCAGAGCACTCTGGTTCCTTGGGTTCCCTTTTCTCTCCCATTTCCCCAAAGGAGCCCAGTGATCATGACCCTGAGAACCTGTATAACATAGGCATTCCTGAGGACTCAGGAGCTGCTCAGCTCTAGCCTCTGGCTATTCTGGCAGTCCTTATCCTCAGCCTTCTGGTCCTACAAGCCTTCCCTCCGCTGTCTTCTAGGCACTCATTACCACTGTTCTACTCATACCACTTCATACCACCATTCTGGGCAGCCCTTATCCTCCCTCATTTGCCCCTGTTCCCTTTCAGGCTGCAGAGAGACTAAGGATGCTTCCTGAGGTTCATTACTGCCTGGGGCAGAAGGACAGGGAGACAGCAACCATCGCCTGACCACGCTGACCACAGGGCCTTCTGCTTGAGGGAACCAGGGCCTAGGGTTTGGGAAGATGTGGGATCAATAAAACTAAACTGTGTTTCTCAAACTTTAATCACATAGTCTAATGCCAGAGGATTATGAACTATAACCCTTGGGGATCTGGGTTAAAGGCACAGTGCCAGCCACAACTTTCCTTTGTCTACAGATGTGCAAAAACTTAGAGTACAAATATTCCACCCCAAATCTCTGAACAAAATTAATACTTAATGTTATGTCTGGCCTATAGATTCTTTTACTCCTGGAGTAAACAAAGGCATCACAGTTTAAGAAACTTTTAAAATCTTGTGTTCTTGTCTGTGGCTAAGGGTTTGGGAAAGCCAAAGCACCCTTTATTGCCACCCCTAGGGTGTCAGCTCATCAAGCCTGGGCCTGAGGGTTTGGTGGGGAGCTGGTGAGCAAGATCCTGGTACCGGTGGTCAGTGGCCAGACACTGGGCTGCTGGCCAGAACCTTAGCTTTGTGAGAGACTGCAGGTTGGCTCTGCTCCAGCCCACAGGGGCTGAAGGGGCGGGTAGGGAGTGTACATGGCTTTGTGTCCTTCTCTAGACTCTCACGTGCAGTATATATGTGCAGACTCTGCACACTTGTGTTCCCCATGTGCCCCAGTCATTGCAGGGGAAGAAAGGAAAAAAAACAGCTCTGGCAGGGAAGGGGCTATCAGAGTTAGGAGCCGTAGCACCTAGAAGGAGGGGGTGGTTTTTGGAGGGACCCTGGGTTCTACTCCCTCTCCTCTGGATGGTTTCCTTGGCAAGAATGTATGACTGTAACAGTAACGGGGCATGCA
Source organism: Panthera pardus (assembly GCF_024362965.1). Lineage (NCBI taxonomy): Eukaryota > Metazoa > Chordata > Mammalia > Carnivora > Felidae > Panthera > Panthera pardus. The sequence goes on from NW_026526766.1 coordinate 56,166,106, forward strand.
ACCCAGGAGACCTGATGCCACCTAGTATCCTCCAAACTTTTAGGTGAGGATAGGGCTTGTGAGCAATGCAAGGATGGCCAGAGGCTTTTTATCTTCATCTTCTCTCAAGGGACCTGAGTTTGGCAGGGGCTATCATGCCAAGACTAGACAGTGATGACTTGGCCCAGGAGAACCTTGGCTGCCTGCCTTCCAGTCCAGGGTTTTTTCTTGAGACCCTGAACAGGTAGGGTCTGGGACTTGGAGTCTCTGGAAGGAGCTCAGAAAGACATGGTACACATCTTCCTTGAGGTCCCAGTGACTGGGGAGTGGATGTGAACCCTGGGTGATTGGCTGGTTTCTGAAGGCATACACCTACACAAACACCGGACCCCACACTCGATTTGGCTGTATTTTGGAATCATTTGGGAAATTTAAACACTGATGCCAAGGCCAGTTTCCAGAGATTCGGATTTAATTGGTTTGGAGTGTGGCTTGGCAATTTTAAAACCACAGTGTTCGGCAAAGTTTCAGAACCATCGCACCACACAAGTCCTTATCTGGAGTCAGGGGTACCACAGCTCCTCCAGTCACCTGCCCAATGGCTCCTGAGCCACTGAACTTGAGGCTTTGTTTTTGGACTGATGGAAGGAAGAGGGGCCTGAAAACTTCCAGTCCTGCGGTCCCAGGACCCGACTCTAGGCAAGGACCTAGGAATCTAACTCCAGACTCCGTCTCTCAGTCCCGGACGGGACAGGAAGTGTCCGGCAGAGGTGGGGTGGCGGTGATTGGCAGATGGAGGCTCCAATGGGCCCAGACCCTCCCCCTTTTCACCCTTGTCCTTCCATTGGTGCCTGGGTGGAGCCGCCCCCACTGCGGGGGCCCCGGGGCGAGAGGGAGTAGAGGCCGGGGCAGAGGGCGAGGGCGGAGGGCGCTGGCGGCGGAGGCCGCAGAAGGTGAGGCCTGGTGGGGCCGGCGGGAGTATTGGAGGAAGCCTTGCCAGGAGAGGGCGGGGCAGGGTAGTGTACGATCTGAAGGGCCTGGAGTGATTGACCGACTGTCAGTGTGTGTGTGTGTGTGTGTGTGTGTGTGTGTGTGTGTGTGTGTGTCTGTGTGTCTGTGTGTGTCTGTGTGTCTCGATGTCAGTATGTGGACCTGTAACTGAGTGTCACTTGGTGCAACTGGCAGTTAATATGACTGCGTGTGTCAGTGTGCGTGTGGTTGAGTCTGCATGTGGCTGTGCAAGTGTGGGATTATGTGTTCTGTCAATGTGCAGTTTTCGGGTTGTGTGTTTGTGTGAGAGGGCCTGTGACCACATGGGGAATGTATTTTGGGAAGGTCTCTGTGGGATTTAAGACTGTCTGCCAGTGTGAGAGTCGGGGGCTGGGTTTGTGTGTACCATTGTGTGACTTCAGCAGTAGCAGAGCAAGAGTGAGATTTGTACTATGTGTGTGTCCTGTGTCCTGTGTTAGACTAGAAGTGGAGCTGTGTTGTACTTGGGGACCAACTTCAATAGTCAGTGGGACTGACCTTTCTATTTTAATGTCCAGAAAAGACAGACTCACCCCAACACACTTGGCTTCCCTTCCTTTCTGTGCTCTAGAGTCCCTGTCATTGGTCTACTGCTCCTTATTTTCTGTTTCCCTCAGTTTCCTTATATGTCTTTTTCTCTCCCTACTACTGTTCTCCTAGAGCTGTCATTTTCTGTGTCTCCTCACAGTTTTGTCTCCCCTGGTATCTCTGTGTATCTGCTTTTTAATTCTGCTTCTCATGTCCTGTGCATCTCTGTGCCCCTATGCCTGACTTCCCTGTTCACCTTTGTCTTTTTGGCTACGTGGGGGCCTAGGGCAGTGATGAGATGTGGGATTTGCCATACTAAGAGCTCCCTAGAAGAGGGGACTCAAACCATGATGAAGATTTGCTTTTAGGGAGTGCTGTGACCCTATTGCAGGGGCAGAGTGCTAAGTATCTGTGTATCTACGTGAGGGTATGAGTCTGAGTGACAATGAGTATATCCATGTGACTGTGAGTGGCTGTATCTGAGAGTGTGTGTCTGAGGGTAAGTGTGGGTCTTATGTATCTGGCACCAAGGGACCAAAGGCATTTCCTGGTGCTGGGGCCCAAAGAGTGGAGGGGGAGGTGAGAAATGGCTGGAACGTCCTGGGGCGGAGGAACTGGACTCTGGATTTTCTTTATATCCCCCAACCTGGGGCCTCCTTTCCCCTCAAAAAACACCTAACTATGCCCTAAGGAAATATTTACTGGGGAGCGAAAAGAGTGGGGCATGAATCTCTGATTTTTCATTTGGTTATGTCCACATGTGTTCAAGGGAGTGTCTTTTAATTGATTGTGTCTGTTAAGTCCACACATGAATGTGGCTGGGTGAAAACATAGGGAATCTCTCCCTGACAGGGATATAAGCAGCCCTCCTTTCCCTCTTGCTGGCCCTGGCTGTGCCTGTGGCTTCATTTCCAGACTGGGGGGAGGCCTCTTCCCTTCCCAGGGCCTCGGGTGGGAGGGGGGTGAAAGGAGAGGAGGGAGGAGGAGAGAGGGAGGTGGGGGCCTAGCTCAGGGCGGCTGAGCTCTAGGGCCCAGAGGGGCGGGGGGAGGGAAAGGGAAGGAGGGGATGATTCTGGGGTCCCAGAACTGAGTGGAGCTGAGACGGGTGCTGTAGCTGGTGGGAGGAAGTCCTGGAGGCCATGGACACTCAACCACTGGGATCACCGAGGTAGGGCAGGGCTGCGTAGGGTAAATGTTCTCTGGGTGGGGGGTGGGGGAGTGGGTAGGGGTGAGCCACTAGACACATTCAGACAGACACATGGAGGCCCTTACTCTGCTCTACTTGAGAGGGATCTGTGCTCTTCCTCTCCTGGAGCCCTTGCCTGCCTGGGCCCTCTCTGTTTCTGCTTCTTCTCCTGTCCCCATGGCCACTTCCCCACTGCTTTTCTCATCCTGCCCTTCTCCCATCCAGAATCCCTCTCTCCTAGCACCCCCACCTCCATACACACATGGTTGCTTACTCCCTCTGCACTTCTACTTCCCTGCTGCCCAAGCCCATCCCTTGCCTCACTGAGCCCCTACCACCTCCCAGTCCTGATTTCTGAGCATCTCCTGGTTCTGTAGCCTCCACTCCAGGCCCCTTTCCCTGCAGACTCCTAGCTCCTCTCAGCCTCCTCTCCCCTCCCCGACACCCTGTCTCCATCTCCTGGCTCTTCGCCCGCCCCCAGCCTCTGGCAGCAGCCAAGGCATCTGGATCTGCTTAACTCTGCAGTCTCAGCCTGCACCCTCGCCCCATCCAGCCTCACAGGCTCGAGACCAACAAGATTCCAGAGTCAGGCCCAGATGAGTGGTCCAAGGAGCCAGGCCCAGGAGAGAAGAGGCCTGGCAGCCAGAGCAGGGCTAGGCCTCATGGTAGGAGTACAGAGTGGACTCAGACCTACCATGACAGCCCTCCACCCAAGGGTGATGAAGGCTGTCTCAGGTCAGTCAGAGGCAAAGACTAGTCCTGGGCCAGGTGGGGGTAGACACTGGAATTCCCAACAGCTGGGTTGGAGGAGTTAATGGGAGTGACTGCGCTGGTGCCAGCACTTGGTGCCAGGGGTGGGTGCCAAGAGTGGTGCGTGTGTGGGGGGACTGCTGGCACAGTCTGTCGCCTCCAGCTTTTGTTCTGGGCCCTAGGCCCAGCACTGAGATGGAGGGTGTGAGGGTGTGTGTGTGTGTGTGTGTGTGTGCATGCATGCACACGCAGCACTGGGTATATGGTGGAAAGGAGACTTAGATCAGATCCCCTAATATTTTCTGATATCCTTACCCAATTTGGTACCTTAGTTTTCTTCCTAGAACATCACAGTTTAGAAGAGGAAGAGGCAGGCTTTAGCCTCCAATCTGGGAATGGGGGATTGCTGACCCTACCTCTCTCCCCATAGATGAGCAGCAGCTGCTCAGGGCTGAGCAGGGTCCTGGTGGCCGTGGCTATAGCCCTGGTGTCCACCTCCTCCCCCTGCCCCCAGGCCTGGGGCCCCCCAGGTGAGAAGAATCCTGCTATATGACTCTAACTCCGACTTGTGACTTGCCACCCTCACTGTGGGCCCTTTCCATGCTTAGTCTATGACTCCCCAACCCCTGACATGAAACCTGGCAACATTTCCTTTCTACCCTGTCTTCTGACATCTGTCTCCAGATTATAACATGATGCTTTGACCCAATGACCCCCCCCCCCCCCACACACACACACAGGGCTTAAAAGTCTGCCCCTTACCCCATTGTGCTCACTGAGTGGGGGCTGGGATGGGAGATAGGGAAAGGAAGAAAGAGCCTCTCCTCAGATGTGCCCTCCACAGGGGTCCAGTATGGGCAGCCTGGCAGGTCCATGACACTGTGTTGCCCTGGAGTGACTTCTGGGTAAGTGCCCCATCTGCCTATTGGGCTGATACTCATGACCCTTTCTTACTCTGTCCAGTCCTCATGTCCCTCCCATCCTTGCCCCCTGTGTCTATAATTCTCACCTCTCTAGCTATCCTAATCCTCAAACCATCCTTATTCAACAGAAAATTTCAACCAACATGTATTGAGCACCTGCCAAGTCCCTGGTCTATTTTAGGCTCTCGGATCCAGCAGAGCACAAGCCTGGCAAGAAGCCCGCCCTTGCAGAGGTTACATTCTAGTAGGGCAGATGGACAATAAGCAAATAAGCATGGTACTTGCCAGGTACTAGTACCTGCAGGGCAGAAAATCAAAAGAAAGTGATGTGGAAGAGATAACTGATAACTGATTGGTTACTTTTTATTGGTAATCAGGGAAGGCTTCTCTGAGGAGGTAATATTGAAGCTAATTTCTGAAGGTCAGGAAAGAGGCAGAGGGAACAGCTAGTGCAAATGCCCTGAGGTGTGAATGAGCTCAATACTCTTGAGCAGAAAGAACACAAGTGTGACTGGATTGTGGTGGGTGAAGGGGAGAGAGAGAGGAGCTGAAGAAGGAAAGGAAGGCAAGGGCTAGATCACCAGGGGCTTTGTAAGCCAGCAAAAGGACTCTGGTTTTTATTGCAAGCACAGTGAGAAGCCGATGGAGAGCTGTGGCATGGCTTACACTTTAAATCTTCCCTCTATCATACGTCATCTCACCCCCAGGGCCCCGGTGTCCTGGTTTCGGGATGGGGAGACAAGGCTGCTCCAAGGACCTGACTCTGGGCTAGGGCATGAACTGGTCTTGGCCCGGGCAGACAGCACTGATGAAGGCACCTACATCTGCCGGACCCTGGATGGTGCACTTAAGGGCATTGTGACCCTACAGCTGGGCTGTGAGTTGGGGAGAGAGTATTGGGTGGCAGTGATGAGATAAGGGGCTCTTGGAGGGAGTCCAGGACCTGAGTAAGCCCTTTGGGATGGGGAGGACCTGGGGACTTCTCAGATTCTGGTTGTACCCTCTGCCTCTAGACCCCCCAGCCCGCCCTGTTGTCTCCTGCCAAGCAGCTGACTATGAGAACTTCTCCTGCACTTGGAGCCCCAGTCAGGTCAGCGGTTTACCCACCCGCTACCTCACCTCCTACAGGTGTGTGCATGATTGGGTGTGTGTGCCTATACATTTTTTTTTAATGTTCATTTTGAGAGAGAGAGAGAGAGAGAGAGAGAGAGAGAGAGAGCATGCACACAAGTGGGAAAGGGGCAGAGGGGGAGAGAGAGAGAGAGAGAATCTCACTGTCAGTGTGGAGCCAGACATGGGTCTTGATCTCATGACTGTGACATCATGACTTGTGCTGAAATCAAGAGTCAGATGCTTAAATGACTGAGCCACAAGCGCCCCTGTGCCTATACATTTGGGCGTGTAGGCACAACGTGGGTATGGGGGGCAGTGAGGGAGATCTTGAGGAAGGCCTTAGAGAGAGGGAGGATCCTCTTTTCCTTCCTGAACTCAGATGGCACCCTTCCCTGCCAGGAAGAAGACAGTACCAGGAGCTGATGGCCAGAGGTAGGACATAACGGAGAGGTTGGGGGCTCCAGCTAGGTCCTGCAGTGAACCTTTCCAAGCTCAAGATCACATCCTCCCTCCTAGGATGAGTCCATCCACAGGGCCCTGGCCATGCCCACAGGATCCCCCAGGGGCTTCCCGCTGTGTAGTCCATGGGGCAGAATTCTGGAGCCAGTACCGAATCAATGTGACTGAGGTGAACCCCCTAGGGGCCAGTACACGCCTGCTGGATGTGAGCTTGCAGAGCATCTGTGAGTACTCATTCCTACTGCTTCCTCAGATCCCCACCTCAGAGACCCCAAATGGACTCCAGAGTACAGATAGTCCAACACAGAACCTCCCACTGTCAGAGTACCCAAATACTTCCTTCCTGACATAGACCCCATTTTAACATACAGATAGCCCCCATGGAGACTAAAAAGCCAAAGAGATCAGAGCCCAGCAGGCAGAGTTACTTCAGTCTCTAGAGGCTGCTGCCACTATCCCTTCCTGGCTTCCTAGCCCCAGAGTTGCCTCTTTGCTTCTAGCCCTGTGTTGAAGGCCGCCATGTCTCATGTCCTCCCTGCCTGGTGTAAGCCCTTGCTAGTCTCTCTTTCCTATTGATCTGTATGTGGGAGGGGGGAACTAAAGCTCTAGCTGAAATTTAGGCTAATTAATTTTCTTCCTTGAATAGAAAGCAGAATCACTCTTTAATTCACTAAACAAACACTTCAAAAACCTGTCCCTAGATGTCAGCTCATTTTATAATAGGGATGACAGACAAGTCCTGAGCCCAATGGATGGTCAAGCTTAAGATTTCCCCATACCCCTTGGAAGTGCCTCCCTCAGGTACCTTTAGGCATGCACCCACCTTCCCTTCGGAGGTAGTGGGGAGAAGGGACGGGTACCTGCTGCCTGTCCTGACTTTGTGTCTCCACCCCCCTCAGTGCGCCCTGACCCACCTCAGGGGCTTCGAGTAGAGTCGGTACCTGGCTACCCCCGCCGCCTGCGTGCCAGCTGGACATACCCGGCCTCCTGGCCCCGCCAGCCCCACTTTCTGCTCAAGTTCCGACTGCAGTACCGTCCAGCGCAGCATCCAGCCTGGTCCACGGTGAGACCTGGAGTATGTCCCAATCTGGGGCTATAGGTTCTGCCTCTGGTTTCATGTTCCTGGTTATTCTTCATTACTTTCTGGCACACTAGCAGGTCACTGAAGTCCTGTAACCTCCCCCCATACAGTGCTGTCCATGGGCCAGCCTTTGTGCTGGGTGCTTGGGTTGGAGCAGGGCCTTACAGGCCTAGCCTCTGCCCTGGGGGGCTGTAACTCTAACATAAACCCATCCGTGGGAAGACAGGAGTGGCTTTTTACAAATAACTTTTCTAGGAAAAGGAGTGCCTTTCACCCAGAGGCACAACCTCATACAAACATTCATACACCCAGATGAAGATAATAGTGAATTCCCACCTCTGGAGATGTTAAAGATTGGCTAGCATCAAGTCAGGGGAGCAGCTGCCTCAGATAATAACCAATATTTATGGAGCACTGTCTGCTCGCCAGGCGCCATACTACACATTTTACATGCATTATCTTGTTCAGGTATATTCACCTCTACTTTACAAATGAAGAAACCGAGGCACAGAGCAGCCCAAGTGATATAGCAAAGATTTGAACCCTGGCAGTCTGATGACACAGCCTATCTACATAACCACTATGTACTTTTGTCTTTCAAACACTAGGTGTAGACCTGACACCACCAGCCACCCCACATGAGGCCAGATGTCTCCAGCAGTCTGACAGGGACAGGACTGGGAGGAAGGGGTGCTGTTTGCTAACTGAGTCTGGAAGGCAGGTAGTCTTGGCACTTACAACCTGGATAATGGGCCAAGGAACCATCTTCATTCCCAGGTGGAGCCAGCTGGATTGGAGGAAGTGATTACGGATGCTGTGGCTGGGCTGCCCCATGCTGTACGAGTCAGTGCCCGGGACTTTCTGGATGCTGGCACCTGGAGTGCCTGGAGCCCCGAGGCCTGGGGGACTCCAAGCATTGGTGAGAGACTGAGCCCCTGAGCCCAGGGCATGGGCGGAGGGCCGGCCCCACAGTCTCTGTCAGCTGGACGGGTTTTCGGGTCTTTGGTCTTCTTCGCTTCAGCTTGGGTTGCCTGAGGCCCCGCCCTCGCTTAAGCTTTGCCCCTCAGCTTCCACCTCTGTTAGGTCCCCAGAAGCTGGCTCTCCCCTTTCAGCTTCCACCTCCTGGGTACCCTTCCCCGCTCCTCCTCGTGTGGGCAATTCTTCTCAGGTCTCCCCTCCCTTCAGGGCCCCTGCCAAAGGAGATACCAGCTGGGGGCCAGCCACACAAGCAGCTGGAGGAGGAGCCTCAGGCAGACTGCCCTGCTTCCCCCAGGCCCTCCCTCTTGCCAGATCCACGGCCACTTGGTGAGCTTGGGCAGGTGAATCAAGGTTGTAGAGGACAGGAAAGCCCCAGAGAGAAAGGATTTGGTTAGGCAGCCTCACTCTCACAGTGGCATGTGACCCTCCCCTCCCCCAGACCACAGGGACCCCCTGGAGCAGGTAGCAGTGCTGGCATCTTTGGGAATATTCTCTTTCCTGGGACTGGCGGCTGGGGCCCTGGCACTGGGGCTCTGGTAAGTAACTGCCATTGGCTCTCAAATTCTGATCCCACACAGATGCTCTAATACCCACAGACCAAACCTATTCCCACCCTTCATGATTTCCCACTGAAAAATTTATGATTCTGGAATGATTCCCCTACTCCCTCCAACCCCCAACTTCATTATTTTCACTGATTTTTCTCCTGACCCTTTACTAATACACTGTTTCGGAGGAGACAGAGATGCCCCACCATTGTCAGAAGACAGCTGCCTTTTTATGCTCTAGGCTGAGACTGAGACCAGATGGTAAGGATGGACCCCAAAAGCCTGGGTTCTTGGCTCCAGTGATGCCAGTGGACAAACTTCCAGGTAAGTAGGACCTCTAGGAGGTTTGGACCTGGAGATGTGTGCCCTCATTTTGAGTGTCTGGATTAAGAGCCAGATGCTCTAGTCATTGTAAGAGTGTTGGAAATCAGAGTTGGGTCACCTCATTCTTCTGAGCTCAGGAATGGAACTTTCATTCTTGAGTCCTTGGGCTCAGAATGGAGTCTCTTCCTTCTCTTACACAGTATTGGGGATCCTAGATGGGCCCCTTATTTTCAGGGTGTTAAGCTCAGAGTTGGACATCTATCCTGATTCTTGGGGTATCTTGGATCAGAGCTGGGTCCTCTCCCTTATTCTTAATGTACCTGGGCCTAGAGCTAGTTATACTCCCTCATTTTTAGGGTATTGGGGTTCAATCAGAGCTGGGCACCCCTATTCATTCTTGAAGTGTTGGGCTCAGAGCTGGGTCCCTTCCTTCATTCTCAGGGTGTCTGGGCCAAGATCCAGTCCTATTATCTCCCTTGATTTGCCTCCTGCTTCTTCTAGGAGCCCCAAACCTGTAGATGACCCAGGAGGGCTTCAGCTGATTCCACCTATAACTCTGTCTTGCTGGTGTGGATGGACAGACAGATAAAACCCAGGCAGGATAGATCCCCATGGAGGCAGGGGGGCGGGGAGTGGCCTCAGCTGGAAGTTCTGTTTGGAGCCCATTTCTATGAGACTCTGTGTTCCCAACCTGCCAGCTGGAAGTGTCCAGACGTCTGATTTCATCTCAGAGTTGGAGGTCTACCAGAGTAATGTGTGTAGATGAGTATGTTTGTGTCCATGTGTGCCCATGTGTATGTGAGGTAGGGAATGTGTGTTCTCTAAATTTATGCATGTAGGTGCCTGGGGAGTATGTGTGGGTCCTTGGCTCTTGACCTTGCCCCTGGAGGGGTTTGTGAAGATGTGAATAAAGAGAATGAAGAGGTTCTTCTGTTTATTGACATGTTACCCAGCTTCAGAGTCAGGGCTCACAGGAGAACGCATAGAACTTGGAGACCACAGTCAGAGACTATTGTCCAATGATGCTTTATTGTTTTGGCTATTAGGGCCCCTGGTCCATTTTCTCTATCAGCTCCAAATTCAGGTTAGGCAGAATACCCTGGAATCTCCTCCCTTGGCGCTCAAACCACCGAGCCAGGCTGCGGTTCTGAGGATGGATGCAGACACTGCGTCGAGACAAGTGAAGCCTGGGAAAGGAAAGGTGCAAAGCCATAGTCATAGCTTGGAGATGAGGTTAGGGTCCAGGGGTTAGGGCAAAGGCTAAATGAAAACCTGAGTCAGCATCAGAATTAGCAACTGGGGCTGGGGCTGGGGCTGGGGTTGGGGTTGGGGTCAGCGTCAGGTTGGGACTGAGGTCAGAGTCAGGGGTCAATATGAGGGGCAGGGTCAGAGCTCACACGAAGGCCTGGAGGTGACAGTCCCCATCAGCTTCCTGCAGTTCCACCCGGATGACTTTCCTCAGTAGCTTGTTCGAGAGTGGCTGGCGGTAGAGCTGAGTACAGCAGGTAATGCTGGGTGACAGTAGCAGTGCTAGGGGACAATGGGGCCATGTGTTCAGAGGACTCCTGACCCCAAACCCTTCTATCAGACAGCTGGAGGATGGACTTCCTGGGTCCCTTTCCCTCCACCCCATTTACCCAAATCCCTGGCCTTCTAGACCCCCAAGCACTCACCTGCTCCAGGGTCTGGGGTCAGCAGCAGCAGTAGCAGAAGGAGGCTGCTTGTGGGTGAGGGCCCCTTCATGCTGCTCAGCTTGGATACTTCTCTCTTCTCCTCCTCCCCTACCTTTTATCTGGGTGCCTTTTACCTGGGGCACCAGGTGAGTCAGAGGCAGGTGAAGATGTATTGCTCATCCTGTGACATTCCTGAGCCCTAATTGCCACAGACCCCTTCCTCTTCTAGGGCTGCCATTTCCCATGGCTTCTAAGCCCTGGACAGAGAAGCTGGAGAGAGGGGTACTGCATGATGTGAAGGCTGATGACATAGTGGCCAAGTAAGGGCAGCTAAGGATCCACGGTGGCATCCAATGATGGACATTCATACTCATATACCCATAGTCACATTCATAGTCACACCTCACTCATTCAGTCAACCTCACATGCTCAGACAACCAAGGACAGAATCATATAGCCCCAGTTGGCCTCAAAGTCCCACTCCCACACAGTTGTGTCTTCACAATCATCCAGTCACACAATCATATGAACACACACAAATTCTGATAGGGGAATTTTGGGTGGGGTGGGAGCAGAGGGCAGGCCAGCACCAACTTGCCTTCATCTTCCCCTCTATATACTTCCTGTCCTAGCCTGCCTGTCTTATCAGGAGAAATTGATGAGAATGGGTCCCTAAAGCAAGTCCTTCTGGCTGAGGATGAGTCTTGGCTGGAACAGTTACATCCAGAGTGAGAAGCCAGGACAAGGCCCTTTTTGGTACTGGGGTACCTTGGGGATGATGAAGTAGGGGCTGCTTTTCCCAGGGAGATGAGACAGGGAGGAAGGATGGGGTGGAAAGATGAAAGAAGGTAAAGTTCTTTGGTGCCAGGTTGCTGATGTCAAACAGGGAAAAGACCCAAGAAATCTTACCTTCCTGTTTTTGCCTAGTCCTATCCCAGAAATGCCAGCCTCTTGCCAGGAGGGGTGCCTGGGGTTTCCAGAATCAGTCTCTGGTTTATGCAGACATCAGACTCAAGAGCTCAATGAGCTTTCTTTTGTTCTATTCAAATTCCAGCCAGGCCCTGCTCCCCAGCCATGTCCTGTAATACCACCCCTACCCCAACCCAGGCCCCAACCCTTACACTCTCTGCATCCCATCCTCTTGCTAAAGCCCCAACCTCTCATCTCCTCCCTGTCTCTTCTCTCCTATCCTATAACCAGCCCTAATTCCCTTTTTCCCCTCACCCTCTAAAACAAAAGTTCTCCTCCTCTTCTTGTTCTTTCAAGGAAGCTGGGAACTGGCTATGGTTGGGGCAAGTTACTAAGTTTAGTGCCCCTGGCACCTTGAAGAATTTCCCACTCCTGGTCTGGGGATTTCAACCCTCAAGTCTTGCTCTGTATTCGAAACATAAACTGAGCCATAACCCAGTAATCCAGACTTTATCTGGTTGTTGCAGGGGGGGTGCCTTGTGCAGCCTTCTGCTCTGTGGCCAGCTATCCTCTATGGGGCAGGCCTTCTCTTGGGATAGGGACCCAAACCTATCCTGGGCATCTTTCTGCTGCAGGGTTGCTGAAACAATCAGGAGGGACCATCAGTTCCAAGAGTAGGAACTAGTCCCCCTCCCATGCTGAACATTTCAAGTTTCTCCTCTCTTCTGTCCAGGGTGAGGCTTGAAGGTCTTTCCCTGGAGTTTGTCTTGTGAATACTCAGGAATTCTGATAGTGTCCTGGTGAGGTGTAGGCCCTGGGCTTGACAGGGTACTCCACTTTTGACAGGGTTCTTGATGTAGGCATTGTGAGGAAATGGCTCAAGAGTCTGGGTCTGTTCTTGAAGGTGGCCACAACCCAGAGGTCACTCATCTTGAACTGATAGTACCAGAGGCCTTAGGGTCTCTCTCCCACCCTCCAGTCCGGACATGTACCCCAGAGCTCAGGTGCAGCTCTTGAGGTGCCATTGTTTTATTACAGATCTCCATCAGCTGGCTGTCTGCCATATACTTTATGGTCTTTTCTGGACCAATCGGTCCGGACACATGGGAAGGCAAGTAATGAGTTCTTTTGGGTATGTACCAATTTCTCCCCTTTGGCTTCTCCAAAGATAGGGCCAAGTGGTTTCCCCAGCCACAAGCTGCTGTGGCAGGGGCAGCCCCAGGCTAAAAGTTAGCTTTGCCCTCATCCATACACTGGGCTGTCTCTTTCACTTAATCTTCTGGTACCTTTTCTGATGCTGGAACCAGTCCCTAACAGAAGCAGGCCCACCAGGAGGCCCTCACCCTCAGCACTTTAGGACCTAGAGGGTCTCAGGTTAACTAGATGACAAGATAGAAAGGGGTGGCAGGAGCAGTGGCCTTTGAGTTCTAGGGACACAGCAAGAACTGTTAGGTAAGCTGATGCCAAGTATCTTTAAACCCGGGAAAAGACTGGAGGAGCCAAAAGTTGGGTTATTAACTGTAAGAAAGATCTCCAACAGTCCCAAGTAATTCCCCTGTGGCAGGTTGAGGGAGTCAGCCTCTAAGAATCTTCCCCTCCCCTCCCTGCCTACTTCCTACAACCCTGGGCTTAAAATATTTTAGATTCACTCTCAGGCAAAGAAGATGCTTCAGACACCTGGCAAAGTCCTTTCTAGGAGGGAAGTGGAACACATCTATGTGGGGATACGGGTGGGAGAAAAGACCAGGACAGGACTATTTAGTTCTCCGCATATAGGCTACTTACAGGGAGGGGTGGAGGGTAGGGGGTGGGGAGGTTAGGTGGCGGAGGGCAGTTAAAGACAGTAATGGGAGGCCTGATACTGATGAGGGATCCTTAGGAATAACGGGGGCCTGGATATGGAAGGGCACCCAATCAGGGAGGGAGGCCCTGTCAGTAACGAGAAGCAGGCGTGTAGAGGGGCTCCCAGACCGAATGGCGGCAGCGGCGGCAGAGTCAGGAGGGCAGCACGGTGACTTCGGTTTAAATCTTTAATGCACCGGCTGGCTGGGCAGTGGCGGCGGGGGTGCGGCGAGGGAGGCCGCGACCCGAGCGCTGGGGGGCAGGGCCCAGTCCGCTTGACAGACAGCTCATCAGGCCTCGCAGAGGCTCCAACTTCTGCTCCCGCGGATGCGCCGAGCTGCAGGGCAACCCGACACTGGCATAAGGCAAGGAGGGGACTCCCAGATTACCCCCATCCGTCCCCCGAGGCTGAGCCTCGTATGCCCCGGGCGGGTCCGCGGCGTCGCAGCCCCCTCACCTCCTGTCCCTCCGCCACATGCGCAGCCAGGGGAAAAAGTAGAAGCAACCCCAGTAGATCCTGCGGAGAGAAGGCAGAGCCGGCCGGGGGGGGGCGGGGCTGACCCCACAGACTCTGCGGTTTAGACGCCTCGCCCCTCTCTAGGAAGGCTCCGCCCCGCCCTTTAGAGGCGGTTCCCTTCGCAGCCCACGCCCCTTGAGGGGCCCCACGCCTCCCGCCCGCAGAGAACTCGCGCCCTCCCCCACCCCGGAGCGGCTAGGTTCCTCCTCCGCAGAACCCGCCTCCACTCACTCCTCCTCCGCCTCCAGCGCCACCTCGTATCTCCTCAATCCCGACATGTCCTGGGCTCCGAACGTCTCCTGGGGAGCAGCATGATTGGGTCAAGGATTCTCCAACCCCATGTCCCCCTCTCTGTCATTCCCAGGACCCGTCTGACCTGTTCTCAGGTAATCTGAGGCAGGTGCCCCCCGGAAGCCTCAATTGCCACATCGGGATAGGGTGGGGGATTGAAAAATTGGGAGGCACCAGACGTTAAGGAATTAGGAGGTCGGTCACCTCGGGGATCTGGGACATTTAGGGGATCAGGGAGAAAGGCTTTGCGGTCATGGACCTGGGATATTCGGGCCCCTGGGTGAGGATTTCGGGGGTGGGGATCACCTGGAGGGGGGCTGAGGGGTCGACGCAGCCTAAACTCCCGCCCTCCTTGGCTCCACCCCGGAAACAGACCGTTACCGTTACGTCATAGGGACTCCGTCGCGCACCAGGGGTGGGGCTTGCCTATTACCCGGAAGGAGCGAAGTCAGGGCATTCCTTCAACGGAGGCGGAGTCAAAGTGACACACTGGAGGTGGAGCCAGGGTCTATCTATCCTAAGGGGGCGGAGTCGGGCCTTATTACTAGGATGTGGAGCACAGGACCTTCTTTTACAGGGATAGAGTCAGATTTTGTAGCTCTCTCCCTGGAGACCAGGGAGCAAGAAAAGAGCTTTGGGACGCTATCCAGTACTGTTTCCCAATCCTCTCTCCTCTTTCTTTGGCTTCTGCCCTGCCACTTGTCTTTCTTGTCTGCCTTATTCCACTTGTATGACCCGGGTCTGAGGAGGAATAGGTCTCCAGAGAGGGCCCAGCCTAGATGGAGCAGGCTGCGGGAGTACTTGTGTGAGTGGCCTCGTTAATGGTCAGAAGGTTACAACCCTTCCTCTCTGAGCTGAAAGCTATATTCCTGTGATTTTTGTTCCTACTGTCATTCAATTCAGCAAATTTATCATGCTATGAATGGGTATACAGCAGTAGAGAATACAGATTATTACAGTACACAGCACACTGGTTGGAGGCAACAGAGGGTGCTGCAGTAGGGTCCAGAAAGAGCAATTAACCCATTATGAAACGTTGGACATAGCTGCCCCAGTTGGTCTGGGGATGGAGGAAGGGAGCCTTCTAGCTGGACTGTAAGGGAGAGAGTGACCAGAAATAAGTGAAGTGAAAGTTCCTTCAGGCTGAAGTGTGGAGAATGGAGACAACTACTCTCTCCCCTCATCCCACCTTCTTTCTCCCTGTCTCATACCTCTTTTCCTATGCTTGGGCCACAAGATGGCAGACAGATCCGTGGGCACTAGTTGGGCTTTATTGGAAACATTGCAGTCTGGGTGTGGAGGAGAAGCTGTGCTCCTGCCACACTCATCCCTGCTTACACTTAGACTCACATTGACACTGCAGGCCCTGTCCCGGCAGGGTCAGGTCTGGTGCAGAGTTGCCAGAAGGCTGGTCCTCTCTTCTGGTCCTTTGTTCCTCAGAGCCTCGATGATTCACAGGGCTCCCTCTGAGACTGTCATGGGTTAATGACTGTGGTACTTGTTCTAGGGGAAAGAGAGGCAGGGTCACGGGTGTCTTGGGCAGGGGCTCTGAGGGAGAAGGCAGGGCTAAGGGAGAGCTGGGTTTGCCTTTGCAGAGTTCTGCGATCTCCAGATGATGTGGTCCATTGAGGGCTGTTCTGGGGTGTACAGAGCTGGTGACCTCTCAGCACAGTGAACCTGGAATCAGAAGGAATGGAACAGCCCTGAAACCCAGCTTCCTGGCAGGCCCTGGTGTGTGGGGCAGAAACTGAGGACCATATCTGGGAACCTGTTTCAGGGGCTTCCTTGTGGGGAGGAGCTTGGCAAGGAGAAGGGGAGTAAGATGGTGAGTGGAGGCCCAGGTGATGGAGCAAGTGATTGGGAGTAGAGACTGGTTACTCTTCACCCCCCACCCACAAGACAACAGCACCTTGTAGCCATTGTTGAGGAGGAGGTAGCAGCAAAAAGGCACCAAAAATGTTCCTGGGAATTGGTGTTGGTTCACCAAGAGAGTCCTCAGAGTTGTTGGCATCATTCAGAGCTGGGTGGGTGGGTGGGTATAGGGATTAGGGCTTGAGGGGCTTTAAGGTGGGAAGACCATAGTCCTGACTAGAATTCAGGATGCCTGTGTCCAGGGTCATAGCTTTAATGTTCCTCTCTTTCCCATCCATGTGCACTGTCCTTTTCTTCCTCTGGAAACCTAGGCTAAAGGAGATAGAGCCTCTAGAGAGAAGGGCAGCCAGAGTACTGACCCATGTAGGAATACTGGGGACACAGGCACATCTATATCACACAGGTGCACACATGGGACACAGGAACACCCACACTACACACGCCCATGTATAGATTGCACAGGAATATACACAATGCACAGGTAAACCCACAGTACACAAGGACACATAATCACAAGGACACACCCATTTGGCACATGTACACTGTCAGGTTCACAGACACACTTGGACCTGGGTGTTGACCTGAACTCACAGTCTCTTTCACAGATTCCCTGATCCCTCCTCTGCCCCTCATCTTACCATTTGCTTACTTACTTTCCAGGGGAGACCAAGAAATCAGTATGCTGAGAAGAGGAGAGGTGCTGTGCAGGGGCCATGGAAGATGGATAGAGATGGACAAATGGGTAGAATTTTTGGGAGCAGCAAATGTGTGGCTTGCAGGAATCCTTCTGCTTTGCGTGGAGCCTGTGTGAGACTGTGAGACTGGGTGGAAGAGAGTGAGTGGAAGAGTGAGAGTGAAGGTAAGGGAATCCACGGTGGTCCCGTGATGTGTGCGTGAGCCTGTGTGAGAATAGTTATCTCTGGTTTATGGCCTCCTGAAGCTTTCTTTTTTTACATCCAGAAATTTTTTCCTTTCTGTTGTGTAATAAAGAATTTTGACTGCTCTTTGTTCCTGATTTCTGAAAGTTAGACTTTAAATCTTTGAATTTCCCAAGTAATAGGAGTGTCTTTGTTATTTATGAGTCCTGCTGATTGTCACACCTGAGTTTATGCTAAGAGATGAGATGACTTAGGATCATCTGGGGGCTGGTCACCAGGAAGACCAACCATGTCACTGGAGAGCTGGAGCTTTGAGCCTGTACAACCTCTGGGAAGGGGAGGTGCGCTGGAGATTGAGTTCAGCCAACAATGCAGTCATGCTTACGTAATGAAATCTCAGTAAAAATTCTGGACACCAGGGGTTCCTGGGTGACTCGGTTGGGCACCTGACTCTTGATTTTGGCTCAGGTCATGATCTTGCGGTTTGTGAGTTCAAGCCCTGTGTTGGGCTCTGTGTGAATGGCGCAGAGCCTGCTTGGGATTCTTTCTCTCCTGTCTCTCTGTCCCTCCCCTGCTCTTACCTACATGAGCTCTCTCTCTCAAAATAAATGAATAAACATTTAAAAAACCACAAAACTCTGGACAGCAAAGCTCATAGAACTTCCTGGTTGGTGAACACACTAATATGCCAGGAGGGTGATGTGCCTTATGTGTCTTAGTGGGATTAGAGCATGAAGTTCTGCATTTGAGACCCTCTCAGACTGCCCTGTGTGTCTTTTCATTTGTCTGTTCCTGATTCATATCTTTTATAAAAACTAATTGTAAGTATAGCATGCCTGACTGTTATGAGTCATTCTAAGGAATTATTGAACCTGAGGGGTTATGGGAACTCCCTGGGCTTGTAGCCAGTTGGTCAGAAATGCAATTGGCCTGAGGACCCTACAAGTGGGGGCACAGATGTTGGGGACTGTGCCCTGAAACTTGTGGAATCTGACACTACCTCTGAGTGGTTAGTGTCTGAATTGAATTGGAATATATGAGTTGGTAGGATACCTTTATGCTACATATTTTATCCACTGTCTCTATCTGGAAGAACCTTTTTCCGTTTCATAACTCCTCAGTTGCCTCCCGGTCCCCATTTTCCATTCTTTATCTTTAGGTCTGAGAATCTTAGCAGTCATCAGATTGGACAAGGCAAGGTGTGTGTGGGGTGTTTCACTGTCACCCTTTAGGGGAAGGTTTACAGTGTAATTTCCTTGGAGGCATTTGAACAATGAGTCTCAAGACTAGGAGTCAAGGCTTGGTTCCAGATTAGACGTCAGAGTAAGGAGTGCCTCCTTCTTTCCCAGGCTTCTCCTCCTCCCCGCAGCTCTTTGTGGTTGTATACCTGGGGGTGGGAGGAGTGGGAAAAGTGGGATCTACCTGGTTCTTCATATTCCCCAGAACAATGACAAATGGCAGGGAAAGCTGGAGAAGGTCCCTTCCTGGGTTCACCAAGTCTCCCCCGGGCCCATCACAGTGCGTATGCATCTGTCATCTGAGACCTGGTCTTCCCTTGGACAAGCTTTGCTAATGCGAAAGATTTTTGGAAGCAGGTCTAATTCCTGTATCTCACATCTAAGGACTCTAGGGCTTCATTATCCTCGCCCAGCCAACACTGACCCTTTCCCCAGTTGACCCATTTTCCTATGCGCCAAGCTGAGTCAGAGGAATAGCATGAGTGAAACCTGGCCTAGAATATCCGCTTCTACCATGCCTTCCCTATCCTGGGAATTGAGAGAATTTCTGAGGAAAAGAGCTGGTCAGCTCACAGAGACAAGGAAACTAGAAATGAGGGAGAGGAGCAAGTGCTTTCCCCATCTGATGAGAGGCCCCAGAGACAGAGACCAAAGGGGGAGACCTCTCCTAAGAGACTAATTGTGGAGTGCTATTCTGTTTCCTTTTCCAGCCCTAGAGCATATGATGTAACAAACTTAACTGTGGGTACAATTTTTTATGCCTTCTCTATTATCCATCCATGTGTCCATATGTTCACCTATATTTGTCTCTTTATCAGTTTATTCTTCCTTCTTCCATCTTTCATTTATCTTTTTATATCTTCATGTCTATTCCCTCATGCATATGTTCAACCATTATAATTCAATCATCATTAATGCATCTATTCACCCATCTATTATGCTAATAATTCATATTTGTTGACACTGGAGTGCCAGGCACCATGCTAATTGTTTCATGACAAATCTATGAAGTAGAGTACTATGGGCTATGCTTTTGTTCATGTAGACACTTTTTATACTCTTTTCTTCTTTTTCTTTTTTTTTTTTCAAAGTAGGCTTTACACCCAGAGCAAAGCCCAGTGCAAGGCCTAATAACTCACAACTGTGAGATCAAGACCTGAGCTGATATCAAGAGTCAGATGCTCAACCAACTGAGGCACCCAGGCTCCCTGCTATACTCTTTTTTCATGTTTTCTTTAAGGAACTCCTCTCCCATTTCATGTGGTTTTGGTGGGTCTGTCAACCACAGTGCTCTGATCAGAGTACTCCACTTTCTGGCCACTCTAATATATTGAAGAACTGAGTATGTGTTATAACCACAGTTAGTTGGAGCTTTTCATGAGATTTGCTATTAAGAGAAAGAGGGCCTCTGTTTATTTATTTTTGTATTTTTAAGATTTAAAAGCAAAAAAATTTTTTTCATTTACATCCAAATTAGTTAGCATACAGTGCAACAGTGATTTCAGGGGTAGAGTCCTTAATGCCCCTTACCCATTTAGCCCATCCCCCCTCCCACAATCCCTCCAGTAACCCTCAGTTTATTCTCCATATTTAAGAGTCTCATGTTTTGTCCCCTCCCTGTTTTTTATTATTTTTGTTTCCCTTCCCTTGTGTTCATCTGTTCTGTGTCTTAAAGTCCTCATATGAGTGAAGTCATATGCTATTTGTGTTTCTCTGACTAATTTCATTTAGCATAATACCCTCTAGTTCCACCCATGTAGTTTCAAATGGCAAGATTTGATTCTTTTTGGTTGCTGAGTAATAATCCATTGTGTGTGTGTGTGTGTGTGTGTGTGTGTGTGTGTGTGTGTATACACCACATCTTCTTTATTCATCCATCGATGGACATTTGGGCTCTTTCCATACTTTGGCTATTGTTGACAGTGCTGCTATAAACATTGGGGTGCATGTGCCCCTTCGAAACAACATCCCTGTATCCCGTGGATAAATGCCTAGTAGTGCAATTGCTGGGTCATAGGGTAGTTCGATTTTTAATTTTTTGAGGCACCTCCATACTGTTTTCCAAAGTGGCTGCCCCGGTTTGCATTCCCACCAGCAATGCAAAAGAGATTCTCTTTCTCCTCATCCTTGCCAACATCTGTTGTTGCCTGAGTTGTTAATGTTAGCCCTTCTGACAGGTGTAAGGTGGTATCTCATTGTGGTTTTGATTTGTATTTCCCTGATGATGAGTGATGTTGAGCATTTTTTCATGTGTCGGTTGGCCATCTGGATGTCTTCTTTGGAGAAGTGTCTATTCATGTCTTTTGCCCATTTCTTCACTGGATTATTTGTTTTTTGGGTGTTGAGTTTGAGAAGTTCTTAATAGATTTTGGATACTAACCCTTTATTTGATATGTCATTTGCAAGTATCTTCTCCCATTCCGTCGGTTTCCTTTTAGTTTTGCTGATTGTTTCCTTCGCTGTGCAGAAGCTTTTTATTTTGATGAGGTCCTAATAGTTCATTTTTGCTTTTGTTTCCTTGCCTCTGGAGACGTGTTAAGTAAGAAGTTGCTGCAGCCAAGGTCAAAGGGGTTTTTGCCTGCTTTCTCCTTGAGGATTTTGATGGCTTCCTATCTTACATTTAGGAATTATCTTTCATCCATTTTGAGTTTATTTTTGTGTGTGGTGTGAGAAAGTGGTCCAGGTTTTTTGCATGTCGCTGTCTAGTTTTCCCAGCACCACTTGCTGAAGAGAGACTGTCTTTATTCCATTGGATACTCTTTCCTGCTTTGTCAAAGATTAGTTGGCCATGCGTTTGTGGGTCCATTTTTGGGTTCTCTATTCTGTTCCATTGATATGAGTGTCTGTTTTTTGTGCCAGTACCATACTGTCTTGATGATTACAGCTTTGTAATACAGCTTGAAGTCTGGGATTGTGTTGCCTCCTGCTTTGGTTTTCTTTTTCCAGATTGCTTTGGCTATTCGGGGTCTTTTCTGGTTCCATACAAATTTTAGGATTGTTTGTTCTAGCTCTGTGAAGAATGCTGGTGCTTTTTGATAGGGAGTGCACTGAATGTGTAGATTGCTTTGGGTAGTCTTGACGTTTTAACAATAATTGTTCTTCCTATCCAGGAGCATGGAATATTTTTCCATTTGTGTGTGTGTGTGTGTGTCTTCTTCAATTTCTTTCATAAGCTTTCTATAGTTTCCAGTGTATAGATTTTTCACCTCTGGTTAGGTTTATTCCTAGGTATTTTATGGTTTTTGGTGCACTGGTAAATGGGATCGATTCCTTGATTTCTCATTCTGTTGCTTTTTTGTTGCGGTAAAGGAATGCAACTGATTTCTGTGCATTGATTTTGTATCCTGCAACTTTGCTGAGTTAATGGATCAGTTCTAGCAGGTTTTTGGTGGAATCTTTTGGGTTTACCATATGGAATATTATGTTATCTGAGAAGAGTGAAAGTTTGACCTCCTCCCGGCTGATTTGGATGCCTTTTATTTCTTTGTGTTGCTGATTGCTGAGGCAAGACTTCCAATGCTATGTTGAATAACAGTGGTGAGAGTGGACATCCCTGTCTTGTTCCTGACCTTAGGGGGAAACCGCTCAGTTTTCCCCATTGAGGATGATATTAACGTTGGGCTTTTCACATATGGCTTTTGTGATCTTGAGGTATGCTCTTTCTCTCCCTACTTTCTTGAGGGTTTTTATCAAGAGGTGATGTTGTATTTTGTCAAATGCTTTCTCTGCATCTATTGAGAGGGTCACATGGTTCGTGTCCTTTCTTTTATTGATGTGATGAATCACAATGATTGTTTCATGGATATTGAACCAGCCATGCATCCCAGGTATAAATCCCACTTGGTCATGGTGAATAATTTTTTTAATGTGTTGCTGGATCTGGCTGGCTAATATCTTGTTGAGGATCTTTGCATCCATGTTCATCAGGGAAATTGGTCTATAGTTCTCCTTTTTAGTGGGGTCTTTGTCTGGTTTTGGAATCAAGGTAATGCTGGCTTCATAGAAAGAGTTTGGAAGTTTTCCTTTCATTTCTATTTTTTTGAAACAGCTCCAAGAGAATAGGTGTTACCTCTTCCTTAAATGTTTGGTAGAATTCCCCTGGAAAGCCATCTGGTCCTGGACTCTTGTTTTTTGGGAGATTTTTGATTACTAATTCAATTTCTTTACTGATTATGAGTCCGTTCAAGTTTTCTATTTCTTCCCGTTTCAGTTTTGGTAGTGTATATGTTTCTAGGAATTTGTCCATTTCTTCCAGGTTGCCCATTTTATTGGCATACAATTACTCATAATATTTTCTTATTGTTTTTATTTCTGCTGTGTTGGTTGTGATCTCTCCTCTTTCATTCTTGATTTTATTTATTTGGGTCCTTTCCTTTTTCTTTTCTTTTTTTTTTTTTAAATATAATTTATTGTCAAATTGGTTTCCATACAACACCCAGTGCTCATCCCAACAAGTGCCCTCCTCCCTGCCCAACACTCACTTTCTCCTTTTTTTCTTTGTGATCAAATTGGTTAGTGGTTTATCAATTTTGTTAATTCTTTCAAAGAGCCAGTTTCTGGTTTCATTGATCTGTTCTACTGTTTTGTTTTGTTTTGTTTTGTTTCGATAGCATTGATTTCTGCTCTAATCTTTATTAATTCCTGTCTTCTGCTGGTTTTGGGTTTTATTTGTTGTTCTTTTTCCATCTCTTTAAGGTGTAAGGTTAGGTTGTGTATCTGAGACCTTTCTTTCTCCTTTAGTAAGGCCTAGATTGCTATATACTTTCCTTTTATGACTGCCTTCGCTGTGTCCCAGAGGTTTTGGGTTGTGGTATTATCATTTTCATTGGCTTCCATGTATTTTTAAATTTCCTCTTTAGGGCCGCCTGGGTGGCGCAGTCGGTTAAGCGTCCGACTTCAGCCAGGTCACGATCTCACGGTCCGTGAGTTCGAGCCCCGCGTCAGGCTCTGGGCTGATGGCTCGGAGCCTGGAGCCTGTTTCCGATTCTGTGTCTCCCTCTCTCTCTGCCCCTCCCCCGTTCATGCTCTGTCTCTCTCTGTCCCAAAAATAAATTAAAAAAAAAAATTTCCTCTTTAACTTCTTGGTTAGCCCATTCATTCTTTAGTAGGATGTTCTTTCGTCTCCAAGTATTTGGTACCTTTCCACATTTTTTCTTGTGGTTGATTTTGAGTTTCATAGCATTGTGGTCTGAAAATATGCACAGTATATGATCTTGATCTTTTTGTACTTGTTGAGGGCTGATTTGTGTCCCAGTATGTGGTCTATTCTGGAAAACGTTCCATGTGCACTGGAGAGGAATGTATATTCCACTGCTTTAGGATGAAATGTTCTGAATATGTCTGTTAAGTCCATCTGGTCCCATGTGTCATTCAAAGCCATTAATTTCTTGATTGTCTGTTTAGACGATTTGTCCATTGTTGTAAGTGGAGTGTTGAAGTCCCCTACCATTATGGTACTAGTATCAATGAATTTCTTTATGTTTGTGATTAATTGATTTATATATTTGGGTACTTCCACATTTGGAGCATAAATGTTTATGCCTTCTTGGTGGATAGACCCCTTCATTATGATATAATGCCCTTCTTCATCTCTTGTTACAGTCTTTGTTTTGAAGTCTAGATTGTCTGATAGAAGTATACTACTCTGGCTTTCTTTTGTTGACCATTAGCATCATAGATGGTTCTCCACCCCCTCACTTTTAATCTGAAGGTGTCTTTAGGTCTAAAGTGGGTCTCTTGTAAACAGCATATAGATGGATCTTGTTTTCTTATCTATTCTGTTACCCTATGTCTTTTGATTGGAGCATTTAGTCCACTGATGTTTAGAGTAAGTGCTGAAAGATATGAATTTATTGCCATTATGTTACTTGTAGAGTTGGAGTTTCTGGTGGTGTTTTCTGATCCTTTCTTTTTTCTTGCTTTTGGTATGTATGTATGTATGTATGTCTTTTCTCCCCTCAGAGAGTCCCCCTTAAAATTTGCAGGGCTGGTTTAGTGGTCATGAACTCCTTTATTTTTTGTTTGTCTGGGAAACTTTTTATCTCTCCTATTTTGAATGACAGCCTTGTGGGATAAAGAATTCTTGGCTGCATATTTTTCTGATTCAGCACATTGAATATATCCTGCCACTCCTTTCTTGCCTTCCACGTTTCTGTGGATAGGTCTGCTGCAAACCTGATCTGTCTTCCCCTGTAGGTTAAGGACTTTTTTCCCTTGCTGCTTTCATGATTCTCTCCTTGCCTGACTTTTTGTAAATTTGACCATGATATGCCTTGTTGATGGCTGGTTTTTGTTGAA
This sequence comes from Panthera pardus, assembly GCF_024362965.1. NCBI lineage: Eukaryota > Metazoa > Chordata > Mammalia > Carnivora > Felidae > Panthera > Panthera pardus. The sequence goes on from NW_026526766.1 coordinate 56,190,521, forward strand.
TCTAATGGGAGTCCTCTGTGCTTCCTGGATTTTGATGTCTGTGTCTTTCCCCAGGTTAGGAAATTTTTCCACTATGATTTGCTCACATAACCCTTCTACCCCCTTTTCTCTCTCTTCCTCTTGATTCCCTATGATTCTGATGTTGTTCCTTTTTAATGAGTCACTAATTTCTCTAATTATTTTTTTTAAAATTTTTTTTTAACGTTTATTTATTTTTGGGACAGAGAGAGACAGAGCATGAACGGGGGAGGGGCAGAGAGAGAGGGAGACACAGAATCGGAAGCAGGCTCCAGGCTCTGAGCCATCAGCCCAGAGCCCGACGCGGGGCTCAAACTCACGAACCGTGAGATCGTGACCTGAGCCGAAGTCAGACGCTCAACCGACTGAGCCACCCAGGCGCCCCAAATTTCTCTAATTCTTAAATTGCGCTCTTTGCCTTAGTCTCCCTCTTTTCTTTTGCTTCATTATTCTCCATAAGTTTGTTCTCTATAGTACTTATTTTCTGCTCTGCATCATCCATCCTCCGCCATAGCATCCATTCAAGATTGCAGCTCAGTTATAGCATTTTTTCATTTCATTCTGGCTAGCTTTTACTTCTTTTGTGTCTGCAGAAAGGGATTCTAATCTATTTTTGACTCCAGCTAGTACTATTATCGTGATTCTAAATTCTTGTTCAGACATCTTGCTTGTATCTGTGTTAGTTAAGTGCCTGGCTGCCATTTCTCCCTTCTCTTTCTTTTGGGGTGAATTCCTTCATTTCATCATTTTGAAGGGAGAAAAGCAATTAATGAGGTAAAAAAATAAAAAAAATTAAACTTAAAAAATTAAAAATTTAAAAACAACAAACACACACATAAAAAAGAAATAAATGATGCTAGAGCCTAGGTGTGTTGTGGTCTGGGTGTTTAAAGGGGCTTAACAGTTTAGAGAAAAAAGGGGAAAGAAAAAAAGGAAATTGTTTGAAAATTTGAAAAAAAAACACTGAAATAAAATGAAGTGATGGAAGTAAAATAGAATTTGAAAATATTTACACAAAAGTAAAAAATATAGTATAAAAAATAAAGAAAAATATTTTCAATAAAAATTGAAAATAAAAATAAAATTTTCTCTTTCTCTATTCAAGAAAAAGAAATGAAAAAGAACAAAAACAAGAAAAAAAAAGAAAATTGAATAGATGGACCAGCGAACAGACTGAAATACGATTGAAATTACTTCGTTTTCCCCTAGAAGTCAAACTATGAAGTGCTTTATAGTCTGTAAACTAAGCAGGCAGAGAGAGTTGTGTTCCTGAAGAGCGAGGTTAGCCCATTGCAGCTGGGCTTAGTGTAATGGCTCCGATCTCCACTAGATGGTGCTGCTTAGCCTACTGGTGTGGATTGTTGTGGCGCTTGGAGGTGTGTATGTGCGTGCATGGGAGCGGTGAAAATGGCATCACCTAGCTATCCAGCCTATAGTATTGGAACTCTGTTCTCCTAGGTCAACAATTGCGCCCCCATCCTTTGTCTTTGGCTTCTGCCTGCTCCTCACTTTTACACTGTCTGTGACCAAGCCCCAGGCAGCACCTCCCTCCTGAGTTTTATTTCAGATGCGGCTGTGTTTCCTGACCCCTTACTTTTGAGGGACTTTGGCTTTGACCCCGTCTGCCCTTCTGTGGGAGGTTCTCACCCAGCAATGGCCAGGTGCCAGCTACACCCAGGAACATTTGTGGTACTGTGCTGCTGCAGATGGCCCCAGAGACTGCTGTGGGTCCCAGTCCACCACAGAATAAGTTCACGTGATTGTATGGCAGCAGTGTTTCAGGGATTATGGCCAATCACAGCACACAGCTGACACCAGGCTTCACCCCCAGCGACCTTGTTTCAGCACCAGCGAATGTGGTTGTTCTCTGGGGCCCACTGGAGCCTTTGCCTTTGGGGGAACCACAGAGCCTCTACCAGATGTCTTCCCAGCGGGGGAACCACCTCTCCTGTTGTGGCCTGAAGACCCTAAACTTCACTCTGCTCCTGGGGATTCACCCTTCCCACCAAAGCACCACCAGGTATCGAGCTGTGGAGTTTCAGACTCTGCACTCCCCCTCTTTATATAGTCTTAGTGGAATTTAAACCCTCTCCTTTCTCTTTTCTCCCTTTTTAGTGCAGTCCCTGTAGCTGTTTCCACTTTTCCACTTTCTCTCCTGCTGCTTTATTTTGGGGGGGGGGTTGCTTTTCCTGTACTCTCCCCCTGTCTCTGTCTTCCCTCCACAAGCAAAAACAGCTCCCTGCCCTCCGCTGCTTCTTTCTCCTCCAGTTCACCTCTCCGCACCACATACCTGCTGAGTTCTGTGGTTCAGGTTGTGCAGATTGTTGTGTTAATCCTCAAATCAGTTTTTTAGGTGTGCAGGATAGTTTAGTGTTGATCTGGCTGTATTTCATGGATGTGAGATGCAAAAAAACTTCCATGCTTCCACCATCTTGGCTTCTCCCCCTCTTTTTAAATTTTTTTGTTTTTTTAATTTTATTTTGAGAGAGACAGAATGCAGGAGAGGCAGAGAGTAAAAGACAGAGACAGAATCCCAAGGAGGTTCTGCACTGTCAATGCAGAGCCTGATGTGGGGCTCGAATCCACAAACCATGAGATCATGACCTGGGCTGAAACCAAGAGCTGGATGCTCAACCGACTGAACCCCCCAATTGCTCCACAAAACCTCTTTTCTAGGAGAAAAGATTATGTTCATGTGTCTTTGTGTGTTTGTGTGTCTGTGACTATGTGTGTGAATTGTGTGTGTCTGATATGCCTCTGTGTCCATATTGTGATTATAAGGTTAAATGTCTATGGTGTGTCCTCTGATGCATATGAGTGATTGACTGGGTGCCTGTGTATGTGTATGTGGGTATGGACATATGTGGGTGGGGGAGGGTGTTGGCACTTGTTTGTGTGTGGCTGTGTATTCTGGCTGCTTCAGTCTATCCATTTGTGGTTTCCAACCTCACAGGGCCTGCAGGGAGCATCTATTGCATAGGGTAAAGGGGTTAGGAGGCCCCTGGCCTGGGCTCTAAACCTCAAAGGGCCTCTAGAGGGCGTCTAGTGTATACAGAAAATGAAAATGTGTGTCTCCTGGCCTGAGGAGCCTGGGCTGTCTTGTTCCAGAAAGGAGCTGGAATTGAGCAAGAAACCAAATGACTCAGCTCCTGAAAGTCCCTGATCCTTGAGAAGGGGTCTGCTTCACACCCCATCCTTCTTCAAACCTTCTGTCGTATCCAGAGGGTCCTGGCCCAGCCAGGGGGTCAGAGCTTAGCCCTTCAGTCTCAGAGTGTGGGTAGAATGTTGCACAGGACTTCCAGAGGTGACAGGACATCAGAATGGGGAGAAGTCTTGAGCAATAGTACACCCCCCTTTCCTACCTTCTGTGCTCTGGAGCTTGAAGTAACAACATTGCCAGGGGTTCCTGAGCACCTCCTCTCCTTAATTTCCTGCACTTTGGGCTAATCCTGGCCCCAGGGTTCCTGGGCCTGGGCTGAGCTTGCTTGGGGGAAGTATAGGAAACAAGGGCTCCTGAACCCAGAGCAGAAAGTGATTTTTGTGGCTGGAGATGAAGAGCCCTGGGGCCCCAGAGAGAATGCAGAGGAGGCTGCATGAAGGAGGGATCTCTGCAGAGCCTCGAGGATGGTTGAGGCTGGAGGGAGGATATTCCAGGTAGAATAAACAACAAGTACAAAGGCTCAGAGGAGAGACAGGGGTTTGGGATTAATCCCAATGTGGGTGAGGAAGGGGAAGGGTACATGGTGACAGAGGCTATGTGTGTGTGGATAATACCTGGGGTACTTGGGGCGCTTTCTCCTGGTGATGCCATGCCTAGTGGTCAAAGTTAATGGAAGTCCCATGTGACCTTAATCAGGCAGTACTACTAGGGGCTTGTCTTCCTTGGGCATGAAGGTTTAGGTCCCTTAGCAGTCATAGAATGTCAACCAAGTGAACTACCAGTTGGAGGTAGAGAGGGAATGAATCACAGAAGAAGTGTGGTGAACATAATTCTAAAATTCCTGCCCCCTGGTGTGTATGCTTCTTGCTTTGAGGAGATCCCCTTGACCTCTAGACCTGTATATGATGGGATATCATTCATGGGATTAGGTTATGATATATGGCAAAATGGAAGGATTTTGCAGATGTAATTAAGGTCCCTAGTCAGTTGACTTTGAGTTCATTGAAAGGGAGATTACCCTGGATAGGCCTGACCTAATCAAGTGATCCCTTTAAGAAAGTGTCTAGGGGCACCTGGGTGGCTCTGTCGGTTGAGTGTTGGACTCTTGATTTCGGCTCAGGTCATGATCTCACAGTTCCTGAGACTGAGTCCTGCATCAAGCTCCACGCTGACAGCTGATAGTGTGGACCCTGCTTGGGATTCTCTCTCTCCTCTCTCTCTGCTCCTCCCCCTGCTCATGCTCTCTTTCTCTCTCTCAAAATAAATAAATAAACATTTAAAAAAAATGTCTAGAGGTAAGAAAAAAGCAGCAGCCTAAAGTTTTTTTTTTAATGTTTATTTATTTTTGAGACAGAGAGACAGAGTGTGAGCAGGGGAGGGGCAGAGAGAGACACACACACACAGAATCTGAAGCAGGCTCCAGGCTCCAAGCTGTCAGCACAGAGCCTGATGCAGGGCTCGAACCCACGGACCATGAGATCATGACCTGAGCTGAAGTCGGATCCTTAACCAACTGAGTCACCCAGGTGCCCCAGCCTTAAAATTTTTTTTAAAAGGTGTGCCTGGCTGGCTCAGTTGGTAGAGCATGTGATTCTTGATCTCAGGGTCATGAGATCAAGCCCCACATGTAGCATAGAGTTTACTTTAAAAAAGAAAAGAAATAAGCATCAGCAAATGCTCTCATATTGGCTTTGAAGAAGCAAACTACAATGTTGTAGACAGAGCCATGTGGCAGGCAGCTATAGGAACTCAGGGCCTCAGTTCTACAAGCACAACTGCCAATATTTTGTGAGTTTGAAAGAGGACTCTGAATCTGAAATGAATTTGCAGCCCTGGCTGACACCTAAGTTCAGTCTGGTGAGACCCTGAGCAGAAGACCCAGTCAACGTTTACCTGAACTATTGATCCCCAGAAACGGTGAGATAAGAAATTTGGATTTGCTAAATTTGTGGTGATTTGTCACACAGCAATAGAAAACTAGTATGAGAAGGAAGTACATAATAAATGCTAATTAAGCCTCAGGGCTAGCTTCAGAACTACTGACTATAGCATTTAACCATATTTTTCTCCTGGTTTTGAAATGTCCCCATTTCTTTAACTGACTCCCCTTTTCTTTCATCCTCATTTAATCCATTCTTGAAGATAGATTGTTGTGGTGATATTATTATTACTCACAAAGACGGTGATTTATTTCTCTTCCTGGCAGTTGCTCCCTTAAAGTTAAGCATGGTTGTATGACCCACTTTCGCCAATGAAATGTGTATAGAAATGGCATGTGTCATTTGTAGATAGAAGTGTTTAAACAAGAGTTCCCCTGACTGTTTTTCCTGGCTGCAGTGATCATGGAAACATGTGTTGAGATGAAGAAGCATGCTGAGAGATCAAGGCAGTCTGGAATGTTGAGCTACCACATGGAACACAGCTGTGCTAAAGTCCCGCCTAGAACCACAGCAGGCTTGATATGCATGGGGAATAGAATTTTGTTGTGTTAAGGTACTCAGATTTGGTGTCATTTGTTATTTCAGCATAACCCAGCCTATCCTTGACCAATCAGGTGTGTTGGTGGTGGTTACAAGGTTTTGTAGAATAGAGATGATATAATAACAAACTAGAAGAAGAATGGATGCCACCCTGAGATCTTGGATTTAGAATTGGATTTTTGCTATGGGCTGAATTGTATCCCCTGAAAATTCATATGTTGAAGCCCTAACCCTCATTGTGACTATATCTGGAGATAGAGTCTTTAGGAAGTAATTTAAGTTAAATGAGGTCAAAGGGTAGGACCTTAATCTGATAGGACTTTGGCCTTATAAGAAGAGAAAGAGAGGGGCACCTGGCTGGTTCAGTTGGTTGGGCGTCTGACTCTTGATTTCAGCTCAGGTCATGATCTCATGGTTTGTGGGTTTGAGCCCTGTGACAGTGTGGAGCCTGCTTGGAATTTTCTACCCACCCCGCATCTCCCCCATGCACACACACACACTCTCTCAAAGTGTATAAATAAGCTTTAAAAAAATTAAAAAAAAAAAGAGAAGAAAAAGAGAGATCTCTCTGTCATGGGACATAGTGAGAAGGTAGTCATCTGCAAGATAGGTAGAGAGGTCTCACCAGCTCTCAACAGAAATTGACTATGCTGGCACCTTGATCTTGAACTTGTAACCTATAGAACTATGAGAAAATAAATGTCAACTGATTAAGCCACCCAGACTATGATATTTTATTATGTAAGACCAAGCTAAATAAGACAGATGTGGTAATTGCTAAAGCTCTAAACAGTGTCTCTTTGGAGAGGGGTGAAGTTTTTTGGTTGTGTGAGCAAAAGAGATATTATATTATATGATACCCTTAAATTTTTAAGAAGGCTAGGGTTTTGGACAAATGGTGTATGTTGATGTTGGATAGCCAGAGGATAGACTATAGAGGTATTTATCATTGTTTTCACTGCCCACAACCTTAACTCCTTCCTATATGTGAGGAATTTCCCATTGTATTAGTCTTAGTTAACCAAAAGTTACTTTCCATCATATAATACCCAAAGGTCACATTCTAATTCTTCTGGCCCCCTTGGGCACATGACTTAGGCTTAGCCAATTAGAAAAACCTTACCAAGATTGTGAATAGGAAGATAGCAGTGATGCAAAGGAGCAGGAGTAGTAGAGAATATATTTTGATAGTGGTAGGAATGGTGGCAGAGGTGACGTGTGTTTTCCAGGGACACTGTAGCTGTGATTCCAGATGTAGAACCTGGCAAGCTGATCACCAGATACTTGTGGGGCTTGAAGTAACAGTACAAATGAAGGCCAACATACCGTGTATCTAAATATTTAAAAGTTATAAATCAAATAAAAATATACCTTTCTTACTGCCTTGAAAAATATGCTTTTAGAGCATCTTGAAGGTCAGGTTCAAATTTAGAATTCTTAGACTCCTTGGAGTTCCATGATGGAATGAGGTGGTAAAGGGAGCTTACTTCAGTGCTCTACTTGTCCTCCTCCTTTTCCTACTCTCAGTTATATCCTGTACCACGAAGAGCCTCATGTGCCTGGTGTAGACATTCTAGCCCCATACATACAAGCTCCTTCCATGTTCCCTGGAAATAGCTACCTCCTGGCAACTCTCTGGATGCAGAGAGTGATGCAGTCCATTCTAGGAAGGATGGCTCTCTGGAAGAGGACTGCCTGACTCTGGAAGCTGCTTGGGACTACTTGGGCAGGGAATTCTCTAGTTTTCAGTTCCTGAAATGTGATCTAGAAGGAGAAGCACAAGCTACAGGTCAGCATTTCTCCTTATTCTTGTGTCCTCTGTGTCCTGTGTCCAGAGATATGACTGGAGGAGAGCCAGAGTAGAGCCCTCTGAAACATGGAATGCAGGGCAGGGGCTCCAGTTGTCTGGACATAAGGGTGGTACTGGAATTTGGTATCCCCTTCTGGGGATGCTGTCCTGGAGGGATGTCTGGACTATCCTGGTTCTATTGCAAGCTTTGCAAATGGTTCTGGCTGCTCAGCCTCCCTTAGTCATCTGTTTTCTACAAGTTCCTATGGTCTTTTCAATAAATTACTTTTCTGTTTAAATCAGCTAGTGAGTTTCAATAGCTTGCAAGTAAGAATCTTTATTAATACATTTGTATATTTGCCTTTTTTGGTGTGGTGTGCAGGTACTGTAACCTTTGTTAGAGGATTTCTTCAGCTTCATGAAGCCCAAGACCATATCTGTCTTGTTCACCTAGAACAGTGCCTGTTAAGAATAAATGTTCTGGGTTCCAGTGATGTGGCATCACTTTAGACACAATGATTTGCCAAGCTAGGACCCTATGTCATGGTAGCCCTTAAACTATGGGGGGTCCTACACTAACAGATATTTTGACACTTAGCGCTGCCATGCCAAGAGGTTCCATTTACTTAGACTACAGGGAAAATGGTGTCCCTGGAGTTGTACAATGTGGATGTCCTGCACTGTACATCCTGAACACCAGGCCTGGTGTTCCTGACAGTGATAGACTTCCCTGAGAGGAATAGTGACCTTATAGTAATGGGGGACTTTGACATTCATGGGGGTTCTGTCAGCAATGGGGACATTATTAGGTATTGAGATGTCCTTTCAGTAGGTGTTCTTGGATTGATGGAAGGCTTTTAAGTGTTGGGCCCCTGGAAGGAAGGGGTGGTTTCTTCTTGGAGGATGCTCCTTGAAATGATGATCTGACAGGTATGAGATCAGCAAGATGATTGAGGTTTTGATGGTGATGGGTCCAGATTTCCAGGGACTGTGATTCTGAGAACCAGAGCCCTGGGGGATCCGGTTGTCCTGGTAGGGCATTGTGGAAGCTGCCGGGGTTCAAACCATCCCACTTCTGCTGTGTTGGAGCCCAGGAAATCTCACATCTTGTGCCTCCCCACAGGAGCCATGGAAGACTAGAAGGTCCTAGGAACAGGAGTAGGGCCTCCTCCCCTGTCCTGCCTGATCCTGGCCCCTCAGAAGATGGACATGGCCCTTAGATGCCAGTCCTTCTGGAATCTGATCCCACCCCTGTGGTCCCCAGATGCTCTGCTCTGTGGAGGTTCCCTCCAGAACCTGGCTGGCTCAGAAGCCTGGCCCCGCCCCTTCCAGGAGCCTTGCCCACAGCACCCCAATGTCTGGCCCCTACTTTTTGGGATCCCAGGTCCTACCCTTCTATTCCTCTTTTCCTTTTAACGTCACCTGGTCTTGGCCTCTGATACTCCCCTGGGAATGGAGTTAAGAATGTGGGCATATTTGTAGCCCGATCCCCATCTCCACTGCTCCACTTTGGGAAAACTGAGGCTTGAATAGACCTGGAGAGCTGTGCTTATTACCTCCTGGAAGCTTTGGGGAAGCTAACTTCTCCTTAGCTGGAGAGCCCAGGAGGCTAGAAGCCCTCCAGGCGGCATCTCTGTGTCTGGGCTCAAGCACTGATGTCCTGTCTGAGCCTCCAGCTTCTCCTCTGTTTTTTTCCTAGCTTTTCCTAGCAAGCCAAGCCTTTCTACCCCAACTGAACATCTCAGCCTTCAGCCCTCAGCCCAAGTGCTACCCCTCAAGCAGTCTTGGGGTGCAATCTCAGCTCTGCCACTCACTAGTTGAGTGAACTTGGTAGTTTACACTACCTCTCTGGGCCTCAATTTCTTCATATAGAAAATGGGACTAGTGATCTCCATCTCATAGGGTTGCTAGAGGATGCAATGATATAATGCACATAAAGGACTCAGCTTGGAGCCTGGCATGTTATTAGCACCCCAAAGTAATGACTTTCCCTGTTCCCTGAGGGTCACTTCCTCAGACCTGGCCTTGCTGTATTGTTTCCCACTTTATTTAGGAAATGGGTCAACTCAGAGAGGTGGTATTGTTGTAGCTAAGAGTACAGATTCTGGAGCCAAACTGCCCAGCTAAGACCCGCCCCCCTCCCAACACTTCACTGTCTGTCCAGCCTGGGCAAGCTACTTAACTTCTGCACCTCAGTTTCCTCAGCTGTAACATAGAATGATACTAATACTTAAAGCAGTGCCCAGCACTAGTGGTGAAATAGCTGGTATTACAGAGCCATGTCCTTCCATATGGACAAGTCTCAGGGACCACTGAGGAAGTTCTCTGATCAGAGAAATGCTGGCTTATTCTTACAGAGGGGTTCTTAGAGGAAATTCCCCCACTTGGGAGTCCTGCTCCTTTGTGAGACTGTGATTTCCAAGATTTTCTGGCTGGTTCAAAGTTTCCCGGAGACCAGAAAAGGGGGGGTTTGGGGGTGGGGGCTTACCAAGAAATTGAACATGAGCTTATGAAAGTATGATCAAAACCGTATGGGGCTGGCTCTTACCAAACACTTACCCATGTAACAGAGACAACCCCCATGTCTTGAGAACTGGATGTGCTCCAGGTATGAGTGGGATGGGGTATTGTGGGAAAGGGCCATTTTCAGTTACATTTTTTGTTAATCAAAAGAGTACTGGGCCTTGTTCTGTGCCAGCCCCTGAGCAAAACAATATTGACAGATGAGATCAACAGGTCCAATCCCTTTCCCTGGGAACTCTATCAATAGACAGGACAGAGAGCTTTTTGTCCATCATGTAGATGGGAGCTGGGGAGCTCTCTGAGCAGGGATGTCAGGTCCCTTTAGGGAGATGTTGTTTGCTAGGGCCATAGGCCTTCAGGGTAGGGGGCTTTCACTCAGCTGCTGACCTTAAACCTGTAGCAGGTGCCATGGGTCCTAGACAGGAGGGTGTCTACCTAGAGCCAGGCAGTAAGGCCCCTGTCTTCTGGTTGAGGAGCTGGAAGTCCATACTATCCCTTGGAGAAGCTAGAAGCCTCATCATTGTCAGGTAGGCTTCTGGCCTGCCATAACTTGGCAAAATGACATAACACTTGTGGGTAAATAATAGTGAAACAGGGAGCAGGTGTGAACAGATAAAGTCACAATGCTGAGAATATTTGAGTGGGGAAGGACAAGTCTCAGATTGCTGGGCTAAGAGCAATCTCCTGTATCTGGCAGGAGATAAGAGGATAAGACCGAGTGCCCAGGAGGGGCTGGTGGCTGGGGAAGAGAAGGCATTGGCTGGAGAAGGGTTGGGGAAGGCTGCATCCCTGCTCCCTGTGGCACTCTAGTGTTCACCCCCTCAGACTTCCTTGAAATTCCTCACTCACCAGGCCTCCAGGGTGTGGCAAGAGACTGTTCAATCCAAGCTCCTTCACTAGCTCCTGAATTATTTTCTCTCTTCCTGAATCTCAGCTTCTTCTTTGTTCCCAGAGGGTATCCCCTGGGACCCAAGAAGTAGGGACATTTCTGAATGTGCATGACTTTGCGGGGGGAGGCTATGTGAATGCTGCGGTTTTAGCCTGAGATCCAAAGATGCATGAGTCAAATCTTTGGAGGGACTCTTAAAAATTAGGCTCCCCTCCTTGTACACCTGACTTATGGGGGAACTAAGGTGTTGGAGATGGGGAGTAAGGAAGGGACTTGATTGGAGTGGTACAATGAAGTGCAGAAGTAGGATTGGGGCTGGGCACTGAGTTCAGGACTTGTTCCTGTCCCCCGTCCATCTCCCAGTGGCAGTATCAGGGAGGTAGTGTTCAAGGGGCTTTGTAATTGTAGCGTTTACCTCAGGGCTCCCTCCCTCACTTCCCCTACTTTATCTGGGTTTCTCTCCCGAGAGTCCAGAGGGAGGTTTTGTGTCTGCCTCTGTGGCAGGCTGACCTCCACTTGGCTTCACTGGAAACTGAGAAGGATTTGAGGCAATGTGCTCCCTTCACACCTGTGTTTGTCCTTTGCCTGCTGGAGAGCAGGGCACAGGGTTCAAAAGGTGTCTATAGCTGGGACCTCTGGAGCTCCATGGTTGACTGCCTTAATGAATGGATGGGTAGATGTGTTGATGGATGGATGGCAGTCTAATGGATGCAGAGACAGCTAAATGGATGGATGCATGGGTGCATGGATTGGATGAGTAATTTCTTCCAGGCATCACAGCCAAATTTCCCAGCCATAGCAGTTGTTTTTGCAAATTATCCCCATCCCACCCATTCCTTGTGACTCTAAGACCTGGGATATCTGAGGTTTTGAATACCTATTTCTGGAAGCAGAGGGCAGGAAGAAGCTGTTATGATTTCAGCTCAGTGTGGAGGGGCTGGCACAATCCTCTCACCACTGCTCCCCTTTCCAGGCTGCCCAGGCCTGGTTTTGTTGCCAGATGAGGAATATCTGGTACAGTGATGACCCTTTTTCTCGGGTGATGATGCTCAGTCCAGTGTCATAGCTACCATCCAACCTCAGCATCACAGGCTTGCTGCTCTCAGTGGGACAGTCCCTTAGAGGCCATAATTGGAGACCAGCAGCTTCCTCAGAGGACATCGCAAGCATAGGGGTTCACTCCTCCCAGAGCAGCCCTGTAGTATGCTCCAAGAGTCACAGGGCTTTCATCTCTCAAAGAGGAGACTCCTTTATCACTCCCTGGTCTTAGTGTTACCTTGGCCCTGGTGCCCACATGGGCTGCAGAGATGGTGGTGGATTCCTCCATGCTGAATCTCCCTAGCTCCCTGGCTACTCCTTCTTCCACTTGCTGGGCCCTCTCCCATTCTGACTTCTGGCTCCCAGGTCTATCTATCCCACACTACCAGATAAGTGTGGCCCCAGGATTGCTCAAACGGGGCTGGTCCTGGCTCAGCCTGACTGAATGAGAGAGGAAGGCTGGCCTGAAAGTCAGATTCTGTATGGACATATGGACACTCACTGCTGGCTGTTAAGCCTTTCCTCAGATATTTATTCATTTTCTAGACAAATATTTATTGAGCGACTATTTTGTGCCAGGCAGTATACTGGACACCAGGGAGACAGTGGAAACCAAAATAGGCATCATCCCTATCCAGGAAGGCTGACAAATTATCAGTTATAACTCAGTGTGATGAGTACTGCAAGGGGAGAGGAGCAGGGCTCTCTGAAGACTTGGGATGAAGGGAGGCTACCCAACCCAGCCTAGAGTCAAGGAAGGCCTCATGGAGAAAGAGTCATTAAGAACCAGATGGGAAGGTAGGTGAGCCAATGAGAGAGAAGAGTGTTCCTGACAGAGGGAATGGCATGGCTGTTTGGGTACTTTCCCCCCAGATAGTAGAGCTGGGCCTCTTCCTGCCCCTGGCCATGAGAACTGGTTCTTGATAAGCCCCTTCCCGCCCTGGTGAAACCTGATCCCTGAGACATCTGGATACTTTGCCTTGGAGAGCAAAGACTGGGAGGCGTGAAAGAGTTTGGCTCAATCATTGAACAGACACAAGTTTGAGTGTCACAGGGCTGTGAAGAGACATGAGGTGGGGGCCCTGATTGTGGGAGTTGATCCTGAAAACCCAAGGTATTGAGTAGGAGTCCATGAGAAGATTGCTTAAGTTGCAGAGTGAAAATTAGATCTTGCCATTCCATCTCCCTATTTCCTATCCTGGTCCTCTTGGACAGAAAACAAACAGCAAACAGACAGATCCATGGGTACCAGTTGGGCTTTATTGGAAGCATTGCAGTCTGGGTGTGGAGGAGAAGCTGTGCTCCTGCCACACTCATGCCTGCTCACACTCACACTCACATTGACACTGCAGGCCCTGTCCCAGCTGGGTCAGGTCTGGTACAGAGTTGCTGGAGGCCTGATCCTCCCTTTTGGTCCTTGGTTCCCCAGGGCTGCAGTGATTCATATCCCCTCACTCAGGCGTCTACAGGGCTCCTCTGGGGCTGTCATGGGTTAACTGCTGTGGCGCTTATTCTAGGGGAGGAAGAAGAGTCAAGGTCATGGGCTGGGGTTTTGGGCAAGGACTCTGAGGGAGGAGGCAGGGCTGGGGAGGGCTGGGCTTGCCTTTGCAGTGTTCTTCTGCAGTCTCCGGATGATGCGGTCCACCCAGGGCTGGTCTGGGGGTGCACAGAGCTGGTGACCTCTCAGTGTGGTAAACCTAGAGTCACAGGTCAGTTATCAGAAACAGTGGAGCCCTGGAACCCAGATCTCTGGTAGGCCCTGGTGTGAGGGGCAGGAAGATGTGGGGACCACATCTGGGAACCAGTTTCAGGCGCTTACTTGAAGAGGTTGGGCTTGGCAAGGAGAAGAGAGATAAGATGGTGGGGGTATCACCAATGGCTGATGGGGGAGAGGAGGCTGAGGCTAGACAAGTTCCTCCCCACAACTCACACGACAGCAGGCACTCTACAGCCATCCTTGATGAGGAGGTAATGAAAGGCCCGCACAATATTCCCAGGGATGGGGCGCTGGGTTACAGACAGGCAGCAGTCTTCAGCATCGTTGGCACCACCCAGAGCTGGGATATGGGAAAGAAAGTAGTGTCAGGGCATAGGGACCCTGAGGAAGGGAGGCCATATGTAGCCCTAACTGAGGTTAAGGACACACGTCTGTGTGTGTAGGCAGCTAAATCAGTTATTCAGCTGGTATATACCAATATGGCCCTAGTGGTTGCTAAATATATTGAAATACTTCTAAGCTGTTTGGTAAACAACCACTGCCCTAGGCCTCATAAATGCCTTCCTGCTGCCCTGATCATCCCAACTTCTCTCCCAGGACCTCTCAACTGCTGCATCAATGAAGAGTTGATGCTGTTCACAGCACGGGGGTGGGGAGGGGAGGTGGGGAGTCGGGAGTGGGGAGTAGCAGGAGGCTGGGGTTAGAGGACTTATGAATTGTTAAATATTTTGACTACTAGCCCTGTCTCCCATTCTCTCTCCTGTAAGCAGATATATACTGTTTTCTCCTGTCTGGGAAACTGAGGCAACAGGAAACAGGCTGCAGAGAGAAGGTAGCCATAGGCCTTGGGATACACCAAGAGACGGACAAACATTGGAATTCAGGGGCCCAGGCACTCACAGGCACACACGCAGGCACACGCACAGTCACACACACACAGTGTTCAAGGAACCTCTGGATTCACCCAAACATGGAGACCTAATTCAGTGTCCCCACATCCAGCATCAAATAGTCTGACATTTAGACACCCCCACCCCCTGTCCCCACCATAAGGCTTACCAGGAGAGGTCCAGAGAATCAGCAGGCTGAGGGCCAGTAGTGCAGCTGCAGGGGATGCCATGGAGGGTGAACAGAGGCAGACCAGCAGTGAGCGGGAGTGCGGGTGAATCTCTGGGTGTGTGCAAGAGTCTGTGTGACACTGAAAGTTGGCTGGGAGTGGGAGGGAGCAATGGGAAGTGCACAGGAGTCCTTGTGGGATGTGAGGGGGTCTGGGAATGTGAGTGCGAAAGCCTGTGTGAGGCTGCGACTGCCTCCTATTTATGGCTTGGAACTTTCACTTTCCCTGCTCAGAAATTCCCCTCCACATCCCTTCCGTGGATTCCCCTCTGCCCCCCTTTTTCTGACGGAACCTGACCCTGCCCTCCCTTTTCCCGCCTCAGTAGCTTCCCTGCTCTTCTGCTTTCTTTGGCTTCATCTCGGAGAAACTAAGCAGTCTGCAGTCTCGCCAAGAGAAGGGACCTTGCAATGTCAGCTCCAGATAGAGGTTCTCCATTATTGCATCAGTGGCATTTGCATCATTAACCATGGCTTTCAGTGGTGATAGTCAGGATTGGGGTGGGGTGCAGAGTGAGGAGTTGCATACCCTTCCCTAGCCTTATCCCTCATTTTCACTCTTGTCTCTGTGGTTATTCTCTCTGGTATGGGTGGTGGTGAGGAATGCTTCTCTGGTGCTCTCAGAACAACCATGGAGCCTGGGGTAACCTCCTAGTGCCTGCCCATCCATTATCTGGGAACCAGTCCCTTCCTTGGGACAAGTATAGTTGAAAGAGAATTTCCTTGGGAGGATGCCCAGCACCTATCCCACATCTCAGGCCTCTGGGATTCAACTTCCTGGCTCAGCCAGCACTGCCCTTTTCTCTTTTACCATGTTCATATGTTTAACACTTGGGTCAACAGAACAGCTGGAGGGAGCCTGGCCTGGAATAGCCCCCTTCATCTTTCCCCTCCTCTCAGTCCTGGGAACCAAGAGGGGATTTTTAGGGAGAGGTACTGGTCAGCTCATATTCAGACAATCCCCAAATTTCAAGGAATCAACAGATGGAGCAGGGGACAAGTGATTTCCCATCTTTATGAGAAAGGCCAGAGATAGATGAGAAGAGAAGGACTCAAAAGGGAAATTAATATGGGAACACTCATTCAAAGATCCCACTGACGTTTTAGACCCTCTTTTGGATTGGGGAGGTGTTTTCCTCATAAGTTTCTAACTTATCTTTCTTTCCATCCATTAGTAATAATAATAGTAACAGTATTTCTAATTGTTTACTACACATTAGGCTCTGAATCAAGGACTTGATTTTACTAGCTTCCCCAACAAAAACTGTGAAGTAATTTTTATTATTATCATATTATTATTCTGTTTTACACATAAATAAAATGAGGCTCAGAGCACAAGGTCACATGGCAAGTAGGTGTCTTGTACTTACGGGTCTTTTGCTCTAAGGTTTACACTCTTTACCACTATCGCACACTGCCTGTCTGCCAACTGTCCATTGATCATAGAACAGTACGGATGAGTGAGACTCTACAGATAGAATGCTTTGGCTGGGACTCAAATTCCATCACTTGCTAGCTGTGTCACAAAGTGCAAGTTCTCCTGTTCTTGTGTCTTTTATTTTTTTGAAGTCAGCATTTTCATTTTTATTCTCAAATTTTTATTTAAATTCTAGTTAACATATAATATAATGTTGGTTTCAGGAGTAGAATTCAGTGATTCATCACTTACATATTAACACCTAGTGCTCATCGTAACAAGTGCCCTCATTAATACCCATCACCCATTTAGTCCATCACTCCACCCACCTCTCTCCATCAACCCTCAGTTTGTTCTCTATTGTTAAGAGTCTCTTGTGGTGGGGCGCCTGGGTGGCTCAGTCGGTTGGGCGGCCGACTTCGGCTCAGGTCATGATCTCGCGGTCCGTGAGTTCGAGCCCCGCGTTGGGCTCTGTGCTGACAGCTCAGAGCCTGGAGCCTGTTTCGGATTCTGTGTCTCCCTCTCGCTGACCCTCCCCTGTTCATGCTCTGTCTCTCTCTGTCTCAAAAATAAATAAAAAACGTTAAAAAAAATTAAAAAAAAAAAGAGTCTCTTGTGGTTTGTTACCATCTCTCTCTCTCCCACCCCATATGCTCATCTGTTTTATTTCTTAAATTCCACATATGAGTGAAATCATATGGTATTTGTCTTTTCTCTGATTGACTTACTTCACTTAGCATAATACACTCTAGCTCCACCCACATCATTACAAATGGTAAGATTTCATTCTTTTTGATGGCTAAGTAATATTCCATTGTATATATATTCCACATCTTCTTTATCCATTCGTCAATCAGTGGACATTTGAGCTCTTTCGATAGTTTGGCTATTGTTGGTAATGCTGCTATA
Organism: Panthera pardus; assembly: GCF_024362965.1. Lineage (NCBI taxonomy): Eukaryota > Metazoa > Chordata > Mammalia > Carnivora > Felidae > Panthera > Panthera pardus. Next base: position 56,207,574 of record NW_026526766.1, read on the forward strand.
AACATCAGTGTGCAGGTACCCCTTCAAATCCGTATTTTTGTATCTTTTTGGTAAATACCTAGTAGTGCAATTGCTGGATCATAGAGTAGTTCTGTTTTTAGTTTTTTGAGGAACCTCTATACGGTTTTCCAGAGTGGTTGGCTGCACCAGTTTGCATTCTCACCAACAGTGTAAGATGGTTACCCTTTCTCCACATCCTGGCCAACATCTGTTGTTTCCTGAGTTGCTAATTTTAGCCATTCCTTTAGGTGTGAGGTGGTATCTCACCATGGTTTTGATTTGTATTTCCCTGATGATGAATGATGTTGAGCATCTTTTCATGTGTCTGTTAGCCATCTGGATGTCTTCTTTGGAAAAATGTCTATTCATGTCTTCTGCCCATTTCTTAACTGGATTATTTGCTTTTGGGTGTTGAGTTTGATAAGTTCTTTACAGATTTAAATACTAACCCTTTATCAGATGTGTCATTTGCAAATATCTTTTCCCATTCTGTAGGCTGCCTTTTAGTTCTGTTGATTGTTTCCTTAACTATGCAGAAGCTTTTTATCTTGATGAAGTCACAAAAGTTAATTTTTGCTTTTGTTTCCCTTTCCTCCAGCAATGTGTCTAGTAAGAAGCTGCAATGACTGAGGTGAAAGAAGTTGCTGCTTGTGTTCTCTTATAGGATTTTAATGGTTTCCTGTCTCACATTTAGGTCTTTAATCCATTTTGAATTTATTTTTGTGTATGGTGTAAGAAAGTGGTCCAGTTTCATTCTTCTGCATGTTGCTGTCCTGCTTGGAAAACTGTTTGTTGAAGAGTCTTTTTTTTTTTTTTTTTCCATTGGATATTCTTTCCTGCTTTGTCGATGCTTAGTTGACCATGTAGTTGTTCCTCCATAGGTGTTCCTGTGTCTTAATATCCTTCTGTGTAAAATAGGAATGGTGCTAGATCTACTCCTTAGGACTAAGGTAATGCAAATAATGTCCTTAGTTTAGAGGCTGGCTCGTAATAAACACTCTTCAACTGTTAACTATTGTTATTATTCTATCCTTCATTCAGATATATGTCAGTTCATCTATCTATTCATTTTCCATTGATGTATGCATTCTTTTGCTTATGGTGGTTCGGATTATGCTCTGTCGTCCCACCCTCATCCACTCTCCACTCTTCTCTACCCTGCTCTGTTCTCTGGAAGGCTGACCTGTATAGACTGAATTGCCCTCCAGCTTCTGTTTTAGTTTGGTCCACAGGAGGCAGCAGCAGGAGATCAGTGGGTGGTAGGAGAGAGAGGTTAATTCCCCAGATCCTTCATTTTGCTGCAGTCCTGGCAGTGAATAATTTTCTTTCTGGTAGTTGTTCTCAAAGAGTGGTCTTCAGACAGCAGCATCACCATCACCTGGGGGCTTGTTAGAAATGTAAATTCTGAAGTTCTATTCCAGACCTACTGGAATAATCTGTATTTTAACACACCTGTAGGTGACTGATACATGCTGGAGTCTGAAAACAACTGATCTATAGTTATAGATCCTTTGGGGCTCCCTCCTCTCTATGGGTCTCTCTGTAAGGCTCCTGAAACACTGTTCCCCCTTGCCCCTTCAGGCTTTGGTATGGTAATGGTTTCCCACTATTGCTAAACCCTGGGTGCCTCACTGTCCCATGTTGGTTTCTTAATCTCACCTCACCCCTTAAATAGCTCCTTTATTAAAGTCTTTCTGGTTAAAATTTTTTGAGTGTGCCACCTGCCAAGATCCTGATTGATACAGTAAATGGTACCAGAAGAGATCCAAGGAAATAGATTCCCACAATGGGATTCTAGGATTGGGCCACTCAAATGTTTGATGAGTCACAGATAATCCCTTTACATGGGTAAAGAAGACACTAAGTAATCTGAAGCACGAAGAAACATCACAGTCACTTGGATTATCACCACTGAAGCATAGGGTGTAATGTTGGTGGAGGACAAGGCATTAGGAGATAAAAATGACAGAGGTACTTAATTACTATGGCCACAAGTGGGATTTCAAATGGTGATTACATATATAGTTGAATGGGCTGCCTGTTTGTGATAATGCTAGCAAAATTACATTAAAAAAAAAAGGTGAGGGATGCCTGGGTGGTTTGGTTGGTTGAGCATCCAATTCTTCATTTGGGCTCAGGTCATGATTTCATAGTTCGTGAGATTGAGCCCTGTGTTAGGGATTCTCTCTCTCCCTCTTTCTCTGCCCCTCCCCTATTCTTGCACCCCACCCCTACCAAATAAATAAATAAACATTTTAAAAAAGGGTGAAAAGATACCATGAACTTCTTTTTTTTTCTTTTTAACTTATTTTCTTTTTTATTATAATTTTTAAAATTTACATCCAAATTAGCATATAGTGCAACAATGATTTCAGGAGTAGATTCCTTAGTGCCCCTTACCCATTTAGCCCATCCCCCCTCCCACAACGCCTCCCGTAACCCTCAGTTTGTTCTCCATATTTATGAGTCTCTTCTGTTTTGTCCCCCTCCCTGTTTTTATATTATTTTTGTTTCCCTTCCCTTAAGTTCATCTGTTTTGTCTCTTAAAGTCCTCACATGAGTGAAGTCATATGATTTTTGTCTTTCTCTGACTGACTAATTTCACTTAGCATAATACCTTCCAGTTCCATCCACATAGTTGCGAATAACAAGATTTCATTCTTTTTGATTGCCGAGTAATACTCCATTGCATATATATACCACATCTTCTTTATCCATTCATCCGTTGATGGACATTTGGGCTCTTTCCATACTTTGGCTATTGTTGATAGTGCTGCTATAAACATGGGGGTGCATGTGTCCCTTCAAAACAGCACACCTGTATCCGTGGTTAAATGCCTAGTAGTGCAATTGCTGGGTCATAGGGTAGTTCTATTTTTAATTTTTTGAAGAACCTCCATACTGTTTTCCAGAGCGGCTGCACCAGCTTGCATTCCCAGATACCATGAACTTCTAACTCAAAGTATTGGTGGAGATCCAGATAAACTCTATGGAATTCTTAAGAAATATTTATTGTATGTGATCACATGACAGATGTGGCTGAGGATCAAGCCCAAGACCTGATTGTATGGGTTGTAGAGTTGTAACACCAGGTAAATGCACAACCTCACCATACCTGATGCTAGGGTGCTGTTGGAAAGGAGCAGGATTCTGAGACTTGTGATGAGGATGTTTGGACAGAGATAAACAGAGCTGATAATGTTTTTTGTTTTTTTTTTTAAAAATTATAATATTTTAATATTTTTTTAAAGTAAGCTTCATGCCCAGCACAGAGCCTAATGCAGAGCTTGAATTCATGATCCTGAGATCAAAACCTGAGCTGAGATCAAGAGTCAGACACTTAACTGACTGAGCCAACCCAGCACCCCTAATTTTTAAAAATTTTTAAATGTAATCTCTATGCCCAACATGGGGCTCAAATTTACAACCTTGAGATCAAGAGTCACATGCTCTACCAACTGAGCTAGCCAAGTGCCCCTAAAGCTGATAATTTAATATCTTCAAATTCCTTTGAACATTTCTTGCTGGTAGAAGAACACTCTTCTTCCTCCTGCAAACCATGAATGACCTGGCCTTTATTCCATTAAAAACATGTTTTTAATAACTCCTAGGGCATGCATTTTTTTCTTCAAGACTTACCCTGACAACTCCTCATAGTCTCCAGGCCTACAGGGATATATAAGATGTGCTCTAAGAACAACAGCATGTATGCTGAAGGATTTGCAGGAACTTGAAACTCTATTGGAAGAATCTTGGGGACCAGTGAGGACAAATTTTTTGACATGGGTGCCCTCACCCAAGAATTGTATTAGTTCAGCACCTGGGAGTGATATTAATAGTCTGTTGGGTTGGTTACTGGAAGTGTGGACTCAACAGTGGCCTTTGATCAATAAAGTCGAGATGTTAGAACCTCACTGACATAAAACTTTGATGTGCATGTGATTTACATGGGAGTCTTATTAAACAGTAGATTCTGATTAAGTAGGTTTGGGTGAAACCCAAGATGCTGCATTTCTTTTTTATTTTATTTTTATTTTTGAGAGAGAGAGAGAGAGAGCACGCACAAGCAGGGGAGGGGTGGGGAGGTGGGGACAGAGGATCCGGAGTGGGTTCCGAGCTGATAGCAGTGACCCCGATGCAGGACTCACACTCATGGACCATGAGGTCATGGCTTAAGCCAAAGTTGGATGCTTAACTGACTGAGCCACCCAGGCACCCCCAAGATGCTGCGTTTGTAACAAACTTCTAAGTGATGCTGATGCTACTGGTCCATAGACTATACTTTGAGGGGCAAAGTAGAGGAAGGACTGCAAAATTTGAGAGAGATGGGAATGTTGGAGTGCACTTATTATGTACAACCACTAACTGTACACCTCTGAAGGGCTCCAAAAGATACTTCCTTCTCCAAGGCAATAAGAAAAGCTTAATGAAGGGAATAGTAACTTCTCTGAAAAGTACTATAGTGGCTTATTTAGCAGGCAAGAGATGAGGATAGAAGATGCCTTCTTGGGACTGGACAATCTTATTTCAAGGGGAATAATGGAATCCTTAAGTGGTAGAGGTCAGATGTGGGCACCTAACCATAAGCAATAAGGTAAATGAAATTACATATAAACTGTAAGGACAAGTTGGTAATTTATGTGCTTTGCCCACAGGGATCTGTGGTGCTAGCTAATTGATTATAGCATTCCTAGGGATGAAATAGATGGACAGCTTATTGATGTGCTACTTGACCTGTCTAAGTGGAAACATCTAAGTGGGCAAAAATTTGATCCAAATTGTACTGGGGATTTACAACCTTTTGCCTAGTTCCTCTACTTAAGTCAGTTTCCTAAACCAAAAGCCCTTTGATCGAGTGGAAGGTGGGAGGGCTTGAGTCTCTTTCACAGGTAGATTCTATACATCTTTCTCCTAGTTAGTGGTTCTCAAAGTGTGGTCCCTGGACCAACAGCATCTGCATCAACTGAGAACTTGCCAGAAGTGCAAATTATTGGGCTCTGCCCCAACTTCATTGGATCAGCAACTCTGCAAATGGTTCAGCAGTCTGTACTTTAACAAGCCTTTCTTGTAATTCTGATGTATGCTAAAATTTGAGAGTCACTGCTGTAAGCCTTCTCTATAGAGATATCTGTAGCCATTTTGCTAGGGTGAGTCTGAATGTAGAATAGGACATACTCAGACCTTTGGGGCATTATTAGACACTGTCTCAAGTTAATGCTAGTCTTAGGGACCCAAAATCCTACTGTGGTCTGCCAGTTGGAGTGAAGGTTTATAGAGGTCAAGTTACAGGAGGATCTTAATACAGGTCTGTCTCACAGAGGGTCTCTAACACCTGTCCACATTATTTCCTAGGTTCAGAATGTATAGTGGGAATAGGTATACTTAGTAATTATCCAAATGTCCACACTGATTCCTGTGTGAATAAGGAAAATTATAGTAGGAAAGACCAAGTGGAAGTCCTTTAAACTATACCTGCCCTATCACATTTCCCACTAAATAGTAAACTTAAAGTAATGCTACATTCCTAGAGAAATTGCATAGATTAGAGCACCTTCAAAGAGATGCCATAATGCCTGGCACAGAATATTACAGCTAATAATCTAGCACATGCCTTTTTTTCTATACCAGTCAATTAAAGACCATTGAAATCAGCTTCTTTTCTTAAAATATTTTTAATGTTTATTTATTTTTGAGAGACAGAGAGAGACAGAGACAGAGACAGAGAGAGAGAGTGGGGGAGGGGCAGAGAGAGAGAGAGACACAGAATCTGAAGCAGGCTCCAAGCTCCGAGCTGTCGGCACAGAGCCCAACATGGGGCTCAAACCCACAAACTGTGAGATCATGACCTGAGCCGAAGTTGGATGCTTAACCGACTGAGCCACCCAGGCACCCTGAAATCAGTTTTTCAATTGGAATGACAGGACTACACCATCACTGTCTTACCCCAGGGATGTATCAGCATTCCTGCTCTTTGTCATAAGAGCAGGACATCACATAGAATATCAACTGTCATAATCTTGACATCTCATAGAATATCAACTGACATTATGCTTACTGTCTCTAGTGGACAAGAAATAGCAGTCCCCTTAAATGCCTTAAGTTAAGGGTCTTAAGTTAAGACCCATATGTGCCAGAGAGAGAGAAAGAAATCTTACAAAAATTCAGGATCCTGCCATATAGGTGAAGTTTCTCGGCTACTGTGGGTAGAGAGAAGCTGAAAAACAGTGGTCTGTGGTGTGTTGTAACTTCACCATGAAGAAAGAGACACAATACTTAAAGGGAAGTTTAGATTTTGGAGGCAACATATGCTATATTTAGGTGTACTGCTGTAAAATATTTACTGGATATGGCATAAAGCTGATGATTTTGAATGAAGCCCAGAGCAAGGAGGGCTCAGCAGCAGGTCCAGTTTCCAGGAAAGTTGCGCTGCTACTTGGGTGTTATGACTCATAAATCCAATGAACTTCAGATTTTCTGTGGCAGAAAAAGGGTGCTGTAGGAGCTCCAATAGGAGAATTACAGCAAAGACCCTTAGGGTGTTGGAGTAAGGCCACACCTCTTTTGCTAGTGATTATTTTCTATTTGAAAACCAGTTCCTGATTTGCCACTGGGCCTGGGTGAACACTCAGACTCTAGTTCACTCGGTGCCAATGTGGCCTAAGGGTGTTATCTATAGCAAATCATATAGTTGGATGTGCATAGTAGCATCATTCCATTGTTAAATGGCCATTGTACATATGAGATCAGGCCTTACAAATTTCAGAAGGCAGGAGTAAAAGCATGGGTAGGTGGCTCAGATTCCTACTTGTATTGTTTCTTCTTCTGATTACACTTATACCTTCAAGGAGAAGTTTTCTACAGTTAACAGAGGGAAAAAATGCATGGTCTTGATGTTTAGATGGTTCTCTAAGGTATGCTGGCATCCGTCAGAAGCAGACAGTTGCTTACATTCAGAGGTGGCCTTGAAAGACAGTGGTGAAGGGAATTCCTCTCAGCGGGCAGAATTTCAGGCAGTACTTTGAATGTCAACATTGTTGGGAAGTAGAGACAGCTTGAGGTTTGGAGGTATACTAATTCACATGCAGTGGCTGCCTACAATAATCCTGCCCTCACCTTTGTAAATGGTTCCTTCACTAAAATTTTTTTCCATTAAACCTTTCTGGGCATGCCATTTGTTTCCCGCCAAGATCCTGAATGATACAAGAGTATAGTGCAGAGGGAGCATAATAGGGTTCAATTAAATTTCATTACTGTCTGCCTGGAATGCCTGTTGAGAAAGACCTTGAGAATCAGCAGGAAAGAGTAAAATAACAAAATAATAACAAACAAGGGATTTGTAACACATTCATTCAATAAATATTTATTGAGGGCCCCCTATGTTCCAGACACTGTTCTTGGCACTAGGATATGGCAGTAAACAAAACAGATGGATGTTTCTGCTCTTGCAGAGTTTTTATTCTAATGAAGGAGACAGGAAATAAGAAAACAAGAAAAATGTATATACTTCAGAGGACAGTAAGTGCTATGAAGAAAAATAAAGAAGGCCAGAGGGATAGGGAGTATTGGGGAGTGTGGTCAGGGAAAACTTTGGTGACAACATTTGAACAGAAAGCTGATGTGAAGAAGGTGAGGGAGAGAGCCATTCAGAGATCTGGGGAAGATGTTCTAGGCAAAGAAAATAGCAAGTGTGAAGATTTTGAGGTGAGAGTATGTTTGAGGAATAGAAAGGAGGCCAATGTTATGGGAGGGAAGTGAGCAAAGAGTGGTGGGAGATATAGTCAGATATTAATATGGGCCAAATAATTAAGGCTTTGTAGGCCATTGTAGGGTTTATGTTTTATTTTGAGTGAGATGGGGAACGATTGGAGGGTTTTAAATGGAGGTGTGACATGATCTGATATGTTTTAAAGTCCCCTTCTGGCTGTCGGATCAAAGTAGTGCAAGAATGGAAGCAGGGAGACCAGGTCAGAGGCTATTGCAATAATTGAGGAGGACACAATGTTACTGGGAGTTGGTGAGAAGTGATTCGATTCTGGAAATATTTTGAAGGTAAAGTCATGGGCTTTGGTGCGGGGTTCAGCATACAATGTGAGAGGAAAGAAGAGGCAAGAATACTGCAATATTTTTGGCTTGAGCAATGTGATGGATGGAGTTGCATTTACCAAGATGTGGATGACTACAGAGGAGTGGGTGTGTGGGAAGATCAGGGGCCTGGTTTGACTTGTTAGGATGAAGCAGCATTTTGGATATATAAGTGGAGATGTAGGCATCTGATAAGAAGTAGGCAGCTGGTAATGTGAGTTTGAAGTTCAGGGGAGAAATTTTAGCTAAAAATACAAATTTGGGAGCATATGGATGGTATGTAAGGCCATAAGACATTGAGATCTCCAAGGGAGTAAGTGTAGGTAGAAGAGGTTCATGTTCCAAGTCCTGAAGCTCCCCAATATCGACAGATCAGGGATATGAAGAGGATCAGGGAAGGAGGGGTGCTGTCAGGGTGTTACGATGGTACCCACTTTCATGGCAAACAGGGAAAGGACACAGGGTCTGTGGGTGGAAGGCTTAAGCACCAACTCCCTAGCCGTTGGTTTAGATGATCCAATGGGGGTGGAAGTGGGGGACTGGATGCCAAGCAGGTGGGTTTAAAACAGTTCCTGATCACATACACAGAACTCTAAGTGGGCTACATGCTTCACCTAGTTCACCCACTTCCCAGCCAGGTTGCTTTTGTGTGAGCCCTGGACAAATCTTACAGCTCAGGGCAGCTTTTTCCAGCCTATACCCACACTCCTCCAAGGAGCCCACACGGACTTCATGCTTCCTGGTTTGACCATATCCACACCTCAGGAATCACAGACCTTGGATAGTGGGCCATAGCTATTGGGACAGGGAAGGGAGCAGCTGTGCCTGGAAAGTCAACCAAGTCCATGGTAGGGGAGTTAATGATTGTGGGGAGAGGACCTCGACTAGATGCTTAGTGTTTGTTGAATGAATGAGTGTGTGTATCCCAAGCTGTGTCCCTGGAGCTGTGCTTGACTGATGTGCTTGTCGTGTGTGTGTGTGTGTATGTATGTGTGTACCTGAGGTGCCCATCCTGTGTGTGGGCCTCCCCATACCTACCTCGCGCAGTTAGTGTTGTATGTGGCTGTGTGTCTCCTCTCCCAGGCCTGCAGAGGGCGCCCCAGCCTGGGAAGGGAGGCTCTCGAGTGGGCGGGGCTCTGAAGGAGAGGTGTAGGGAAGCTGTAGTTGGCTAGGGGTATTATAGCAGGGGCGGGGGGGTGGGGAGGCCCTGACCCAGGGGGCTCCTCAGAGAGTCCGGGAAGGGCGTTGGGCCCAAAGTTCCTGGGCCCGGGCCGACTTCTGGTGCTCTCCTTGCTCCAGGCACCCGTGGGCCCCCGAAGCCGGAGGTCCCGGACAACGGGCCGGATACGCGGAGGGGAGACTTGGACTGTAAGTGGGACCACACCCCCGGGGGCCTGGGGCCAGCGTGGGTCTCAGAGGCCCCCCCGGGTAGCCATTACCCCAGGTTTAGAACAACGGCCCTCCCCCCAAATCCCCGCCACTCAGGCCCCCGAACTCGTCCGTACACAGCTCGCTGGCAGAGACGCGTGGGCGGGCGAAGGCCTGTGTTTGTCTACAAATATTTATCTCCCTCACTCCCACTCCAACATACCCTGAGTCCAAGGCACTAACGTAGAAGTCGAAATAATGTTTGCCTTAAAGGCTAAAGGAAGTTCACATCACCTCTGGCACTTCCTTCACAGAATAACCTGCACCCGATTGATTCCTTACACCGCATAATTACGGTGCTAACCCTAAAAAAGGGTTTCTTTGTTCAGTGAAGGTTTATTGAGAGCCTAACTGTGCCGGCGTGAGGCTCGGCGCCAGAGGATGAAGGCCTTTAACATGGATATGAGCGGAAAAGGAATGTATACTATTCGTCATTGGACACAGGAAAACGCCAGACCTCTGGCCTATCATGAGACACATTTGAGGACAAGTAATAAAAAAAAAAAATCTTTGTGGTCCCAGAAAGATAAAGGAAATGAAAACAAAATTCAACCCACAAACCTGCTGTTTGCATGTAGCCGACCGAGGACCGCGGTGACGATGCTGCCTCCTGGTGGCGGAACGGGGCAACGCAGCTATCACAGTCAAGTGGAGTTTCACAGGGTGGGAGTGGTGGTGGCAGTGACGGCGTGGATTCTGAACCGAAATTGGCTCTGGCTGCCCAGGTGGTCAATAGTGGAATTTCGTTCTCTTAATATTAGATTGAAATTTATTATGACAACAGTTCCATAGCTCTAAGGCGAAAATCTTCAAGAACATGGCATCAGAGTTTCCCTGGGGTGTTTTGGTTTGTCACCACCGAGAAAGGGATGTCCTGAAGAAAACAAAGTCTTCAGCTTCTTTTCATAGCTAATACATTCTCTGCAGGTGGAACTGTAAACACCAATAGAAGAATTAAAAATATAGGTGTTAGAAAAAGACGCTTGGCAACTTAAGCATTTATGAAAATGGTAACTCATTGGTCAAGACTGATGCCAAAGGATAGAAGCATTGATGAATTTCATAAAACAACACAGCATCATTTTGACCCAAAATACAAGGAAAAATAGCACCTGGATGTGGGAAAGAGAAAGAACTTCACAAAAGAGGCCAGTGAGCTGAAGGCGTTTTCACAGGTAAATGCTTAAAGCCAGGAAACAAATTAATTTTGAGTTTCATAAATAGTAAGTGTGGGCCCAGTCCCTCTGACATTCCTGTGCCCTAATGCAAGGTACAGATGCCAAGTGTGTTAGTGGTGCTGTGCTGGTACCTCTATATTGTTCCATTTTTAATTTTTGAAAGGAATATATCAAAAGAAAGGCTCTGTCATTGGTGATCATGACCCTCTAAAGGCTTGGGTTGATGAGGAAAGAATGAAATAGTGGCTAGCCAGAGTATGGCCCAAGTATTGTGGGAGGTGTGGTTGAGAAATCTGATTGCTTAGTTTGGAATTCGTTTCAGGTTCATATTACTGAGCTTAAGATGTTTTTAGGAGGTCTCACTAGCTCTGGACAGGGTTAAGGATATGGGATACAAACCCCTTACATTTGAATTTTTTTTTTAACGTTTATTTATTTTTGAGACAGAGAGAGACAGAGCATGAACGGGGGAGGGTCAGAGAGAGGGAGACACAGAATCTGAAACAGGCTCCAGGCTCTGAGCAGTCAGCACAGAGCCTGACGTGGGGCTCGAACTCACTGACCGCGAGATCATGACCTGAGCCGAAGTCAGCCGCTCAACCGACTGAGCCACCCAGGCACCCCAAAACCCCTTACATTTGTATCAAAGTGGTCCTTAAAGGATTCACAAAGGAGGGCCAGGGGAAATGGGAGGCTTCTAATTCCCAGGCAACTCTGACAAGAAGGAGCTGGCCCATCATTTCATAAGTGTGTGTGTTGTTTCATGGGAGAGATAGTGACAAGATCATTTAAAAACATGGTATTAGTAATTTTCTGAATGGTCCTGAGGGTGACTTATTGTTAGCAGAAAGTTTTAAAGCAATAGACCCATTTAAAAATATATATATATTTTTAACGTTTATTCACTTTTTGAGAGACAGAGACAGAGTGTGAGCAGGGCAGGGGCAGAGAAAGAGGGAGACACACAATCCAAAGCAGGCTCCAGGCTCTGAGCTGTCAGCACAGAGCCCGATGTAGGGCTTGAACTCATGAACTGGGAGATCATGACCTGAGCTGAAGTTGGACACTTAACTGACTGAGCCTCCCAGGTGCCCCTCAATAGACCCAGTTTTAAAGCAATGAAATGTTTTAGTGCTTTAGTGTTAAAGGAAAACTGGATTCCAGGGATTACAGTGGCTTTTCATGATTGAGGGGATGATGATTTTGTAAATTTGGGGGATGTATGCTCTTTAGAATTTTTTTTCTTCTTTTACATTCCTAGTAGAAGCCATTGTCTCCCTAGTGAACACAGGTATACTACTATTCAGTAAAATATTTATTTTTACATATGCATGAGCAAGGCATTGGAAGTCCTTCAAATTTATAATTTTATTGTATGCTTTGTACTTGTTTTTATGGAAATATTTCCTTGTCTAAGCAGCAGTCTTTTGGAAATTTACCTTCATCTCCTCTCCCATTTCTGTCCTTTACACACATACATACACCAAAAACATTTACTGTAGTTTTAGTTGGGGCTCAGGAAGAAGTACAAATAAATGCATGTGTTTAATTTGCCATCTTTACCCTGAACTCCTACTAGTCTTTGAATTTAATGGTGTTGATCTTTTCCTTTATGGTTTGTGTTTTATGGTTTTAATCTTTTTGTCTTGGTTTGGTTTTGGTTTTACATCTTAAGCTCTTTCTATCTCAAGGTTATAAACACACGTATCTATAGTTTCCTCTATTACATATATTTTAAACATTGGGTCTTTCATTCATCTCATATGATGAAACATTGAAAAGTATTGAGTTTATGATAGTGACAAGATAGAGGTGTTTTAAAAATGGAAGAGAAATTAGAACTTAGAAAAAAACCCAAAAGGCAAGTGGCAAAGGAAAAGTAAGCCAAGTACACTACTGTGCTATGCAGTGAACAATTACATGGTGATAATAATGTAAACTCTGATCATGACCTAAATATAGTGGTATGACTATATTTAGAGGACAGGGTGACAGAAGAGGAGGGTTGGTAAGAGTTAATTCCCCATTTTTTATAATAGGAAGCCAATTGGCAACGTTTAAATAGATAAACCGAGAAACAGAAGTGTGAACAAAGTATTTAGATGTATGGCACTAACTCCTAGAAGAAGTAGCTTAAGAGTTAAAATTTACAGGAAGTGGGGCACCTGGGTGGCTCAGTCCATTGAGCTTCTGACTTCAGCTCAGGTCATGATCTTGTGGTTCAAGAGTTTGAGCCCTGCATTGGGCCCACTGCTATCAGCTCAGAGCCCGCTTTGAATCCTCTGTCCACCCCCACCTCTCTGCCCCGCCTCTGCTCATTCTCTTTCTCTCTCTCAAAAATGAATAAAAACATTTAAAAAATTTGTAGGAAATGGTTTTCAAAAGTTTTTTGATATTTTGAAAAGCCATGACTATTACTTATTTTTTTTTTAAATTATGCATCTTAAGGGGCGCCTGGGTGGCTCAGTTGGTTGAGCATCTGACTTCGGCTCAGGTCATGATCTTGCAGTCTGTGAGTTCGAGCCCCGCATCGGGCTCTGTGCTGATGGCTCAGAGCCTGGAGCCTGCTTCCGATTCTGTGTCTCCCTCTCTCTCTGCCCCTTCCCTGCACATGCTCTGTCTCTCTCTGTCTCAAAAATAAATAAAAACATTAAGAAAAAAAATTTAAAAAAAAAGAATGTAAGATTGTTTAAAAAAAATGAATTATGCATCTTAAGAAAAAAGAAAGAACAAGATAACATTGTCAAAGATGAAGGCAGATAAGGACAGTGGCCACTCGTTTTCTGATGGAATAAGGAATATATTGCATGCCTGCTTAGGGCAGGGTTTGAGGCACAGATGAGGCATAGATAATTAGCAGGATAATTTAGCGAAATACGAAGTTCTGCTTATGTGTTTCCTTTTACTCTGAAGCAACCTCGAGTTTTGGCATGGCTAAGAATAGAGGCATCCTGATGTCAAAGGCCCTTCTGCTTTTGTAAAAGTCGGAAGCACACCTGGGAAGAGGTTATGCCCCGGAGGGACTGGGGAGAGGAAGGATTTTGAAGAAAGGTCTTTCTGACTGGGAGGGAATTGGTATGTATGTCCAGCAATGGGCTGTAATCCCTGGCTGTGTTGAAGCAAGTGTCAGCATCTGAGTGAATGGCTCTGTGGGGGTGTCATGGGAAGCCAGGTTCAAGCCCAGAGTCTTTTATAGCTGAGTTCCCGTGTCTCTAATGTGGCACAGAGCTAAGAGTTTGAGAAGCCAGCACCTGAAGAGTCATACCTGCTAGTACCACAGGGGCCTTAGCATTTACTGGTAAGACTGATGTCCAGTGATGGGATGGTGTGGGGAGCAGATAGGATGCCTCTTCTGTGCCTTGATGTTTCTATGACCTTTGCACAGCCCTTGGCAAGTGGGATCTCCAGACTTCCTGATGTTGAATTCCTCATTAGCACTCCAGTGCAGGGGCTTGGAGTAGGATTAAGTTCATTGAAAGAACATTTTAAAATGCAATAATTCTTGTGGCACCTGGGTGGCTCAGTTGGTTGAGTGTCCGACTTCAGCTCAGGTCATGATCTCATGATTTGTGGGTTTGAGCCCCACACTGCAGTTCTGACTACGCAGAGCCTGCTTCGGATCCTCTGTCTCCATCTCTCTCTGCCCCTCCCCTGGTCATGTTCTCTCAAAAATAATTAAAACACACACACACACACACACACACACACACACACACACACAATGCAGTAATTCTTGCATATCTGAATTTTCAGACTAAGATCACACCTGCTGCACGAGGATAGGTAGGAAGAGCCCCCATCTTCGCCCGTTGCAGGAGGACCAGACAGCACTTACTTTAATGACTTTATGATAAGTAGTAAATGATGTGGTGTGCTCAGGCTCCCACGGAAGGAAAATGTGGTGGGGCAGTCACCTCTAGCTTCTCGCCCCTCACCCAGGATCTATTCCCTTCTTTCCCACATGGCCTGGCTCCCCAATGGTTTTCCCTCTCCCTATATCCCTTTTATCCCCTATGGGGATAAAAGAGGCAATGAGGGGATCTCTGCTCTGGGGAGGAAGAGGTAGAGAAGAGCCAGGCCAGAGTCTTCTTAGAGAGGACACCGATTTGCATTTGAATTCTGGGGTTCTAAATACCTGCCACAGGAGACTTAGTCCTTGGTCTCAGAGGTTAAAGGGGCTAAAGTACCCTAGGGAAGAAAGGGAAGGAGAGAAGGCTTTCCCACCTGGGAGGGAGCTTAGGGAGTCAAGAAGCCCAGATAGGAATAGAGAAGCACACAGCTCCATTAAACAAAGAGAGACCCAGCTTCACTGATGAGGGCAGGAGTGTGTGGGTATTTGGGAAGGGATGGGGGCTCTGAAGGGGTCCCAGGGCCGGAACTGTGCATAGGGTAGGTTTTAGTAGAACTTGTGTTTGCCTGTGTTACAGGCAGGCCCAGGTTCCATTCTCCCTTCTGGGGACCCTCCCAAAGAAGTCCTTGGACCTTCGTATTCAGAGGACCCCAGGGAAAGTGGTGGCAGTCCCAGGCAGAGCTAGGAAAAGATCTGGAGGTCACTCCTGAAGTGATAGCATGCTGGACATAACCAGGGAAGAGCCCTCTTCAGGGTCTCAGAGGCCTGCAGAGCTTTTGGCGATGTGTGCTCTTGGTCCACCATCTCTCACTGACAGGGATTTCTCAGAGACCGGGAGCAGCCCAGATCCCTCTACTGCCAGGGTAACTGGGAGGCAAGGAAACTCTTGGGATAGGTGAGAAAATAGAATTTTCCAGGTCACGTTCTTGGCTGGGACCAGAGTGTGTGACCCCACCCTGTAGTGACACTGGCTTCCCCATTGACGCAAACACACAGGAACAGATACTTGGGTGGGAGGCTGGAACAGGTTTTTATTGTTAGATATAAATTGTATTTACAAGAAAGCAGTAGGGTGCAGTGGGAGTAGGGTCAGGTCCAGTATCCTGGGTGACCTTTTCTCAGAGGGGACAGTCCTGCTGCCTCCTCTCACACTTCCTGGGAGACTCTCCCTCCTCTGCCTTTCTGGGTCTGGCCTGGTGTGGGCAACGTAGCCATGCAGGGTAGGGCTGGGTATACAGATGGGATGGTTGAAGCAGGAGAAGGGGTGAGGCAAGGCCAGCATGAGGTGGCTGCTCTGCGGCCCCTGAGTCTACCCCCTCTCCTAGCCCACTTCTTGCTCCTTGGATTGGGGCTCCAAGCCCCAGTGAGGCTGGTGGGGGCCTCCTGGGCTCCAGGCTGGTCACTGGGCTATGACCCTTTTGGGGTCTGTGGCTGTTCAGTCCTGGGAGGGCAGAAGAGGGGTTTGAGGGGCTGATCAGGGCTCCCCTTCACTTCCCTCCCACTGTCCCTCTAGCTTCCTCACCTCTTACAGCCTTTGGAGCCCTTTCCCTTCTTGCCAGACTTGGGGGCTCCTTTGTCCCTCTTACAGCCCTGGGCTTGTTTCCGTGGGGCTGGTGGCTTGTCCAGACGTTGCATCAGCTGCTGCACCCAGGTCTCTTTAGGGTCTGCGCATAGCTCTGGCTGAGAGCGCTTCCGAGGTGAGAACCTGGGGGTTGGGCATTAGCAAGCCTGTCCTAGTTTTGCCCGCCATGCCCTCCCCACTCAGCTGCACCCACCTTCTTGCACCCACTCACAGGATAGCTGAGATGGGGCAGCCCCTGCTTGGCTCCTGCTTCCGGTAGCTGCGGACAACCTGGGCGGGAATCTTCCTTAGGCTGTACTTGAGGCAACAATCCTGCGCCCCTCCATCACTGCCTGCAGGGTGGGGTTTACAGGGAGCCGGGGCTCCTGGTAGGCTCCCACCCGCGCCTCCCCTTCTCCCCATCCTAGGCAACTCCCTCTTTGATACCTTGGGTCCAGGGGATGCAGAAGGCCAGGACCAGGACAAGGAGGCTCAGAGCCAATGACTGAGCCATGGCTGTGGTAGAAGGTGAGTGTGAGGCCAGAGCGGTAGGCGAGGTGGACAGCTGCAAGTTGGGGGTCCGTGTGTCAGCTAGGACTGGTCTGCTGCCTATTTATGCAGGCAGACACTTTCACTTCCTCCATCCCCAGCCACTCTGTCCATGCAAGAATAGGGATCTCCCTCCTTTTCCTTCCTGAAAGGCTGCCTCACTAGTATGCGGAAACGAAAACTTCACACAGCCCATCGGATCCCAAGCCTCCTGAGTCTGTCTCCTCAATATCAATTGAATCTGTCCAGCCCTTTTTCTACCTTTGGCCACTGTTTTGGTCCAGGCTTCACTGTGTCTCTCCTGGAACACTATGATTGCCTCTTCACTGCATTTTAGGTTCCATATTCTCCCCATTCTTCCACAGGCTGAGGACTGTTGCTTCCTAAAATGTGCATTTGATTTTTGGATTGTAAGAGTTCTTTTTTTTTTTTTTTTAAAGTAGGCTTGATGCATAGTGTGGAGCCCAATGTGGGACTTGAACTCACAACCCTGAGATCAAGACCTGAGCTGAGATTGAGAGTCGGACGCTTAACTGACTGAGCCACCCCAAAGATATTTCTTTTAAGTATTATTTATTTAAGTAATCTCTACACTGAGTGTGGGGCTTGGACTCATGATCCCGAGATCACGAGTCACACGCATGCTCTTTGGACTGAGCTAGCCAGACGCCTCTGGATTTTGAAAGTTCTTTATGCATTCTGGATAATAGACCCTTATCAGATATATGATTTGCAAATATATCCTCCTATTCTGTGGATTTTCACTATCTTGATAGTGTCCTTTGATACATAGAATTTAAAAATTTTGATGAAGTCCTACTTATCTATTTATTTTTCTGTTACCTGTGCTTTTAGTGTCATATTTAAGAAACCTATGCCAAATCTAAGGCCATGAAGATTTCTCCTTGTTTTTCCCCTCAACTTTATTGAGGTATAATTGACAAAATTGTATGTATTTAAAGTGTACAACATGATGACTTCATACAGGTATACATTATGAAATAATTACCATAATCAAGTTAATTAATACCTCTGTCACTTCACATAGTTACCTTTTTCCTTTTTTTTGTGGTGAGAATGCTTAAGATCTACTTTCTTACCAATTTCAAGTATACAATATAGTATTATTAACTACAGTCACCATGCTGTACATTCACTCCTTAGAACTTATTCATCTTATAACTGAAAGTTTGTACCTTTGACCAACATCTCCCCATGCTCCCCCTGCCCCCAACTCCTGGAAGCCACCACTCTGTTTCTATGTGTTTGAATTTTTTTTTTTTGATTCCACATATAAATGATACCATATACTATTTGTGTTTCTCTGTCTGGCTTATTTCACTTAATAAAAAAGGCTTTCCAGGTTCATCCATGTTGTCATGATGGCAGTTTCCTTCTTTTTTATGGCTGAATAATATTCCATTGCATGTATGTATGTATTAGATCTTCTTTATCCATTCATCCATCAGTAGACACTTAGGTTGTTTCCATGTCTTGGCCATTGTGAATAATGATAACAATGAATAAGGGAGGACAAATATCACTTTGAGGTAGTGGTTTCATTTCCTTTGGATATATACCCAGAAGTGGGGTTGCTAGACCATATGTAGTTCTATTTTTAATTATTTGAGGAAATCCATATTGTTTTTCATAATGTATGTACCAATTTACATTCTTATCAACAATGTAGAGGGGTCCCTTTTCTCCACATCCTCTCCAACATTTGTTATCTCTTGTCTTTTTGATAATAACCATTCTAACAGGTATGAGGTGATATATCCTTGTGGTTTTTGGTTTGCATTTTCCTGATGATTAGTGATGTTGAGCATATTTTTATATACCTGTTAGGCATTTGTATATTCTTTGGAAAACTGTCTACTCAGGTCCTTTGTCCATTTTTAAATCATATTTTGTTTATTTTGCTATTGAGCTTATGAGTTGCTTATATATTTTAGGTATTACCCCTTATCAGATAGTTTGTAAATATTTTCTCCCATTCCCTAAGTTACATTTTCATTTTGCTGATGGCTTCCTTTTCTGTGCAGAAGCTTTTTAGTTTGATGTAGTCCCACTTGTTTATTTTGCTTTTGGTGTTATACCCCCCTAAAGTAATTGCCAAGACCAATATCAAGTAGTTTTTCCTTTTCTAGGAGTTTTACAGTTACAGGTCTTACATTTAAGTCTTTATCCATTTTGAGCTAATTTTTGTGTGTGGTGTAAGATATGGGTCCAGTTTCATTCCTGTAGATGTGGCCATCCAGTTTTACCAACATTGTTGTTCTTGGTGCCATTGTCAAAGATTAGTTGACCACATACGCATGGGTTTATTTCTGTGCTCTTTATTCTCTTCCATTGGTCTATGTATCTGTTTTCATGCTAGTACCATGTTTTAATAACTATAGCATTTTAATATAGTTTGAAATTATGAAGTATGATGCTTCCAGCTTTGTTTTTCTTCTTCATGATTCTGGTTGTTTGGAGTCTTTTGTGGTTCTTTTTTTTTTTTAATTTTTTTAACGTTTATTTATTTTTGAGACAGAGAGAGACAGAGCATGAACGGGGGAGGGTCAGAGAGAGGGAGACACAGAATCTGAAACAGGCTCCAGGCTCTGAGCTATCAGCACAGAGCCCGACACGGGGCTCAAACTCACTGACCGCGAGATCATGACCTGAGCCGAAGTCAGCCGCTCAACCGACTGAGCCACCCAGGCACTCCGAGTCTTTTGTGGTACTATATGAATTTTAGGTTGCCTTTTTTTTCTATTTCTGTAAAAAATGCCATTGGAATTTTGACAGAGATTTCATTGAATCTTTTTAAAAATTTAAATATAATTTATTGTCAAATTGACTTACATACAATACCCAGTGCTCATCCTGCATTGAATCTTTAGCTCACTTTGGGTAGTATGGACATTTTAACAATATTAATATTACATAGGATATCTTTCCATTTATTTGTGTCCTCCTCAGTTTCTTTCATCAGTGTCTTATATTTTTCAGTGTATGGTTCTTTCACTTCCTTGGTTAAATAAGCCCTAAGTATTTTATTGCTTTTGATGATATTATAAATGGAATTTAAAAAAAATTTCTCTTCTAGATAGTTTGTTGTTAGTATATAGAAGTATCGCTAATTTTTGTGTGTTGATTTTGTATCCTGAAACTTTACTGAATTTGTTTATTAGTTTTTTGGGTGTGTGTGTGTGTGTGTGTGTGTTTTGGTGGAGTCCTTGGGATTTTCTATATATAAGATCATGACATCTGCAAGCAAATGACAATTTTACAAGCAATGTACAAGCAAACGATCTGGATACTTTTCATTTCTTTTTCTTGCCTAATTGCTCTGGCTAGGACTTCGAGTACTGAGTTGAATAGAAGTGTTGATAGTAAGCACCCTTGTTGTTCCTAGTATCCCCCAGCGTGGGGCTTGAACTCACAACCCTGAGATCAAGAATCACATGCTCTACCATCTGTGCCAGCAGGCATCCCAAACATTTTTTAAAAATAAAGTCTATGCCCAACGTGGGGCTTGAACTCAGACCCCCTAGATCAAGAGTCACAAGCTCTACTGATCGAACCAGCCAGGTGCCCCAGTTTTGTTCCTGATCATACAGAAAAAGCTTTCGACCTTTCACTCTTGAAATATTGTCATATATGAAATATATAGCTGAAATATTGTCATATATGACTTTACTTATGTTGAGGTACATTCCTTCTATACCTAATGTATTGAGAGTTTTTATCATAAAAGAATGTTGAATTTTGTCAAATGCTTTTTATTGCATCTGTTGAGATGATCCTATAATTTTTATCTTTCATTATGTTAATGTGTTTCACATTTGTTGATTTGAATATATGAACCACCCTTGCATCTCAGGGATAAATCCCACTTGATCATGGTGTATGACTCTTAATGTGCTGCCAAATATGGTTTGTAAGTATTTGTTGAGGATTTTTGCATGTATGTTAATCAGGGATCTTGGCCTGTAGTTTTCTTTTCTTGAAGTGTCCTTGTCTGGTTTTAGTATCAGGGTAAGGCTGGCCTCATAAAATGAGTTTGGGAGTGTTCCTTCATCTTCAATTTTTTGGAAGAGTTTGATTGGTATTAATTCTTCTTTAAATGTTTGGTAGAATTTACCAGTGAAGGATTCACCTGGTAGAATTTACCAGGTCCATCTGGTCCTGGGCTTTTCTCCATTGGGAGATTTTTTATTCTTGATTTAGTGTCCTAACTAGTTATGGGTCTATTCATATTTTCTATTTCTTCATGATTCAATCTTGGTAGGTTGTATGTTTCTAGGAATTTGTCCATATTTTCTAGGATATCCAATTTGTTGGTTATATATATTATGAATATTGGTTATATATATAATTGTTCATAGTGGTCTCTTATGATCCTTTGTATTTGTGTGGTATCAGTTGTAATGCCTCCTTTTTCATTTCTGATTTTATTTTCCAGTAAAAACCTCTAACTGCTTCCATTGCTGCACAAATTCACTCCACCAACAGTGTACTATGGTTCCCTTTTCTCCATATCCTTACCAGCACTGGTTATTTTTTTTCTTTTTCATAATAGCCAATCTGACAGGTGTGAGTTGATATCTCATTGTTGTTTTGATTTGCAGTTCCCAGATGGATTAGTGATGTTAAGCATCTTTTCATGTGCCTGTTGGCCATTTGTGTGTCTTCTTTGGAAAAATGTCTACTCAAATCCTCTACTTATTTTTTTCTTGTTTTTTAAAATTTTTATTTATTTATTTTGAGAGAGAGAGAGAGAAAGTGGGAGAGGGGCAGAGAGAGAGAGAGAGAGAGAGAGAGAAAGAGAGAGAGAGGAGAGAGAGGGGGAGAGGGGGAGAGAGAATCCCAAGCAGGCTCTGTGCTCTCAGCACGGAGATGGACATGGGGTTTGATCTCATGAACTGTGAGATCATGGCCTGAGTGGAAATCAAGTCAGATGCTTAACTGACTGAGCCACCCAGGTTCCCCTCCTTTACTTATTAAAAAATTGTTTTTATATTAAGTTGTATGAATTCTTTATATATTTCGGATTTTAGCCTCTTATTGGATATGTGATTTGCAAATACCTTCTGTGATTCAGTAGGTCTTTCATTTTGTTAATGGTTTCCTACACTGTACATGTAGTTTGATGTAATCCCATTTGTTTATTTTAGCTATTGTTGTCCTTGTCTAAGGAGATTGATCCAAAAAAAATTGCTAAGGCTGACGTCAAAGAACTTACTATGTTTGCTTCCAGGAGTTTTATGGTTTCAGGTCTTATATTCAAGTTAGACTGAGTAATTTCAATTGCATTATATTTAAGTATGCTGATCCTTCCTTCCACCTTCTCAAGTTTGTTGTTGAATTCCCCCAGTTATTTTTTTTTTCATTTAAGTTATTGTATTTTTGGCTCTAGAATTTTTGTTTGGCTCATTTTAAATAATTTGTACCTCTTTATTGATAGTCTCATTTTGCTCAGACATTGTTTTTTGAGATTTCCCTTAGTTCTTTGCCCATGGTCTCCTTCAGCTCTTTGAACAGTTGTTTTGACTTTTCCAAACAATTTTTGCCAGGTATGCATTCTTCGTTGTGTGTGGTCCCTGAAGTTTCTGTTCTGTTATCTATGCAGTTAGCCAGTGACCTGACAAAAGTTTCTCTACCCACTTCCCACTAAAAGGGTTCTGTCCCTTTTAACATTTTGATTTATGCCCCTGTGGAAGCTGCTGCAGCCCAAGAGGGCTGCAACCAAAGCAAGCGTCTCACCTGTCCCTCAGGGAACCACCAGACTGACCAAAATGCACAATCCCCAATTTTTGGAGGATGAGATTCTCTGCCACCAGCCAGAAACTCCAGGAATGTGTGCCACTGTCTCCACAGTGTTAGCTAGTAGCTAGTTGATGCATGATGGTCTCTTATGAAAGATCAAGCATCCTCTCCCTTAATCAAGCACTCCCCTGATTGTTATAAGCGTCTGATAAATTTCCAGAGTTCTGAAATAGGTACTTTCAATTGCTCTTTCCAGCTTAGTGGTTGCTTTAGTGGAGGGACCAACCCCTTGAGTTTCCTACTCTGCCATTTTGCATGCTGTCATTCCTGTAGTTTAGTTTTTAATGTTTTAAATCTTTTCTCTGTTTGGAATTTATGCTGGTGTATGGTGTGTGTATTATTGGGTCATGACTTAGAACCTATATTTAAATCCAGATTGGGACTTCAGAGTTGTAATCATCAGGTTAGGACTCGAAAAGCCATCTAGTTCTCAGAGTGCTAAACCCAGCACCAGGCTCCCTCATACCCAGGCTTATCCCACATTTCTGAAGAACAACTTGTATGGGGATAGAGAGACCATAGGGAGATG
Source organism: Panthera pardus (assembly GCF_024362965.1). Lineage (NCBI taxonomy): Eukaryota > Metazoa > Chordata > Mammalia > Carnivora > Felidae > Panthera > Panthera pardus. The sequence goes on from NW_026526766.1 coordinate 56,230,571, forward strand.
TGGAGAGGGTAAGAAATGGGAGGAATAAAGTCAGGACAGGGTTGGCAAAGTACAAGATAGTGACAGAAAGATTATGCCTATGATAAGGGTGTTGTTATAGGATACAGAAGGGCTGGGGATTGGAGTTGGGGATATTGTTGGATGGGGATACGGACATGGTGTTTTATCTCAAGGCCCGCTGAGGAGAGGGGCTGGAATCTGAGTGAATTAAAGGAGAGATAATTGAGCTCTTGCGTCTGAGGTTTTACAAAGAGTTTTACTTTAGGCAGGGCAGGGAGTACCTCGGCTGGCAAGAGGCTGGCATTCTTGGGACAAGACTGGGCAAAAACAAAGAGATAAGATTTCTTGGGTCTTTTACCTGTCTGATGGTAAATTCTGGCACTGGAAAGCTTTTAATTCCCATATCTTCAATCTCTCCTTCCCCTCCTACCCCCCTACCTTCTGTGGAAGTGATTAAGTAAGTAGTGAGCAGCCTGTTTCTGAAGAGTTCCCAGAGAGGTAAGATAGCACGAGTGCTGGGAGTATGTATGTATGTAGATGATTCCATAGTCATATCATATTAGATTGTTTCCACTGTTTCCAAACTTGGCTGCACTTCGGAATTATATGGGGAGCTCATTAAAAATACAGAATTAGAGTTACCACCACAGACCATCTTAAATAGAATCTCAGATTAGAGTAAAAGGATCTGTATTTTTTTTTTCTTTTTAAGTTCTCCAGGTACATTCCAAACATGTGCCCAGATGGGCACAGAGCCTGTGGTTGGTAACAAAGATGGTCTGGGGGACGAGGAAGCTAGGGTGATATACCCCCAACCTTCCTGAAGGAGGGGACTTTCTGGCCTGGCACAGCTTGTAGAAAAAGGTAGAGCATGGCTGGGAAGAGTTGAGGACTGTGCTACTTCCTCTACTAAAACCCCAGGTTCCCTGTCTTTCCTAAGACTTCCTGTCCCCTTCCCCTTGTTTATGCCATTATGGTGGGGAGGGGGGAGCTCTTGTGTGTCAGATGGTGTTCACAGTCCCCTAGGTTCCATCCTTGACTGCCTTTCCTCAACTCAGGAGGATTTTCCTAGTATCTACTATAAGTCCTCACCTTTGAACTTGAGTTTGTAGTGTTAGACCAGCTATAGGGAGATATTTCATCTTGCAGGTATTGGGGCCTCCATGCTTATTCCTGGGACTTAGAACCTAAGTTAAGGGCCCTGAGAGAAGGAAGGTAAGGAGTTGAAGCTTTGCTGGAGGTAGATACTTGGCTGGACAGAAAGCCAGGACTGGAAAGAACTACTCTCAGAGCAGGAAAATGACTGCCACACACTGGGCTGCAGATAACTGAGCCTATGAGGTGGAGGTAGGGGCATGGAAGGGAGGCAGTGAGGGAATCTGGAAGGTAGTGGAACCCAGGTATAGACATAGTCCACAGGAGAGGGGTAGAGACAGTGAAGGGAGTTGCTATCCTTCTCTGGGAACTCAAGTCTGCCACATAGCCATTCCTCTGCATTCAACTGCTGGCCTGGGCTCATCCCACCTATAATTTATTGGAACCCTAAGCTTGGTGTGGGGGTTTGGAACTTGTAGCCCTGAAGGGCCAAGAAGAACCAAGTCCTTCTTTTGGTTCTTAGGACAGGCTGAATGTAGACATTGGGGAAAGGGACGCAGAGATTCGGATGGCTATACATCTGAGATGTGTGTCCACCTAAAAGTTGCAGTCTGTTGAGTGAAGATTTTGGCTTGGTGAGCTTCTGACAGAGCCTAAGTAGTGTTTGACAATCTCTAGGGTGTCCAGGGTGCAGGGGAGTCCTATGCCTAAAGGTCTTGGTTCCTGGGGGTGAGAGATGAGGGGTTAGGGGATGAGGAAGGTACACATGGCTGACTTCAGCTTTACCTCTGCTGATGAATTGTGAATACATTCATTGTGAATACACCTTTTTACCAGAGTAAGATCCTTAATAGGGGGAGAAGTGGTGTGCTAATTCACCCCTACTCTCCCCAGTGTCAGCAGGCCCACTACCTATTTAGGACAGGCACCTGGGCCAGACTCTGGGGTAGAGGTCCTAGGTATGGGTGTTGCAAGAGCCTGGAAATCCCCACATCCCTTCAGACCCACGTCTCAGGCACATTTGCTCCCTCCTGGTATGGTGTTCCAGGGCAACAGATACTCCCAGCTTGGCAGGCAGGAGCCAGGGAGGGGTATGGTGGGAATTTAAGCTGAGAGGCTAGGCTAATCTCAGAACAAGGCTTGGAATGAGTTGGGTCCCTGTAGGCTTTTCTGCCTAAGAAGGGTCAAAGGGCCTGAGCACCTTGGTGCTCCTGGGTTCCAGCTGAACACTGAGCCTTTCAGGGACATCCTACCCTGATGACTCTGCAGGTGTTACTGAAGGAGCTACTGAGTTCTTGGAGTGCAGATGATCTATACTGTCATAAGTATGTGATATTTGTGGGCCTAGTATAGGTGCAGACATTACTCAGTGTGTAGCTTTCTATGGTTAAGGTTAGTGTTAGGTAACTATGCTTAGACTAGCACTGATATAGTGGTTACAGATTGGAGGTAGACAGTGGTAAGCATAAGGCAAGGTAAAGATTTTGGGAGGTAATACCCACCAGCATTACTTTGAAAGGATGTGTCTGTCTGCTTTATTCTTCCCTTAGAGTCTATGTCTGCTTAAAGGCTGGGGGTCAGGACCTGCAGTAAACTGGAAACACTGCTAGGGATAGGGATGGGTGTGTAGGTGAGCAATGGGGCTGCCGAGGAGGGCAGTGGACTCACTTGCTGACCTTGCCATTTCTTTGAAAGCACAGAGCCAAGTTGTTGAGACCAGAGGTATGCATGTGAATCCAAGACTATCTTTAGTAAAGGACAAGGAATGGCATAGAAATTGTAAAGCAGAGCTTAGAGGAGGGAGAGACAGACCTGGTTTGAGGTGGCATAGGAGGCTTTATGGTGGAGAGAAACTTTGAAGGATGGATTTGGACTGCATTTGTGTTGGTAGGTCTGCAAGATGGTCTGTGTCTGTTTACGTGTGTGAAGCCTGTCTCTGTGTCTGCATGTGTGCTTGTGCCAGTGTCTGTCTGCTCCCACATGTCTGACTCAGGGTGTTCTTGAGTCTATGTAGGTGTGTTTCCTGGACCTGTCTCTGGGTACTCTGAATTAGTTTTGGAGTGGCATCATTGAATTTGTGTCCTTGTGTTTGTGTTTCTTTGTGGCTGGATGTCTGTGTCCTGTGTCTTTGACTATGTGTGAGATTCTGCTCTGGACTCTCACTTTACCCCTCCCCTCTCTCCTGACACTCCCCAGCTGCCAGCACCATTTACCGCAAGGAATGGCTTCTGTTCCCTTCCCGCCATCTGGATTCCCACGGGTCCAGCTGCCTGTCCAGGGTCCTGCCCCTGCAGCTTCTGTAGCAGGCTTGACCTTGGAAGTGATACATTCTGGAAAGCCCCCAGTGTGCTCCTTGCCTGGCCATGGATCCAGAGAAGTTGCAGTGGAGAAGAGGGGCAAGGCAGAAAAGGGGGGCAGTTGGCAGGGCCCACCCCTCCTTCTGGAAACAGAGATCTCCCTCTGGCCCCTTCCCAGGCCCCTTTCCCTCCTCATGCTCTCATCCAGACCAAGTATTCAGGGTCCTGGCCTCACTGTCTCTGGGGATGGATGGGAATGAACAGTCCTCTGCAAGCCCAGCCAGACCTATCAGGGATCTGGTCCTCTGTGTCCCCTAGCACCTTACATGCCTACATTGTGCTCATTGCTCATATCCCCACCTGAAGTCCAGGCTGTCTTCCCTTCTTTCTTCTCCCTACATGGGACACAGGAATCATTCTTGTTCTTCATTCTGTGACAGATGGGCCCCTGAGCCCAGGTGGAGCATTAGGCTTTGGATGGCTGGTAAAGAGCAGAAGCCCAGCCCCCTCTTACATGGTGCAGAGAGTAGCATCTGTGGGGTTTATTCCTGTTCTCATTCTGTGTTCACTGCTCTCCCAGGATGGGCTATGGTAAGCAGGTACAAAAATGAAGCAGTCATGGTCTCTATCTTCTAGGACTCTGTGTTTTGACAGGAGAAGTGATTTTGTGGAGAAGCCACTCTCCTCCACTGCACGTGGTCACTTGCCTGAAATTCTCTCCATAGACTTCTCAGGTGCCCTCTGCAGAGATCAAGGAGAGGGCTCCAGAAGGTCAGGACCTTTCACCATGACATGTTACCTCAGAGGGCCAGAGGTGAACTCCAGAGTTCCCTAGCAAGCACTCATTTATTCCTAGCATCTACCACCACTTCTGGAGTAGTAGATGCTTGAGTTTGTGTCCTCCATGAGGCCTTTTATGCTGGATTTACTCTTAAGCTAGAGAGTGAGGTTTGTGCTAGGGTTATGAGATGGGATGAGCAAGGCTTCATTCCTTAACATCCTGTGTGAGTCACAGGCTCTGACCCTGTCTTTGCTTAGCTCTTGACTTTGCTGAAAACTGAGAATCCTGAAGGTGTGGGTTACATATCATCTTTATGCCCTCAACCCTTTGTTGTAGGACTTTGGTCAGCACTGTGAACTCATAGGGGCTCTTATGGGGCCATGGGAAGGACCTAAGTCAGGATGTGTGCACATTAACCTTGGCTTCCCACATGATGCTGCTGTGACCTTTCTGGGTCATTCCTTTCACGTTGGGTCCCCCTCTTGTCTTCTTGCTGTGTGGCTCTCTGCCCAACTCCCCCAGGCAGGGAGGATGTGGCTGTCACAAGACCTCCTGTGATCTTTGGAGTGCTTTAGGGTAACACCTGGGGGGTGTTGGCTCAGCAGGCCTAGGCCTTGTGCCTCTTCACCCCAAGGGCCACAACAGGGGCCGGGTTCCCATCCCTGACAGAGTCACCATTCAGAGGAGGGACACATTCATACTTCTTCCTGTCCTGTATTTTCTGCATCCTGCTAGCAGTGGACACATTATGCTAAGTGCTGGGGTCCTATCAGAGGAAGAGAGTCCTGACACCACCTCCTGGTTTGATGGGATGTTGAGCCATCCTGGATTTCTTTAGAAATCAGTGAGGCAGGGGCATCCCACAGTCCCCCATACCGCAACATAGGGAAACTACAGCATTCCTGCACTTCCTTTAGCTCTTGGCTCCTGTATGGTAGGTCAGAAGGTGGGAATGCAGAGATGCCACCTTCTGAGAGATAGGAAGTGTCCAAAACAGAGATCTATCCCATCCACTCAGGGCAGACTCTTTGTCTTTTTGCCTTCCAGTTCTCTCCTCCCACCTCCAAATCACCCTAGTCCCTGGGTGAACACTAGGACACCACACCTGCTCTATTTCTTTTTCTCAAGGTCCCTCCTCTTCCTTATGCACCATGCATATAGAGCTTTCTCTGCCATCTCTCCTACTATGTTCCAAGAGCAACTATTTCACACATATGATCACCAACTTCAGCCAATTTTTCTGCCCACCCTGGCTCACATGCTGCTACTGACTTCTTAGTCCCTAAAAATAACTCGCTATGGTAATTTCTAGAATTCTTCTCCACCTCTGGCTTTGGCTTTCCATTTTGTCCCTCCTCCCCACTTGCCACGATCCTTTCCCAGCTCCTCTTTCTCCCCTCTAGATCTTTTTCACCACTCTCCTAATTGTGGGGAAACCTTGCTTCTTTTGGTATACAAAGTCCTCCATCATTTAAACATTTTTTTTATTTTAATTTTTTAAAGTATATTTATTTTTTAGAGAGAGAGAGCATGAGTGAGCTAGGGGCAGACAGAGAACAGAGCCCAAAGTGGGGCTGGAGTTTACTTGACGTGGAGCGTCAGCTCAGGAACTGTGAGATCATGACCTGAGCCAAAGTTGGATGCTTAACTGACTGAGCCAAAGTCTTCCCTCATTAATGCCACCTTCTCTTTACACCAGTGCAGTGTCTGTGCTTAGTCAAGGCCAACACCTCTTCTTAGGGACTCACTCATATTGTTACTTTGCTCTCCTGCATCATCAACTTATTTCCCTCCACTGGATCTTTTCCATCAATATCCAACATGCTGTGTCTCCCACCCTAAATACCCTGCTCTGTTCTGTCCTCATTTTCTGCACGTCTGTGGAATGAAACTTCTTGAGACAGTTGATTATATTTGTTATCACCAATTGCTCTTTCATTCTTTCTTGAATTCACTCCAGTCACACCTTTACCTCCACTACTCACCTGAGTCTATTGTTCTCAAGGCCATAAACAATGACTATGTTACTAAACCTAACAATCATCTCTGCATCCTTATCTTACTTGGCTGATTGACAAATTTTCATGCAGTTGCTCACTTTATCCTTGCAATAATCTTCTTTCTTGGCTCCCAGTATTTTACACTCTTCTGCTTTTCTTCCTACCTCATTGGCTACTACTTTGCAGTCTCTGCTTTTTAGTTCCTATATCCCCCACCCCCCTAATTTGTTAATGTTAGAGTACTCCAGAACCTAGTTCTTAGATCTCTCTTTCATTAACACTCATTTCTTTGGTGATCCTATCCAATCTCATGGTTTTACATCTATATATGTTTTATCTATCTATCTTTTAAAAAAATATTTATTTTGAGAGAGACAGACAGAGAGAGAGAGAGAGGGAGGGAGGGAGGGAGGAAGGGAGGGACACACAGAGAGAGAAACAGAGAATCCCAAGCAGGCTCCACACTGCTGACAGAGCCTGGCGAGGGGCTTGAATGCACGAACTGTGAGATCATGACTTGAGCTGAAACCAAGTCAGATGCTCAACTGACTGAGCCATCCAGCTGCCTCTATCTATCTATCTATCTATCTATCTAATCATCCACAGCTAGGACCCTCCCTGAGGACCATCAGGCTTCTGTGTTGAGAACAGACTGTTGGGCGTATAGTCTCAGGAAGAAGCTGGGAGATGCTACTGCAATATTCATAGCAGCTGAGGGAGTGAGACATGGTCATGTTCTGAATTCATTTTATAGGTAGAGACAACAGGGTTTACTGATGGATTGAATATGGACTATTAGGAAAAAAAGTCAAAGATGACACCAATATTTTTGTCCTGAGAAAATGGTAAGATAGAGTTGTCATTAACTGATAGGGTGAATACTGTGACGAAAGCATGTTTTGTATATGTGATTGGGCGATGGTGATGGGTAGGGTATCAGGAGTTCACTTTTCTATACTTTGAGATGAATATTGGACATCCAAGTATATCTATCTATATATACATATATAAATATATAAATATATAAATAAATATATATATACATTTATACACACATTTTTTTTAATTAAAAATTTTTTGGTAATGTTTATTTTTGAGAGAGAGACAGAGTGTGAGCAGGGGAGGGGCAGAGAGAGAGGGAGACACAGAATCCAAAGCAGGCTCCAGGCTCTGAGCTGTCAGCACAGAGTCAGACGTGAGGCTCAAACCCACAAACCATGAGATCATGACCTGAGCTGAAGTCAGCTGCTTAACCAACTGAGCCACCCAGGCGTCCCCAAGTATATATTTTGATTAGACAGTTTTCGTATGTAAGACTGTCTATCTCATGAGATCATGAGCTCCATTGTGTAAATCCTCTGTCTTCTTCATTATTGTGTTTGCTATAGAACCTTGCATATAGTAAGTGATCAAATACTTTTACTGTTGAATGTAAGACACTTCTCAAAGTCATTCTTATTGTGATCCTTCTGGGGTCCCCATTAGCTGAGTACTTCCTCCTGTGACAGGATTCCCCCATTCCATAGGACTCATCACACTAATATAGTGATTAGTCTGCTCCTCAGCTCAGAATTTTGTTTCAAGTGCTATTAAGGAATTACTGTACACCAGCCACTATTCTAAGCCCCGGGGATATGGAGCCACTATTTAAATTATTCAGGCAAGAATGGATGAGAAACTGAATACAAACAGAAGCAGTTAAAAATAGAGGAAAGGGGGCAAAGTTGAGAGATACCAAGATTAGAACTCAGTGACTGACTTCATATTTGGGCTAAGCAAAAAATGTACTTCTAGTTACACCATTACCAGACATTGGGTCACAGTTTGGGAGAGTAGAGGGTGAGTGTTCTGATTTAGAATTAATTTGCATTGCCTTTGGACAACAAGGTTTAGCCCATTGCTCTTTATCACACTTTGAGCAAGCAGATTGAAGCTCAGATTTACTCACCTACTTCCCCCAAGAGCACTTAAACCATGGGTTGACTTCCTGGCTCCAGACTGTTTTGAGTGCAAAGCAAATTGGCTTTTCTCTCTTATCATATCCTGGTCAGGAACATGTCAGCTTCTCTCCCAGGTACTCAGGCCTCCATCTACATGCTCCCCCTCCCTGATTGTCTCCCTGCCAGCCCTTGGGAGCGGGAGACAAGCCCCTCTTCAAGTCCTACTGTGATCTTCATTCCAGGAGTCACTAATTCCATGCAGCTAACAGGCAGTGGAGGCGGGATATAGGTAAGAAAGCTGCAGCAGCTTCTGAGATGAGTTCTCCAGAAAGATCTTACCAATAACCAACAGGGAGCAGAGGAGGGGAGATTCTATCATTTGCTTTTCATATCTTGTCATATTAGCTATGTGCTTTTGATAAACACAGGGTACCTCCTCAAGGTTGGAGCATGGTGGTGCTCCTCTGAAAACCTGCCATTGAGACTGTGGGCATATATAGAAGTCATCAGTGAATTCTGCCTGTGGGATTCCTGGCCACTCCTTCATGTCACTACTATCCTCAGGTCCATATTGCTCCTCTGGCTCAAGCATATCATGGGAAGCCATGATAGAATTCAGACCTGGTCTTTATTTAACTTACCTTCCTTTTCTGCTCAAGTCCATTTATCCATAGTCCAGGGTGGGCTGGGAAGAGTTGTGTGGAATGCTGACCCAGCTTAAGTGTGGGTTAAAGCTCCTTCTCTGGGGCACCTGGGTGACTCAGTCGGTTAAGCATCCGACATCAGCTCAGGTCATGATCTCATGGTTTGTGGGTTTGAGCCCTGGGTTGGGCTCTGAGCTGACAGCTTGGAGCTGATTCTGATTCTGATTCTGATTCTGTTCCTGATTCTGTTTGTGTGTGTCTCTCTCTCTGCCCCTCCCCAACTCATGCTCTGTCTCTCTCTTTCTCAAAAATAAATAGACATTAAGAAAAATTAAAAATAAAGCTCCTTCTCTAGATGGGTAGAACATTTTAGCCTCCCCTCATGACTTCCCTTAACTTAGAGATATAGAGTGTATATCTCCTTTGCTTAGAGATATAGAGTATATTTCAGTGGTGCTCTGCCCCACCTGCACATTAATGCACATTAATGAAAATGACAGTAGCAGTCTTCTTCAAGGGATGCAGACATTTGATTATGTTGGGTCTTCTTGAGCAGACCAACTCTCTAAGATGAGAGTTGAGACCTAGGGCAGGTTCCCCGGTTGGGTAGCAAAAGCCACTCTAGGACAGTGCCGAGGGCAGTGGCGGGGGTGGCCCAGGACTGAGGCAGAGTGGAGTTGCTGGGAGTGGGAGTGGTGCTGGAGCTTACTTTAGTTTTAAATATGTGGTGAAAGGAAGCCTTCATTCTGTAATGGGAAGAGATTATGAACACTACCTTCCATGAAGGCACATAAATTTGACTCACTTCTGGAGCATCATCCAACCTTTTGTGTTCCAGAGATGTCTTATCCATGTGATAGCCTTCTGCTTGCTACAGGAGATGACTTCATATAGACATGAGTGGCTACTTCCAAGTAGGGGTCACAAACTAATTCTTGTTCATGGACCTACTTATCTACTCTAGATATATGTTTACCTGAGGAGTTTTTTATTTTTGTTTTTTTCCTTTAACTTAAATTATGGTAACTTTTAGACAGGACAGGTGTTTTACAATCAGCTTCAGGACCCATCAGTCCTATACCTTGATTATTGATTTACTCCTTATGTTACCTTCTTGGCCTCTGTGGATATTGTGTTACGACTCCAATATCCCAGGATTTCTGAATTTCTTTGAGACTGTGTTGCTCTGGTGACAGTGGTCTCATAACCAAAAATCCTTGAACTCAAAATCTCTGAAGAGGCTATTTTGGCCCTTCTTCCAGTATCCAGTCTGCCCTTCACCCTGAGGCATGAGCATCCCTAAACTGAGCAATGTCAAGGGTACAGAGAAATTTGAGTTGTATTCCTTTCCTGCTCTCGAGATACTTAACTATCTGGCTTCCAAGATAAGATTAATTCACACAAAGTAAAATCCAATAATCTAAAACAAATAGAATTATATACTCATTTGTAAGTGTCAGGTCACAAACTTTCCATTCTGGAGGAGAGAAAACATAATGAAGATCTGGGTAGTCAAAGAGGGTTCCTGGGTAGAGTGACATAGGAGTTGGCTCTTAAAGTGTAGGCTGTTGGGGAAAGAACCATGTTCCATGTGGAGAGAAACTTATGAACAAAAGGCAACACAGAGCAAAGGGCCACAGAATGCATTTGGCAGTATGAAATGCAGTCTATCTCTAGTGGAGGTATAGATGGGTGGATTGGAGAGGCTTTGTGGCAAAAGATTGGAGTATCAGGGATGAGGTCTCTTGATGGAGGTATTTATTTTATTCAGTAACTAAAATTATTATTTTTTAAGTAGGTATACATATACATGTACAAGATTCAAAAGGCAAAAGAAGGTGTATATACTGTGTCTCTTTCCTACTTCTGTGTCCTCTTTTTCTTCCCTGTGTATCATTCAGAATTTTCTTCCCTATGGATCTTTCAGAATTAATTTAGTATAGGAAACATAAATAAACTAATATATTTTTCTTTACAAATGGAAACATATGATACACTGTTTTCCTTCTTTCTTGTTTTATTTCATAGTATGAATATATCTTGTTTATATAATTTTCTTTGATGATTAAACAATCTTCTTTGGTACAAGTACAGCTCAGCTTATCTTCAGTCCCACATTCATGGATATTTAGTTATTTACAGTTTTTTGCTCTAAATAATAATGCTAACACAAACCTTAAGTGTATAAGTCCTTACATAGGTATGAATATATAGGAGAAATTCCTAAGAGTTGAATTGATGGATGAAAGGTTGTATTTTATTTTATTTTATTTTATTATTATTTTTTAACTTGTTTTATTTTTTATTTTTTTAAATTTACATCCAAATTAGTTAGCATATAGTGCAACAATGATTTCAGGAGTAGATTCCTTAGTGCCCCTTACCCATTTAGCCCATCCCCCCTCCCACAATCCTTCCTGTAACCCTCAGTTTGTTCTCCATATTTATGAGTCTCTTCTGTTTTGTCCCCCTCCCTGTTTTTATATTATTTTTGTTTCCCTTCCATTATGTTCATCTGTTTTGTCTCTTAAAGTTCTCATATGAGTGAAGTCATATGATTTTTGTCTTTCTCTGACTGACTAATTTCACTTAGCATAATACCCTCCAGTTCCATCCACGTAGTTGCAAATGGCAAGATTTCATTCTTTTTGATTGCCAGGTAATACTCCATTGTATATACATTTATATATATATACCACATCTTCTTTATCCACTCATCCATTTATGGACATTTGGGCTCTTTCCATACTTTGGCTATTGTTGATAGTGCTGCTATAAACATGGGTGTGCATGTGTCCCTTTGAAACAGCACACCTGTATCCCATAGAAAGATGCTTAGTAGTGCAATTGCTGGGTCATAGGGTAGTTCTATTTTTAATTTTTTGAGGAACCTCCATACTGTTTTCCAGAGTGGCTGCACCAGCTTGCATTCCCAGAAGGGAGTTTTTATATTTTAAATACTGATACTGTGTAATTGCCACACCAACTGTACAGAATTGTACCCCACCCAAACTGTAAAGGTGCCTCTCTTCACATGCTATTGATTGATGAACAATTGTTGATTCAGGATTATCAAATCTTTAAAAAAAATTTTTTTTTACATTTATTTATTTTTGAGAGACAGAGAGACAGAGCACAAGTGGGGAGGGGCAGAGAGAGAAGGGGACAAAATCCAAATCAGGCTCCCAGCTCTGAGCTGGCAGCACAGAGCCTGACGCAGGTCTCTAACTCACAAACCGTGAGATTATGACATGAGCTGAAGTAGGATGCTTAACCTACTGAGCTACCCAGGCGCCCCAGCATTATCAAATCTTTTATCTCAGTCAACCTGAGAAATGATAAATTGTATCTTGTTTGTTTACAAATTTGTTTTAAGGTAGGTTAATCACATTTTGCATGTTTACTTCCTTTTCTTCTAAATATCTATTCCTATTCTTTGCCCACAAATTATTGATCTTTTACTTATTGATTTATAAATGCTTTTTAATATTAAGAAAATTATCCCCTTGCATATTTATTGCAAATATTTTTTTCTCAGTTTGTTATTTGATATTTATAATGACTTTTTGCAGGGTACCTGGGTGGTTCAGTTAAGCATCTGACATTGACTCAGGTCATGATCTCACAGTTTGTGGGTTCAAGCCCACATTGGATCCTCATGCTCTCTCTCTCTCAAAAATAAATAAACATTTAAAATAAAATAAAATAAAAGTTATACATATAATAACTATTATATATATAACATATATAATGACTTTTTGCCACGTAGAAATATTTCATTTTATGAATTTATTAGTCCTATTATTAGTCTTTTATTTTATGGCTTCCGTATTTTAAGAAAACTGAAAAATGTTTTTCTCTTTCTGAAGTTAAAAGGTTACCCCCTATTTCTTCAGGTACTCATGGTTTCATATTTTATGCTTACCCCTTTGCTCCATTTAGAATGTAGTTTTGAGTAATGAATGCATTGGGTACTTGCCTTAGTTAAGGATTGCATTCAAGTACATAGAACAGGTTTAACTACAAAACAGAGTTTCTCAGGGGCTTTTGGAGTCTGCTTAGGAAAAAGGAAAGGTAGAAATAGCATCACTTTCACTATTAGAACACAAGAAATCATGAGACAATCTGCAAATTCATAGCTTTTAAAAAATTTATCAGAAAGCTGAGGTTCCAGGACAACCTAATTAATCTTAATCTAAGGAAAGATGGACACAGCCAAGGAGATATAGCACAGGTACTCTTGCTCATTTGAGGCTGACTCTCCTTCTGAACACCATCAAGCTGGTAGGAATTCAGGTATAAATTTTAAGGAATTATTGAAGGTCAAATGTAGGCCAGCATGAGAATACAGAAGCCACAAGTACAGGGTAATTCACATTGACTTGCAAGCTCTTCTCCATGGACCTTATTATTTGTTCACAAGAAAGACTGGGGGCAGCATGCGAATCCTGAGAAGGTTTTCCTTTGATACAAGCCTGGGGGAAAGGAAGAGCTGCCACTGTGTGGAAAGGCACCAAACCCTACCCGGATACTTCTTCCCTATCTTTCCCATAGAACAAAGGCCTTAAACCACTGGATGAAGGACAGTAAATCCTGTCATTAGCCAGTAAATTCTGTATTGGTGAAGAGCCATTGCAGCCAGAGAAAGAGAAAAGAGAAAAAACCAAACCAAACCAAACCAAACCAAACCAAACCAAACCCCTCTACCTCTATGGGCTCCAGATCATTAGAAATGTTCCAGGAGTGGGTGGGGTAGCTTCATAGAGAAGGCCTACCCCTAAGACGTAGGGGTACAGAGCCTATCTAACACTGATGCTGAATCAGAAAAAACAGGGAATGCCTCCTTCACTCCCCACCCCTCAAACATCAAACAGGCTAATAAGCCTCAAGTAACAAGTAATAGCCACTTGCTGCTAAATAGCATCAAGATCAGGGAGGGAGATATTTTCTGAGGAGCAGGCACAAGGGGAAGATGTAAAATTGAGGGAGGAGCAGAAGTTGATAAAACCTCTGGCAAACCAGCCTCAACCTTAAACAGAGGTAATGTTAGGGAAACTTGAAGCTTGTTGTACACGCCAATATCCATAGCAAAAACAAAACCCAAAAGCAGGTCAACTCCTAAGTTCACTGACTCAATCTCTTGCACTAAAGTCCTAGCAGAAGGAAAGGTATGCTCATTTACAGGCATGAAAACTATTTACTTCAGTGTTTACTGCCTTATAATTGTCCAGCTTTTGACAAAATATTTTTACAGGCACACAAAGAAGGAAGAGAAAAATGACACGCTATTAAGAGACAAAGCAATTAACAGAACCAGACTCATATATGATACAGATATTGGAATTATCATATGGGGATATTAAAGGAACTATGATTAATGTTAAAGGATCTAGTAGAAAAGGTGAACAGCTTTCATGATAGAATGGGTAATTTCAGCAGGGAGATGGAAACTCTAAAGAATCAAATGGAAATGCTAGAAATAGAAAACACGGTAACACAGATAAAGATTTCTTTTGTCTGGCTCATCAGTAGTCTTGACCCAGAGGAGGAAAGAATCTGTGAAAGATAATTATCTGTGAAGATAATTGAATAGAAATATCCAAACTTAAACACAAAGAAAAAAGTGGGAAAGAAACCCCACAATAGAAAAGAGCATCCAAGGTCTGTGGGACAACATCAAACAACCTAACGTATGTACAAGAAGAGAGAGAAATGGGACAGAAGAAATATTTTAAGATATAATGGCCAAGAATTTTTCAAAATTAATAACAGATACCAAGTCACAAATCTGGGAAGATCAAAGAATACTAATCAGGATAAACATCTAGGAACTCATCTAGATGTATCATATATGAGCTTCTAAGAACTAAAGACAAGAGAAGATCTTGAAAAGAGAAACATTACATAAAGAGGAACAAAAATAAGAAAATCACAGACTACTAACCAAAAACTATGTCAGCTAGAAGATAGTGAAATGACATCTTCAAAGTGCTGGAAAAAAAAAAAAAGTCAACCTAGAATTCTACAGCAAGCAAGCAAGCAAGCAAGCAAAAAAACGAAAACAGAAACAAAAACAAAAAACCTACACCAAGCATTTTTCAAAAGTGAAAGAGAAATACAGACTTTTCAAAATTTTTTATTATTTTATTTTATTTTTTATGAATATAATTTATTGTCAAATTGGCTTACATACAACACCCAGTGCTCATCCCAACAAGTGCCCCCCTCAATGCCCATCACCCATTTTCCCTCTCTCCCACCCCCCCCATCCGTCCTTAGTTTGTTCTCTGTATGAGAAATACAGACTTTAAAACAGACCAATAGGGTTTCTCTTCCTTGTAAAACAGGAAATTGACTGCCAACCAGTAATTCTCCCATTTCTTCCTAGCTAACTGAACCCTAATTAAAAAAAAAAAACTGATGTAAAATTAATACAACATAAATTAACCATTAAAAATATACAATTCAGTAGCATTTAGTACATCCACAACATTGTACAACCATTGTCAATAATTCCAGAACATTTTCATCACCCCCAAAATAAACCCTGTACTCATTAAGGAGTCAAACCCTATTTGATCCTTCCCCCAGTCCATGGAAATCACTAATCTGCTTTCTGTATGTGTAGAATTTCCTATTCTGAACATTTAATATAAATGGAATCATACAATATGTGGCCTCTTTTCACTTAGCATAATGTTTTCAAGGTTCATTTATGTTGGAGAATGTATCAGTACTTCATTCATTTTTATGGCTGAATAATATTCCATTGTATGAATATACCACATTTTGTTTATTCATTTATCATTTGATGGACATTTGGGTTGTTTTCATTTTTGGCCTATTATAAATAATGCAGCTATGAATATTATTAGGGGCTGAACACCTGTTTTTAATTTACTTGGGTATCTATGTAGGAGTGAAATTTCTGGGTAATTCTATGTTTAACTTTTGGAGGAACCACTGAACTGTTTTCCTTAGTGACTGCATCATTTTATATTCCTGCCAGCAATGTATGATTGATCATAATTTTTATTTGGGGCTGCAAAATGTCTAGTTCTTTAGGATGAATCATGATTGGTAAAAGCCAACTGAGGGCCATTATATTTCCCAAAAAAGGCCACAACTATATTTCCAGTCTGACATACTTTTCCTTAAACTTATCACTTTACCATTGAGATGAAGTATGTTTCATTTTCCCCTTGAAACTTGTCAGGCTTTTGTGACTCATTTAATAAATAGAAGATGGAGCAAGTAATGTTCTGTGATTTATTTATTTATTTATTTTGAGAGAGAGAGATAGCACACACATGTGCATCCGAATGGGGGAGGGACAGAGAAAAAGGGAGAGAAAGAATCCCAAGCAGGCTCTGCACTGTCAGCACAGATCCTGTCTGGGACTCAATCCCATGAACTGGGAGTTCATGACCTGAGCCAGAATCAAGAGTCAGACGCTTAACTAACTGAGCCACCCACGTGCCCCAGTGTTCTGTGATTTCTAATGTAATTTTATAAAAGACACTATGGCTTCTGCCTAGCTCTTTTTCTCAGAACATGTGCCCTTGAATCCATAGGCAGCCATGTAGCAAGTTCAGAAAATCATGAGGAGAAACTATACAGAAATAGAGTAAGATGCCAAAGGAACCCCAGTTGCTCTAGCCTCAGCTGATTATCTTCTTAATCCAAACACCAGATGTCTGGATTAGTAAATCTTCTGATGATTCCAGTACCAGCATTGTCTGTCTGACTGCAAAAAAAAAACCATATTCCAAACAAAACTGCCTAGCTGACCTCAGTTAACCACCCAACCAATGAGAGATAGTAATAAAATATTGTAATTGTCTTTTAAGCCATTCACTTTGGGGGTGGTTTATTAATCAACACTACATGTCAAAGCAATTGATCTCCTTTGCCAGATCCCCAATTTCTAGATTACTTTGCACCTAAAGATGGCCATATGGACCAGTTCTGATTAATAAGATATATGAGGAAATTTGCTGGGGGGCTTCTGGGGAAGAATTTGCTTTCTGATTAAAGAGACAGGATATGAAAACTGGCTTCTAGCTCTCCAACCCATGACTCCTTGCTTCCCGCCTTGAATAAGAAGTGCAGGTGTAATGTTTACATCTAGAGCCACCTTGTGATCCTGAGGTGACATGTCAGAGGATGAAATATCAGCATCTGAGTATGATGGAGAAGACTGGAAAGTGGTTGGATGTTTGATGGCATCAATAAACCCCCAAAGGAACCCTGGAACCTCCTGGGTTTGACTATATTTTCTGAGCCAGAGCATTTACATTTCTTCCAACTACCTTTCATTTTCATGTACCATAGTTATGGGTGATAGCAAGCTATGTCCTAGTTTAATCTAAGATACCGTTTTTAATTCCATTTTCTTAGTTTTGAGATGATTTTCTAGAAGAAAATCTTTCTCAGATTGACAAAAAATGTTTTATTATAAAATATGTTAGTAAAGATGTGGGAAAAAGTCTTAATTACATACTTCTGGTTGGAACATAAAAAGGAACAAACTTTTGGAGTGCAGTTTAGGGATAGGAAATATAAAATGCACATAGCCCTTGACCTCGCATTTTCTGTTTTAGGAATTTATCTAATAGATAAATTCACAAAGACTTATGTGCAAGGATTATAACTGCATCATTATTTGTAATAGTGAAAGAGTGGAAACAACTTAAACACAAGACTGGTTAAATAAATTATGATTTAGCCACACAATGGAATACTATGCAGCCATCATCTCAAAAAGGATGAGATAGAACAATGTGTTCTTGCATATAATTGAAACAAGTGTATGTAGTTTCCTCTCATTTTCATAAAAAAAGTATGAGGAACACACAAATATTTATTTATGTTAATTATATATACGATGGGATTGTTAAGGACCGACTTGGAGGCTGGGTACCAGACAGGCAGATGAAATCTCTCTCTATTCTTCAATAGATTGTTACAAGTCACACTGTTTCTCTATTCCCTGTCCAGAGATGTCCTGCATGGCTAAATGACAGTCAGGCTGGCTCTGTAGTGTACCACCTATATTTGCTTTTTCCATCTTTTCCTACCTTCCTTTTCCCTCCATTCTGTCTATAAATAATTAGTACTTAAGCTTTCCTTGGGCTCTTTTTTCCAGAGAACTGGAGCTAAGACAAAGAGGATAGCTTAAATATTTCATAAGAATTTTAAATGGGGGAGGGAAGGGAACAGAAAGTTCTCTTAAGATATGCAGGGCTTGGGGCGCCTGGGTGGCTTGGTCGGTTGAGCGTCCGACTTCGGCTCAGGTCATGATCTCACGGTCCGTGAGTTTGAGCCCCGCGTCGGGCTCTGTGCTGACCCCTCAGAGCCTGGAGCCTGTTTCAGATTCTGTGTCTCCCTCTCTCTCTGCTCCTCCCCTGTTCATGCTCTGTCTCTCTCTGTCTCAAAAATGAATAAACGTTAAAAAAAAAAAATTAAAAAAAAAAAAAAAAGATATGCAGGGCTTACTGTGTTGCATCCATGTATTTTCCTGAAAAAACTTTAGAGAGTCAGCAAAGAGAAGTCATGGTATAAAAGAACTGCCAATGTAGGGCGCCTGGGTAGCTTAGTCGGTTGGGCATCGAACTCTTGATTTCAGCGCAGGTTGTGATCCCAGAGTTGTGGGATTGAGCTCCACATTGAGTTCTGCACTGGGAGTGGAGCCTGCTTAGGATTCTGTCTTGCTCTCTCTCTCTCTCTCTCTCTCTCTCTCTCTCTCTCTCTCC
The DNA here is from genome assembly GCF_024362965.1 of Panthera pardus. Lineage (NCBI taxonomy): Eukaryota > Metazoa > Chordata > Mammalia > Carnivora > Felidae > Panthera > Panthera pardus. The sequence continues at coordinate 56,249,083 of NW_026526766.1, forward strand.
CCCTCTCCCCCTCTCCCCTTCTGCTCCTTTCCCTGATTCACACTTTCTCTGTCTCTTCACTCTTTCTCTAAATAACAACAAAAAAGATACAGTGCGAATGTATCTGGACTAAAAGAAATATTAACCAGCTTTCAATTTCATGAACATAGAAGAAAATCTCACCTGAAAAATCAGTAGCTAAGAGTCCCCCCCAAAAACTGTCCTACAAATCCAAGATCAGAACAATAGACTCGGGAATGAGAGTGGGCTGTGGGATGATAGGGGGAGGGAACCAAATGACCTTGAACACTGCCCCATGGTGTAGTCCTAGAGTGACTTTCTCCTTACTGACTCTCAGCATCTCCACATAGTAGATACCTTACTGCAAATCAGGAACATTGTTGCAAGTGCCCCAACAAAGAGCTGTGCTTCAGCTGCCCTCTGATTGTCACAGCCATCACAGGAAAAAAAAAATGACCACTAACTACATCAGTGCCTATGGGAGATCTATTCTTTTTTTGTGTAGGGTGAAAAATTATGTGCTTTATTTACACGAATTTGCATTGAACACTTGAATTTTAAAAGTCACAATTTAACGTGACAATTACCTATAATAAAGGCATGCTTCATGAAAATATAATACAATTCAGTTATTGAACATCCTGTTTTTGTAAATAAAGTTTTATCTGGAACACAGTCATGCCTATTTATTGATGTATTGTCTATAGATGTCTGTGGTTGTTGCTGTATTGTCTGTAGTCGTACAGTGGCAGAGTTGGGAAGTTGCAAGAGAGGTCTGCTAGTCTAAAATATTTACTATATGAAAATGTGGCTTGCAACAGCACTGTAATTAAAAGGCATCTGTGAGGAACAGTTTCAGGAGCAATATATTCTCTCACTTGTATTGCACATTTCCCCCCAAGCCCTTGTGCAGGTGTACACCTTACCCTCAAAGATTTTATATCTCTATCTATAAATGCTATACAGATGTTTTTCCTTTGTCAATTGTTAATATTTTATTTTGTAAATATTTATATAAAATAATAAATATTTTAATCCTATCCTATCTGACACATGACATTGCATTACTACATAGTAGTAAACTCTGTAAAGCACCTCTAGGTTAGCACCAGTTTTTTACTGAAAAGGGGACACAATTTAATACAGAATGGAAAAAGTTGAATTTTGAACACAAAAGGGGTAAAACCCCTCTAGAATGTCCATTTGGGAGGATTATTTACAATCATACTAAACCCTAAAGTTGACATTGACTTCTGTCTCTCAACTCTCCAGGTAACTGCAGAAAAGAAACTTTTAGGCTCTTTAGCCATTTCTATTCATCGGCATCTATCCTTTGGGAATATGAGGGCCACAAACTGATTTAACTACCTGGGATTTGGGAAGGACCCATAACTTAGCCATCATTCTCATGTTAGGGAATATCCCTTAAGTATCCTAGTGTCTCTTTTATATTTACACCTCTTCTTAAGTTTGGGCAAGGAATTTGCATTACTGTATGGGTCCAGTAGAGGTGCCCAGTAAACAGTTGCCCCTTCTTCTTGGGGAGATAACCTTTTCCCCTCCTTACTCTTTCCCTAGTTCTCCCAATTTTAATTGGGAAAAGAAACCAAGATTAGGGGCTGGAGACAAGAATGGGCCTTGGGGCAGTCAGTGGGGAGCAAAGTATAGACACTTGATTCTGGGAATTATATCAATGAATTCCTTGGAGAATAAAAAGGCTTGGGATTTTGAAGAACCAATAAACTATATATGAGTGGGAAAGGTATAATGATTAATCATGAGCTGTAAATTTAATTTATGTTCAGGGTAAAAGCTATAACAAAATTAGCTTGTTTATGACCAACCACAAATTGGGTTGTAACACAGAGATCTGTGCTCAGATCTCAGTTTTTACCTTCTGTGCAGAAGGTTCTCAGTAATTGTTTTCTGATGAGAGTAACTACTTTTCTCCAAAGCAGTGTTTTTCAATCTTGATGATTTTTCACTAAATAATACATGCCAAAATCTACAAATGTTTTATCCAATGAAAAATAAAGATGATTCAAGTTTATAATATGCCACTTTTACTCACTTCCCTTCAGATGTGTTTGGCTGTGTGGGATAGATAGGGGTAGAATTACAGCATGTATGCTGGAAATGGTACACTGGAGTATACTGAGCATTTGAATATCATTTGTCAAATGTACTGAGGCGGAAAAAAGGTTGAGAGCCACTTCTCTATAAACAATATGTCCTGCCAAAATCAGATAATCTTTGGCATAGGAACATTCCTAGTAGATGGAGGGGGTATCAAGTGTCAAACTTTTTTCCTTTCCTTTTCTTTTTAAAAAAATGTATCCAGACCCGTTACACACTCATTAATCACCTGCTTCACCAGCCAGACAGGTGTTGAACAAGAAGACATGGCTTAGGTACGGTTTGACAGGAATACTTTAGCACAGGGGCAGAGGAGACAAGGCCATCTCCTAACTAGCAGGGTTGGGCAGAAGCTAGCATTATTGCTGGGATGGATGCTAAAGGAGCAGGGTGGGTGTACTGAGCACACTGAAGCAGAGGAGAGCAAAGAGCTGAAATTGACGAGCTGACTTCCATGACCCATAGCAGGGGAGAGGGCAGGAAGAAGCTGCATAGGCTGAATATCAGGTCTCCATAGTTAAGATATTCTGATCAGACCTCTTATTTTTGCTCTCCTATACCTGGCTTCGTGGCTCCATAGCTACACTGGCCAAACTTGGTGAGCCATGACCAAGGGACAAGCAGAGTGGGTTTCTCTATTTTCCATCCACCATTAGTTTCCTTTGCATAGGCTAGCTGGTTCATGGGTGTAAGAAATAGCTGTAGGTCTTCTCTTGAGAGAGTGAAAAATGGTATTTAATATCTTTGGGAAAAAATGATATATTTAAAAAAAAATTTTTTTTTAACATTTATTTATTTTTGAGACAGAGAGAGACAGAGGATGAACAGGGGAGGAGCAGAGAGAGAGGGAGACACAGAATCTGAAACAGGCTCCAGGCTCTGAGCTGTCAGCACAGAGCCCGACGCGGAGCTTGAACCCACGGACCGTGAGATCATGACCTGAGCCGAAGTCAGACGCTTAACCGACCAAGCCACCCAGGCGCCCCGGGAAAAAATGATATTTACAATAAGAAGTAATTAGGTAAAATACTGATAAGATAAGGTTAGGTGAAAAAACAAGCTTGTGTAATTATTTGAGCATCACAAGTATAGCTATGTAAAAATTACCCCTGAAGACAAAGACCAGAAATAGCCCAGACTGTTGGCAGTGATTGTTAGGGAGGTAAAGTTTTAAGTGTATTTTTTTTTCCATTTTCCGGAATATTCCACTTTACTTCTATAGTTTCAAAAAGCATGTCAAAATAAACAATTAGGGAACTGCCAATCCAATGATAGATTGTTTATTCAGACCATGACTCCTGTTAAGAGCAACTAGAAAAGACTGACAAATTTTTTTTAAATTCTATTTGAGAAACAGGAACCCTCTTACACTGTTGGTGGGAATGCAAACTGGTGCAGCTACTCTGGAACACAGTATAGAGGTTCCTCAAAAAATTAAAAATAGAACTACCCTATGACCCAGCAATAGCACTACTAGGAATTTATCCAAAGGATACAGGAGTGCTGATACATAGAGGCATATGTACCCCAATGTTTATAGCAGCACTTTCAACAATAGCCCAATTATGGAAAGAGTCCAAGTGTCCATCAACTGATGAATGGATAAATAAGATGTATACATATGCAATGGAATAATACCTGGCAGTGAGAAAGAATGAAATCCTAGCATTTGCAACAACGTGGATGGAACTGGAGGGTATTATGCTGAGTGATGTAAGTCAGTCAGAAAAAGACAGATATCATATGTTTTCACTCATATGTGGAACCTGTGAAACTTAACAGAAGACCATGGGGGAAGGGAAGGGGAGGGGAAAAATAGTTTCAAACAGAGAAGGAGGCAAACCATAAGAGACTCTTAAATACAGAGAACAAACTGAGGGTTAATGGGGTGCGGTGGTGGAGGGAGGAAATGGGTGATGGGTATTGAGGAGGACACCTGTTGGGATGAGCACGGGGTGTTATATGTAAGCGATGAATCACGGGAATCTACCCCCAAAACAAAGAGCACACTGTATACACTGTATGTTAGCTAAGTTGACAGTAAATTATATTAAAAAAATTCTGTTTGAGGCATGATCCACGAAGCCACAGACTGAGAGAAAATATTTACAAAAGACATATCTGATAAAGGGATGCTATCCAACACACACGCACACACACACACACACACCCAAAACACTTAAAACTCAACAATAAACCCAAACAACCCCATTAAAACATGGGCCAGAGACCTTAACAGACACCTCACCAAAGAAGATAGACAGATGGCAAATAAGCATGTGAAAAGATGCTCCACATCATATGTTACAGGGAAATGCAAATTAAAACAATAAGATACCACTACACATCTGTTAGAAGGGCCAAAATCCAGAACATTGACAGCATCAAATGCTGATGGAGATGTGTAGCAACAGGAACTTTCATATACTGCTGGTGGGAATGCAAAATGGTGCAGCTGCTTTGGAAGATAGTTTGGCAGTTTCTTACAAAACAAGACATACTCTTATATAATCCAGCAATCATCCTCCTTGGTATTTATTCAAAGGAGTTGAAAACTTATGCCACACAAAAACCTGCATACAGATGTGTATAGCAGCTTTATTCAAAATTGCCAAAATTTGGAAGTAACCCACACGTCCTTCAAGGTGAATAGAAAATAAACTGGGGGACATTCAGACAATGGAATATTATTTAGCACTAAGAAGAAATGAGCTATCAAGCCATAAATAGACACGGAAGAAATTTAAGTGCTTATTACTAAGTGAAAGAAGTCATACTGAAAAGACTATATACTATATAATTCCAACTTTATGAAATTCTGGAAAAGGCAAAATTGTTGAGACAGTTAAAGGGTCAGTAGTTGCCAGGAATTGGGGAGGAGGGAAGGATGAACAGGTGGAGCACAGAGGAATTTTAGGGCAATGAAACTACTCTTACATGATACATAGTGGTGGATACATGTCATTATACATGTGTCCAAATCCATAGATTGTACACCAGCAAGGGTGTACCCTAAGGTAAACAATAGTCTTTAGGTGATAATGATGTGTCAATGTAGGTTCGTCTATGGCAACAAATGTACCACTCTGGTGCAGAATGTTGATAGTGGGGAAGGCTATGCATATGTTGGGAGAGGGGTACATGGAAAATCTCTGCCCCTTTCTCTCAATTTTGCTATGAACCTCAAACTGCTCTAAAAAATAAAGTATATTAAAAATGTCTGTTTGAATGGGCAACAGACACATGAAAGGATGCTCAACACCACTCGTCATCAGGGAACTACAAATCAAAATACCTTGAGATATCACCTCACACCTGTCAGAGTGGCTAAAAACAACACAAGAAACGACAGGTATTGGCAAGGATGTGGAGAAAGGGGAATGGAATGAACCCTCTTGCACTGTCGATGGGAATGCAAACAGGTGCAGCCACTCTGGAAAACAGTATGGGGGTTCCTCAAAAAGTTAAAAATAGAACTACTCTATGATCCAGCAATTGCAGTACTACATATTAACCCAAAGAATACAAAAATGCTAATTCAAAATGATACATGCACCCCAATGTTTATAGCAGCATTATCTACAATAGCTAAATTATGGAAACAGCCCAAGTGTTCATCGACTGATGAATGGATAAAGAAGATATAGTGTATATATATGTGTGTGTGTGTGTTTATCTCTATGTATGTATATATGTATATTGTCTTTATATATACATATATATACGACTGAATATTACTCAGCCATAAATCTTGCCAATTTGCAATGACATGGATGGAGCTAGAGAATATTTTGCTAAATGAAATGAGTCAGAAAAAGACAAATACCAGTGATTTCACTCATGCGTGGAATTTAAGAAACAAAACAAATGGGCAAAGGGGAAAAAAGAGAGAGAGGAGGAAAACCAAGAAACAGAGTCTTAATTTTAGAGTTAAGAAACTGATGGTTACCAGAGGAAGGTGGGTGGGGGGATGGGTTAAATAGGTGATGGGGATTAAGGAGTACACTTGTGATGAGCACTGGATGATGTATGGAAGTGTTGAATTACTATATCGTACACCTGAAACTCATATTACACTGTATGTTAACTAACTGGAATTTAAATAAAAACGTAAAAGGGGCACCTGGGTGGCTCAGTTGGTTAAGCATCCGGCTCTTTCTTTAAATGATTATTTATTTATTTTGAGAAAGAGACAGAGTGAGCCGGTGGGGGAGGGGGGGTACAGAGAGAGGAAGAGACAATCCCAAGATGGGTGTGAGGCTCAATCCCAACCGTGAGATCGTGACCTGAGCCAAAATCAAGAGTCAGACGTGTGGAGCCTGCTTGGCATTTTCTCTCTCCCTCTCTCTGCCCCTCCCTCACTTGTGCTGTCTCTCTAAAAATAAATAAAATAAAACTTAAAAAAAAAACCTTAAATCTGTTTGAAGGCAATACCAAAGCAGTGAGGTATTATGGGGCCTAGACTCAGGTGAGAAGGAAAGTTTTCAGAGGTGAGTATGACATTTAGTGCTGTCCTTTCCCTTACGCTGTCCTTTCCCTTAAGGCTATTGTCAATGACAAGAGCCAAGAGGCTGAAAAGCTGAGCAGAAAATCTCACAGATTCACAGGATAGAGGGAACAAGAATTGGAGTCATGGCCTGATAAGGAGAAGTTCTGATAAATACTATAGACTTTTGATTGGGACCTGGGAAGGCCCATATCAGTAAGTATGAATTGTAAGTAGACGAGCCCTCATAGGGATGGAATCCACTTTGAATCCTCTCAGTCTCTGACTTAACTAGGTGCTCTGGGATCATCAGTGCCTCCAGCTTACCTTCCAGCCATAAAATACCAAAACCTGATAAGGATAGAATGTGAAAGGAAAATTACAAGCTAATCCAATTTATGAACATAGATCTTATGAGCCTAAAAAAATATTATCAAACAAAATCCAATAATATATAAAAATGAGAACACACTATGACTGAAATAGGTTTATCTCAGGAGTGCAAGGCAAGTTTAAGACTGAAAAGGCAATCCCTGCAATTTACATTAAAAGAATTAGGAAGAAAAATTATGTGACCATATTGACAGATGTAGAAAAAGAATTTTATATAATTGAACATCATTCATGACAAAATTTTCTCAAATGAGGAATAGAAGAAATCTGATAAGGAATATCTACTAAGCAAACATTATATTTAAAAGGGAAATGTTGAAAGTGTTTCTCTTGAGATAAGGAATGAGACAGGTATGCTTGCTATTACTCTTTATATTCAATATTATAGTGGAGGTCTCAGCCAATGTACTAAGGCATGAAAAAGAAGGAAGAGGTAATATGGATTGGAAAGGAGGAAATAAAGCAGCCATAATTCACAGATAACTTGATTTATATGTTAAAAATCTAAGAGAATCTTCAGATAAAAACTATTAGAGTAAATAAATGAATTTAGCAAGGTTACTAGATAGAAGATCATTATATAAAAACCAATAGAATTTCTATACATTAGCAACAAACCATTAGAAAATAAACTTAAAATGATATCATTTATAAAATCATCAAAAATAGTAGAATAACCATGAATAATTCTAACAAAGGTTGTGTAAGAGCTTCATGCATAATTTATGAAAACATTTTCAGAGAAATTAAAGAAGATTAAAATAAACGAGGAATATACCATGTTCATATTTTGGAAGACTCAGTATTTAAAGACATAACTTTCTCCCCAATTATCTGTGGTTTAAATGAAATCTCAATCTAAAAATCAGTGGTAATCAGTTTTTTTTTGGGGGGGGGGAGAGGGGTGTGAAAATTGACAATCAGTTTCTTTTTTTTTTTTTTAAGTTTATTTATTTTGAAAGACAGAGTGTGAGCAGGGGAGGGGCAGGGAGAGAGGGAGTAAGAGAGAATCCCAAGCAGGTTCCATGCTGTCAGCACAGACCCTGATGCAGGGCTCAAACTCACGAATCATGAAATAATGACCTGAGCCAAAATCAAGAGTCAGGTGCTTAACCAACTGAGCCACCCAGGTGCCCCAACAATCTGATTCTAAAATGTATATAGAAAATGTAAAGAAGCAAAAATAGCCAAGACAATGTTGAAGAACAAAGGGGATCATTTACCAGGTGTCAAAACTTATTATAAGTCTGACACCTAAAACGAATACAATGTTATAGGCCAGTTATTTACAATAGCCAAATTATGGAAGCAACCTAAGTGTCCATCCATAGGTGGATAAAGAATGGAGATATATATATATATATATATATATATATATATATGTAGGAGATATATATATATGGAGATATATATATATGATATATATTCTATTAAATGTGGTATATACTATGAAATGTGGTATATATATATATTATGAAATATTATTCAGCCATAAAAAAGAATGAAATCTTGCCATTTGCAGCAACATGGATGGATCTAGAGAGTATTATGCTAAGTGAAATAAGTCAGAGAAAGACAAATACCATATGACTTCACTCATATGTGGAATTTAAGAAACAATACAAAGGAAAAAATGACAAACCAAAAAAACAGACTCTTAACTATAGAGAAAAAACAGATGGCTACCAGGGGGGAGGTGGGTAGGGGGATATGTGAAATAGGTGAAAGGGATTAAGAGTACACTTATTTTTTGTTTTTTAAGTTTATTTATTTATTTTGAGAGAGAGGAGAGAGAAAGAGAGAGAGAGAGAGAGAGACAATGAGCTGGGGAGGGGCAGAGAGAGAGGGGGACAGGGGATCTGAAGCAGGCCCTGTGCTGACAGCAGAGAGCCCAATGTGGGGCTCAAACCCACGAACTGTGAGATAATGACCTGAGCTGAAGTTGGACACTCAACTGGCTGAGCCACCCAGGTGCCCCAAGAGTACACTTACCCTGATGAGCACTGAGTAATATATGGAATTGTTGAATCACTATATTGTACACCTAAAATGAATATAACACTGTATATTAACTACAATGGAATTAAAATAAAAAATAAATAAAAACAAAATAAAATTACTTATTCTTTAAGAGAAAAAAACATAAAGATTAAGTAATTAGATGATGTGATCCTGGTGCAAGGATAGGTAACCTGACACAATGGAACAGAATAGAGAATAAAGAAACAGACCTATACATGTATGGATACTTGATTTATCATAAATGTGGCACTGCGGAACAGCGGAGAATCTTTTAATTAAATGCAGAATCTTAAGTGACTTCAGTAGATCAGGGGTGCCTGGGTGGCCCAGTTAAGTGTCTGACTCTTGATTTCAGCTCAGGCTTGCTATCACAGTTTTCAGGATCGAGCCCTGCAGCAGGCTTTGCACTGACAGTGCCTGGGTGGCTCAGTTGATTGGGCTGCCAACTCTTGATTTTGGCATAGGTCATGATCCCAGCGTGGTGGGATCTAGCCCCCTGTTTGGCTCTGCATTGGGCGTGGAGCTTGCTTGGGATTCTCCCTCTCTCTCTCTCCCTCCCTCCCTCCGTCTGCCCCTCTCCCCACTCGTATTCTGTCTCTCTAAAAATAATAAATACAATACAATACAATACAATAAAAAAGTAAAATATAGTAAAATAAAATAAAACCTTAAACTAGAAGCAGAAAAACTTGTCCAACAGTAGAATGGATAAATTTTGGTATATTTGTATAGTGGAATACAACAATAAAAATGAGTAAGTTACTCCTACATGAAACAATATGAATGATGTCTTCTTTAGAGAAGTGTCTATTCATGTTTTTTGCCCATTTCTTCACTGGATTATTTGTTTTTCGGGTGTGGAGTTTGGTGAGCTCTTTATAGATTTTGGACACTAGCCCTTTGTCCGATATGTCATTTGCAAATATCTTTTCCCATTCCGTCGGTTGCCTTTTAGTTTTGTTGATTGTTTCCTTTGCAGGGCAGAAGCTTTTTATCTTCATGAGGTCCCAATAGTTCATTTTTGCTTTTAATTCCCTTGCCTTTGGGGATGTGTCAAGTAAGAAATTGCTGCGGCTGAGGTCAGAGAGGTTTTTTCCTGCTTTCTCCTCTAGGGTTTTGATGGTTTCCTGTCTCACATTCAGGTCCTTTATCCATTTTGAGTTTGTTTTTGTCAATGGTGTAAGAAAGTTGTCTAGTTTCATCCTCCTGCATTTTGCTGTCCAGTTCTCCCAGCACCATTTGTTAAAAAGACTGTCTTAGATACCATATGGTTTCACTCTTATGTGGATCCTGAGAAACATAACAGAAACCCATGGGGGAGGGGAAGGAAAAAAAAAAAAAAAAAGAGGTTAGAGTGGGAGAGAGCCAAAGCATTAGAGACTGTTAAAAACTGAGAACAAACTGAGGGTTGATGGGGGGGGGGGAGGGAGGGCAGGGTGGGAGGGAGGGCAGGGTGGGTGATGGGTATTGAGGAGGGCACCTTTTGGGATGAGCACTGGGTGTTGTATGGAAACCAATTTGACAGTAAATTTCATATATTAAAAAATAAAAAAATAAATAAATAAATAAAAAAATAAAGAGACTGTCTTTTTTCCATTGGATGTTCTTTCCTGCTTTGTCAAAGATTAGTTGGCCATACTTCTGTGGGTCTAGTTCTGGGGTTTCTATTCTATTCCATTGGTCTATGTGTCTGTTTTTGTGCCAATACCATGCTGTCTTGATGATTACAGCTTTGTAGTAGAGGCTAATGTCTGGGATTGTGATGCCTCCTGCTTTGGTCTTCTTCTTCAAAATTACTTTGGCTATTCAGGGCCTTTTATGTTTCCATACAAATTTTAGGATTGCTTGTTCTAGCTTCGAGAAGAATGCTGGTGCAATTTTGATTGGGATTGCACTGAATGTGTAGATAGCTTTGGGTAGTATTTTAACAATACTATTGTTTTTAAAATGCTATTGTATTTGAAAATACAAACATTTTAACAATATTTATTCTTCCAATCCATGAGCGTGGAATGTTTTTCCATTTCTTTATATCTTCTTCAATTTCCTTCATAAGTTTTCTATGGTTTTCAGCATACAGATCTTTTACATCTTTGGTTAGGTTTATTCCTGGGTATTTTATGCTCCTTGGTGCAGTTGTGAATGGGATCAGTTTCTTTATTTGTCTTTCTGTTGCTTCATTATTAGTGTATAAGAATGTAACTGATTTCTGTACATTGATTTTGTATCCTGCAACTTTGCTGAATTCATGTATCAGTTCTAGCAGACTTTTGGTGGAGTCTGTTGGATTTTCCATGTATAATATCATGTCATCTGCAAAAAGTGAAAGCTTAACTTCATCTTTGCCAATTTTGATGCCTTTGATTTCCTTTTGTTGTCTGATTGCCGATGCTAGCACTTCCAACACTGTGTTAAACAACAGCGGTGAGAGTGGACATCCCTGTTGTGTTCCTGATCTCAGGGAGAAAGCTCTCAGTCTTTCCCCATTGAGGATGATATTAGCTCTGGGCTTTTCATAAATGGCTTTTATGATGTTTAAGTATGTTCCTTCTATCCCGACTTTCTCAAGGGTTTTTATTAAGAAAGGATGCTGAATTTTGTCAAATGATTTTTCTGCATTGATTGACAGGATCATATGGTTCTTATCTTTTCTTTTATTAATGTGATGTATCACATTGATTGATTTGCGATGTTGAACCAGGCACATGAAAAGATGCTCAACGTCACTCCTCATCAGGGAAATACAAATCAAAACCACACTCAGATATCACCTCACGCCAGTCAGAGTGGCTAAAATGAACAAATCAGGAGACTATAGATGCTGGAGAGGATGTGGAGAAACGGGAACCCTCTTGCACTGTTAGTGGGAATGCAAACTGGTGCAGCCACTCTGGAAAACAGTGTGGAGGTTCCTCAAAAAATTAAAAATAGACCTACCCTATGACCCAGCAGTAGCACTGCTAGGAATTTACCCAAGGGATACAGGAATACTGATGCATAGGGGCACTTGTACCCCAAAGTTTATAGCAGCACTCTCAACAATAGCCAAATTATGGAAAGAGCCTAAATGTCCATCAACTGACGAATGGATAAAGAAATTGTGGTTTATATACACAATGGAGTACTACGTGGCAATGAGAAAGAATGAAATATGGCCCTTTGTAGCAACATGGATGGAACTGGAGAGTGTTATGCTAAGTGAAATAAGCCATACAGAGAAAGACAGATACCATATGTTTTCACTCTTATGTGGATCCTGAGAAACTTAACAGGAACCCATGAGGGAGGGGAAGAAAAAAAAAAGACAGGTTAGAGTGGGAGAGAGCCAAAGCATAAGAGACTCTTAAAAACTGAGAACAAACTGAGGGCTGATGGGGGGTGGGAGGGAGGGGAGGGTTGGGTGATGGGTATTGAAGAGGGCATCTTTTGGGATGAGCACTGGGTGTTGTATGGAAACCAATTTGACAATAAATTTCATATATTAAAAAAAAGAGACATAGAACATAAAATTTATCATCTTTAAAAAAATTGAGGTGTAATCGACATATAACATTATATTAGTTTCAGGTATACAACATGATTCAGTATTTGTATAATATTGCAAAAAGATCACCACAATTCTAGTTACCATCCATCACCTTACAAGATTGCAAAAAATTTTTTTCTCATGATGAGGATTTTTAAGATCTATCCTCATGTTTCAAATATGCAACACAGTATTATTAACTATAGTCACCATGGTGTACATATATCACCATGACATAATTATTTTTATTTTTTTTTGAGAGAGTGAGCATGAGCCTGAACCCACGACAGCGAGATCATGGCCTGAACCCATATCAAGAGTCAGACGCTTAACCAACTGAGCCACCCAGGCACGCTGACATAATTATTTTGTAACTGGAAATTTGTACCTTTTGACGCCCTTCACCCATTTCTCTCACCCTCTACCTCCTACCTATGGCAACCACCAATCTGTTCTCTGTGTCTGTGAGCTTGGTTTTTGTTGCTGTTTTAAATTCCACATACAAGTGAGATTGTGTGGTATTTGTCTTTCACTGTCTGACTTATTTTACTTAGCATAATGCCCTTGAGGTCTATCCATGTTGTCACAAATGGTAAAATTTCATTCTTTCTAATGGCTGAATAGTATTCCTTTGTGTATATTACGTTTTCTTTCTACTCATCTGTCAATGGACACTTAGGTTATTTCCATATCTTGGCTATTGTATATAATGCTGCAACATGGGTGTGATATATCCTTTCAAGTTAGTGGGTTTTTTTTCCTTCAGATAAAGACTTAGAAGTATAACTACTGGATCATATTACTGGTTTTAATTTTTTTAAGGTAATTTATTTTTTTGAGAGAGAGAGCGAGAGAGAGCATGCACACGTGAGTGGGGGAAGGGGCAGAAAGAGAGGGAGAGAGAGAATCCCAAACAGGCTCATGTCCAGTGCAGAGGCCAGTGTGGGGGCTCTGTCCCACAACTGTGAGATCATGACCTGAGCCAAAACCAAGAGTCAGTTGTTCAACCAACTGAGCCACCCAGGTGCCCCATTAGTTCAATTTTTAATTTTTTTAGGAACCTCCATACTATGTTCCATACTGGCTGCACCAATTTACATCAACAATGCATGAGCGTTCCTTTTTCTCCATGTCCTTGCCAACACTTGTTATTTCTGATCTTTTTGATAATAGATATTCTAACAGGTATGAGGTGATATCTCATTGTGGTTTTGATTTGCATTTCCCTGATGATTAGCGATATTGAGCATCTTTTCAGGTACCTGTTGGTCATCTGTATGTCTTCCATGGAAAAATGTCTATTCAGATCCTCTGCCCATTTTAAAAAAATGTTTATTTATTTTTGAGAGAGACAGACACACACATAGAGTGTGAGTGGGGAAGGGACAGAGAGGGGGAAGGAGATACAGAATTTGAAGCAGGCTCCAGGCTCTAAGCTATCAGCACAGAGCCCAACACAAAGCTTGAACTCACAAACAGTGAGTTCATGACCTGAGCCGAAGTCTGACGCTTAACTGACTGAGCCTCCCACTACCCATTTTTCCATCAGATGGGTTTTTTGCTTTTTTTTGGTTACTGAATTGTATGGTTCTTTAAATATTTTTTATATTAACCCCTATTTAGCCATATGATTAGCAAATATTTTCTCCCATTCAGTAGGTTGCCTTTTCATTTTGTTGATTTCTTTTGCTGTGCAGAAGCTTTTTAGTTTGATTTATTCCCACTTACTTATTTTTGCTTTTGTTGCCTTTACTTTTGAATCAGATTAAAAAACTCATTGCCAAGACCCATGTCAAGGAGCTTAGTGTCTATGTTTTCTTCCAGGAGTTTTATGGTTTCAGGTCTTAAAGTTTACCATTGTAGCCATTTTTAAGTGTATAGCTCAGTAGTGTGAAGTGTATTCACACTGTTGTGCAATAGATCTCCAGAACTTATTCATCTGGCAAAACAGAGACTCCCTACCAATTAAACAACAACTCATCACCTCCTTGGTTAAGTTATTCCTAAGTATTTTGGTTTTTTTCATGCTATTGTAATTGGAATTGTTTTCTTAATTTTCTTTTCAGTTAGTTTTCTTTTCAGATTTTTGTGTTGACACAGCATTTTAATACATGAGAATTTTTATAAATGCCCAAGAGCTAAGATTTCCAGGGAAATATCTGCAGAGTAGTATCAGTCAGTAAGACCACAAGTGTTCACATAGCAGGTTGCTATATGATACAGAAATGTAGTTTATTACTAGATGGCATCCAGAGACACTAGAGGGCAGCACTGGCCCACCCAATGCTCTGGTCCTGAGGACTCGTGACCAGAACTTCAAAAGATCCCATTTGCTCCAGTGACTCTCAATCCTGCTCTTAAAATCACTGGAAGGCTTGTTAAAAATGGCTGGTTACATAATTTGTGAGGTTCAGAGTAAAATGAAAATGCTGGTCCTATGTTCAAAAAGTAGGAAAAATGCCTCTAATGCTACTAAAATAATATAAAGCTTTTTCTTTTTTACTACAGCCTCCCCTTTCCCCCTTCATAATTTGTCCTGGTAATTTTTTTTACTTGCCTAATATTATTCTAAATAAAGAAATATTTAAAACTTTAAATAATAAGCCTGAATTTTACTGTTACTCTTTATATTGTGTACTAACAGTTTTAAATGCAAGTATCAGAGCATTTAGCCTTTACGCAGAATTACCAACATAACCCAATTCATATTTTGTAGCTAACTCATGCATATGTACGTCATTCTTACCAGAACATGGAAACACTGCACAAAATTAACTCGATTTATTTTTATTTTACTTCTTTTTAAAATTTAATTAATTGGGGCGCCTGGGTGGCTCAGTCGGTTGAGCGTCTGACTTCGGCTCAGGTCATGATCTCACGGTCCGTGAGTTCGAGCCCCGCATCAGGCTCTGTGCTGACCGCTCAGAGCCTGGAGCCTGTTTCAGATTCCGTGTCTCCCTCTCTCTCTGACCCTCCCCGATTCATGCTCTGTCTCTCTCTGTCTCAAAAATAAATAAACGTTAAAAAAAATTTTTTTTAAAATTAATTAATTAATTAATTATACTTCTTGATATGTGTACATCTAGCAACAACACTATATAGAAGTCAGTGGCTTTCATACTATGCTTACCTTGCATTCACTTTGGGTCTTGAACAACTCCCAACATCGTGGGTCAAAACCAAAATTCTATGTTTATGGGGACATTGTAAGTGTTCCACATGAATGGAGCAGCAAGGAATGGCAGACATACATGAACCTGTGTCTTCTTTGCTCATGGGTACTGCATTATCCCATCGGACATCACTTATAAAATACAAAATAAAATTATACTCCACACACAAAACTTTATTCCATTTCAGGGCAACTACTATGGGCAACTAGTAGTATTACTGTGGACAACTAGTAATTCATTCAAGGACACCTTAGGGAGTCCCACACAATCTCATTAAGAAATGAGTCTGGATCCTGCCAAGACCACAGACCACAGCTCAGAGGTGGGGATTTTCAGCAAGGTCAGAGTTCATTTTGTCTAAGAAGTAACAGCAAAGACCTCCTTATACTATTCTCAGGTATACCCAATTAGCATGGCAATTAAGAGCAGTTTCTTCAGAATTACACAGACTTAGATTTGAATCTCAGTTTTACCACTTTCTTTGATCTGGGTAAGTTTTTTTCTTCTCCACATTTTAGTTCTTTTATCTTTAAAATGGAGATGGTAATAGTACAAACATCATAGAATGCTTGTAGGATTATAGGAGATTTTGTAAAATAAGAGTTTAGTACAGTGCCTGGCACAATTGGTAGCTACAAGGGAAAAAAAAATATGACAAACACCAGTCTAAGATGCATCCTCACTGAAGGCGTCTTCTGACTACCTTGACTACTGGTCAAGTTCTGAGACAGTTCTGATGACCACTGACTCCTCTCTGACTACCTTGCTTCTCATTGTCTTCACTTGGTAGAGGATGGAGTAACTGACACAATTAGAAAATAGAAATAAGTTGAAAGTATAAAAAATTAGTAAGATAAAAGTAAATTGTCATTATTGGAAGGTGATATGATTGTGTCCCTGAAAAACCCAAGATAATCAACTCAAAAACTATTACTACTACCACCACCACCATGACTACTATTACTACTACTATTATGAGAGAGAGACGCAAATGGAAGGAAAGAGAAATCAGTAAGGTAGCTGAATACAAAAAATTAATATGCTGAAATCAAAAGCCTTTGTGTACACAAATACACAATCAGAAGATATATTGGGGAAGAAAATCCCCTTTCCAATAGCAACACAAAATAATAAATCCTTAGGAATAAAATATGCAAAACTTTTTTTGAGAAAAATGTTAAAACATTTTCAAAGATATAAATGCAGTCTTGAACAAAGAGAAAGATACAGCATATTCTTAGGAATAGGAACGCTAAAAAAAATCTTCCTGTTAATTTATAAATTACTGTGATTTCAAATAAATAAATAAATAAATACATAAATTACTGTGATTTCAATAAAAATGCCAATAAGTTTATCTGGGGGCAATTAAGCTGATTTCTTTTTATTTATGTTTATTTTTTAATGTTTATTTAGTTTTAAGAGACAGAGAGAGACAGAGCATGAGCAGGGGAGGGGCAGAGAGAGAGGGAGATACAGAATCCGAAGCAGGCTCCAGGCTCCGAGCAGTCAGTACAGAGCCCGATGCGGGGCTTGAACTCACAAACCAGGAGATCATGACCTGAGCTGAAGTCAGACATTTAACCAACTGAGCCACCCAGGCACCCCAATTAGGCTGATTTCTAAATTTATGGTGGGAAGTAAGCAAAAATAGTAAAACTCTCAAATGGAAGAACTGTAACAGCACTGAGATTAGTGATATCAAATAATAAGAAAAACCCTATATAGCCTTAATTATTAAAACAGTATGGTACTTGTGCATGAACAGACTGACAGATAAATGGAACCAATGAAAATGTCTAGAAATAGAACAAATACATATTAGTATATGATAGGGGTTACATTTCAAATCTACAGAATAAACATGTGTCTTTTAAATAAATGGTTTTAGGACAATTGGATAGATTTTTCAAAAAAGATAGGTGAATTCATATATTGTACTGTACACTTGGATAAACATTGATCAATAGATTTAATTTAAAAAATCATACATAAAAAGTTCACACATTAAAGTACTAGAAGAATACATGGAATAAGTCTTTTAGAACCATGGAGGGATGAAAGCCTTTCTAGTTAACCGTAAAATAAATGATTAATTTATTCTACATAGAATATATTCTGAATGGCAGAATACACCATAAACAAAGCCAAAAGACAAATTACAACCTGAAAAAAATTACAAATCTATCAGACTTACTCATAATAAGTTAAATGCAAATTAAAATCACATCACAGCAGATAGAGAAAATTCAAAAGTTTGACCACACACTCTTTTGGCAAGGTAAGGAGAAACTGACAATCTCATACTTTGCAGATAGGAGTGCAAAATGGTGCAATTTTAGAAATATTTATTATAAATTGTAAGGAGAACAATTTTAGAAATATTTATTATAAACTGTAAATACATTTTCCCATGACCCAACAATTACACTCTGGGAATCATTCTTAAATTTAATTCTGTCTTGGCAACAGCTTTTCGGAGGACTCAGACTAACACATAGCCTTTGTGTGGGAAAGGTGGAAATACTTCCATGTATTTATATAAAATACATTAGAAGGATATAAGAAAAGAAATTAAGGGAAGCAATAGAAATGGGGTTGTGGGAATGGATTAGGTGGGAAAAAAGGAGAGAGCAAGACTTTTGAATCAATGTGATGAATGTATTATCTATGCAAAATATAAATTTAAAAGGCTCTTGGAGAATTAAAAAAAAATTTCTATTGTGAAAGACTCATGGGTAATTGCAGACATAGTAGAGAGGTCCCATATACCCTTACCTAATTTCCCCAAATCGCTACATTTTACATAACTATAGTAAAATATGAAAACTGGAAATTGACACTGACACAATGTGTGTATGATTCTAAGCCACTTCATCCCATGTGCAGATTTGTGTAACCACCACTACTATCAAGGCACAAAATTATCCCATCACCACAAGAAGAAAGAATTTGATTGTACATACTAGAGGGAAAGCAGCCAGTTTGGGTTGTTAAGAATTTAGGTCTGAACCTGGGGCTCAAACTCAGAATGACTTGCTTTAAAGAAAGCATTTTGTTCTGAATATATCTGTCAAGTCCATCTGGTCCAGTGTATCATTCAAGACCATTGATTGATTTTTTGCCTAGATAATCTGTCCATTGCTGTAAGATGTCCACTCTCACCACAGTTGTTTAACATAGTGTTGGAAGGCTTAGCCTCAGCAATCAGACAACAAAATGAAATAAAAGGCATCCAAATTGGCAAAGAAGAAGTCAAACTTTCACTTTTTGCAGATGACATATTATACATGGAAAACCCGAAAGACTCCACCAAAAATCTGCTAGAACTGATACATGAATTCAGCAAAGTCGCAGGATACAAAATAATTACAGAAATCAGTTGCATTTCTATACACCAATAATGAAGCAACAGAAAGAGAAATCAAGAAATTGATCCCATTTACAATTGCACCAAGAATATAAAATACCTAGGAATAAACCTAACCAAATATATGAAAGATGTGTATGCTGAAAACTATAGAAAACTTATGAAGGAAATTGAAGAAGACACAAAGAAATGGAAAAACATTCCATGCTCATGGATTGGAAGAACAAATATTGTTAAAACGTCAATACTACTCAAAGCAATCTACACATTCAATGCAATCCCAATCAAAATTGCACCGACATTCTTCTCAAAGTTAGAACAAGCAATCCTAAAATTTATATGGAACCACAAAAGACCTTGAATAGCCAGTTATGTTGAAAAAGGAAACCAAAGTGGGAGGCATCACAATCCTGGACTTTAGCCTCTACTACAAAGCTGTAATCATCAAGACAGTATGGTATTGGCACATAGACCAATGGAATAGAATAGAGAACCCAGAACTGGACCCACAAATATATGGCCAACTAATCTTTGACAAAGCAGGAAAGAGTATCCAATGGAAAAAAAAAGACAGTCTCTTGAGCAAATGGTGCTGAGAGAACTGGACAGCAACATGCAGCAGAGTGAAACTGGACGACTTTCTTACACCATACACACAAAAAAACCTCAAAATGGATGAAAGACCTAAATGTGAGACAGGAAACCATCAAAACCCTAGAGGAGGAAACAGGCAACAACCTCTTTGACCTCAGCGGCAGCAATTTCTTGCTCAACATGTCTCTGAAGGCAACAGAAATAAAAGCAAAAATGAAATACTGGGACCTCATGAAGATAAAATGCTTCTGCACTGCAAAGGAAACAACCAACAAAACTAAAAGGCAACTGATCGAATGGGAGAAGATATTTGCAAATGACATATTGGATAAAGGGTTAGTATCCAAAATCTATAAAGAACTTATCAAATTCAACACCTGAAAAACAAATAATCCGGTGAAGAAATGGGCAGAATGCATGAATAGACACTTTTCCAAAGAAGACATCCAGATGGCCAACAGACATGTGAAAAGATGTTCAACATCACTCATCATCAGGGAATACAAATCAAAACTACATTGAGATACCACCTCACACCAGTCAGGGTGGCTAAAATTAACAACTCAGGAAACAACAGATGTTGGTAAGGATGTGGAGAAATGGGAACCCTCTTGCACTGTTGGTGAGAATGCAAACTGGTGCAGCCACTCTGGAAAACAGTGTGGAGGTTCCTCAAAAAATTAAAAATAGAACTACCCTACGACCCGCAATAGCACTACTGCGAATTTATCCAAAGGATACAGGAGTGCTGATTCATAGGGGCACATGTACCCCAATGTTTTTTTTAAATTTTTATTTATTTATTAATATGAAATTTATTGTCAAATTGGTTTCCATACAACACCCAGTGCTCTTCCCAACAGGTGCCCTCCTCAATGCCCATCACCCACTTTCCCCTCCCTCCCAACCCCCATCAACCCTCAGTTTATTCTTAGTTTTTAAGAATCTCTTATGGTTTGGCTCCTTCCCTCTCTAACTTTTTTTTCCCTTCCCCTCCCCCATGGGTTTCTGTTAAGTTTCTCAGGATCCACGTAAGAGTGAAAACATATGGTATCTGTCTTTCTCTGTATGACTTATTTCACTTAGCATAACACTCTCCAGTTCCATCCACATTGCTACAAAAGGCCAGATTTCATTCTTTCTCATTGCCAAGTAGTATTCCATTGTATATATAAACCACAATTTCTTTATCCATTCATCAGTTGATGGACATGTAGGCTCTTTCCGTAATTTGGCTATTGTTGAAACTGCTGTTGTAAACATTGGGGTACAAGTGCCCCTATGCATCAACACTTCTGTATCCCTTGGGTAAATTCCTAGCAGTGCTATTGCTGGGTTCATAGGGTATATCTATTTTTAATTTTTTGAGGAACCTCCACACTGTTTTCCAGAGTGGCTGCACCAGTTTGCATTCCCACCAACAGTGCAAGAGGGTTCCCGTTTCTCCACATCCTCTCCAGCATCTATAGTCTCCTGATTTGTTCATTTTAGCCACTCTGGCGTGAGGTGATATCTGAGTGTGGTTTTGATTTGTATTTCCCTGATGAGGAGTGACGTTGAGCATCTTTTCATGTGCCTGTTGGCCATCTGGATGTCTTCTTTAGAGAAGTGTCTGTTTACTCCAATGTTTATAGTAGCGCTTTCAACAATAGTGAAATTATGGAAAGAGCCCAGATGTCCATCAACTGATGAATGGATAAAGAAATTGTGGCTTATATATACAATGGACTACTACTTGGCAATAAGAAAGAATGAAATCC
The DNA here is from genome assembly GCF_024362965.1 of Panthera pardus. NCBI lineage: Eukaryota > Metazoa > Chordata > Mammalia > Carnivora > Felidae > Panthera > Panthera pardus. Next base: position 56,270,543 of record NW_026526766.1, read on the forward strand.
TGCCATTTGCAACAACATGGATGGAACTGGAGGGTATTATGCTAAGTGAAATAAGTCAGTCAGAGAAGACAGATACATGTTTTCACTCATATGTGGAACTTGAGAAACTTAACAGAAGACCATGGGGGAAGGGAAGGGGAAAAATAGTTTCAAACATGAGGGAGGCAAACCATAAAGAGACTCTTGAATGTGGAGAACAAACTGAGGGTTGATGGTGGCAGGGAGGGAGGAAATGGGTAATGGGCATTGATGAGGGCACTTGTTGGGATGAGCACTGGGCATTGTATATAAGCAATAAATCAGGGGAATCTACCCCCCAAACCAAGAGCACACTGTATACACTGTATGTTAGCTACCTTGACAATAAGTTTTAAAAAAAAGAAAGAAAGAAAGAAAGCATTTTGTGTTGTATCTTTCCGATGTTAAGTTTGGCTGAGGCTGTACTCAAACAGATCAATATGTCTTGTTCTCATTCTCATTCTGAGATTGCCTGAGATATAAAAAGCTTTATCTCACTTTTATTATGGATACTTTAATATTTCATCCAGTATCAAGATTTTATTATGGAAATTAATCACCATTAAATAACATCAGGTGTTAAATAGTAAGAAAGCTAATTTCATAACTTATCCTCAGTTCTGAACATTAAATTAGCCTTAATTTACCAGATTTCAGCTCAAATTTCAATACCTATATATTATAAGAGCCAGTTACAATGAATTAAATTAAAGCTCTCCAAGAGACTGATACCTAGGTTCAGTTGACAACGCATAAAGGCCTTGCTGGTGGGAATGTAAACTGCAGCAATGCTTCTGGAGAGAAATTTGGCATAGATATCAAAGGCTTAAAAATGTGCCAATTTTTTGATGCAATAATTCCACTTTTAGAAATATGTATTGAGGAAACAATTAAGCATTTGTAAAAAACTTTATTACCTAGAATGGCCATCAAAAGAAATCATGAAAGGATACACTATAATATATTCACTTAATGCAAAAGAAGGCAGTAAGGAGGAAAAGAACAAAAAAGACATGAAACCTATAGAAAACAAAAACCAAAATGGCAGACATAAATCTGACCATATCAATAAAAACATTAAATGTGAATGAACTGTATGATAGTGTCTCAAATGCTAAAAAGGCTGACTCCATAGCCTGTTTGATTTGGCTGCGGACTATAAGACCTCAAAATAGCCTCAAAATAAACTTACGGTCTTGAGAGTGAGTTACCTTTTCGGTTTTACTTTGACCTTTACTAACTTATCCAAATCATTTTCTTCCCAAATGGCCTTCTCAAATGGTCTTCAGACTTCCTGCCATCAGGATTCTAATAGGTCCCTGACTCAACATGAATAAATCCCTGTCCTCTCACCTACTTATCCCACTCCCTCACACCTCTCACACTGTATCTCAGAAGATATGCATTCCATGTCCTAGCAGTGAGCCATCTAAAAATATTATCTATTATCCAAGAATAAACTGGGTTACAAAAGAGCCCCCTGGGGAATTTGGAGTAAGTTCAGCTTGTCAATCAAGAACTACATTCTAAGTGGTGACAAATATTAGCATCAACTCAAGTGGATGTCTTTTAAAGACTCCCTGCCAAAAATACCCTAGGGAAAACTGGAGTATAAAGAACAAGTCTTTTAGAACACAGCCCAGATGAATACCAAGAGGTATTAAGTCAAAGTGTAACTTCTTAGTGGGGAAGCCATAACTTACTAAATTCGAAAAGGAAAAGATATGGAAGAAACATAAATGCGTATCATTAAGTGAAAGAAGCCAATATGAAAAGGCTACTTACTATATAATTCTAACTATATGACATTCCAGAAAAGGTAAAACTATGGAGACAGTAGCAAGGTCAGTGGTTGCCAGGGATTGGGGGGAGGGAGCAATCAATAGGCTGAGCACAGGGGATTTTTAGGGCAGTGAAAATATTCTGTGACACTATAATGATATATACACGCCAGTATACATTTGTTCAAACCTACAGAATGTACAACACCAAGACCCTTATATAAACTATGGATTCTGACTGATGATGATGACTGATGTAGGCTCATCATTTGTAACAAATGTACTACTCTGATGGGGGATATTGATAATGGAGGAGGCTGTCTGTGTGTGTTGGTGGGGTACAGGGGGTATATGGGAAATCTCTGTATCTTCCACTTGTTTTCTGCGAACCAAAATGGCTCTAAAAAATAAAATCTGTTAAAATTTAAAATTTAGGGGCACCTGGTGGCTCAGTCAGTTAAGCATCTGACTTTGGCTCAGGTCATGTTCTCATGGTTTGTGGGTTTAAGCCCCAGCTGAGGCTCAGTGCTAACAGCACAGAGCCTGCTTGGGATTTGTTCTCTCTCCCTCTCTCTGCCCCCCCCCCCCCACTTGTTCTCACTCTCTCTCTCTCTCAATATAAATAAATAAACCTAAAAAAAAATTTAAAAAGCAGCAGGCCACCAGAATCCTAGACTTAGCATATTCTCAATCTGTTAAGAGGCCAGAGTTAGGTCAGAAAAAAGGAAAAGAGTAAGGTATGGAGTATGAAGACAGGGGTGGAAGTTGAGGCGAGGATCTGTTTCCTTTGAAATTCATCAGCTTAGTAGCATACAGCCTGAATAGTTCCATTATTCTACTGAGTATATCAAGACTGGCCAACAATCTCATCAGACTAATGTTCTAAGAGCCTTCCTCAAGAAAATGCTTTAGGATGAAAGAGATGGCCAGAATGCCATTTGCAGATGAAACAGGCATCTTTTACATCCATCCTTGGTCAGTAAGGATTGGTTCCTTGTAGACCCTTTTAAGTACTAAAACAAAATATACATTTTAGTGCTGTGGAAGGACATCATACAGAGTCCAAAGCAATTATATATGACATTAGTAGGCATTCTCTTGATAAAATTCTCCTAATCTTAGAAAATGCATCCTTCACATAACTGCTGTGAGGAATCGCTTAGATTCTTTTAAATACAGATACTGAGAGAGATGTTTACTCTTTCCTCAGGGGCTGCTAAATAGGAATGACATAACACTGAAACTGCCTGCAACGATGTCCCTGCTTGGTAAAGTCCAAGCTCAGTAAGTGTGATGTTAAAGAGAAAAATTATTCATAATACTTGTTAAGAAACTTAACAGAAACCCATGGGGGAGGGGAAGGAAAAAAAAAAGAGGTTAGAGTGGGAGAGAGCCAAAGCATAAGAGACTCTTAAAAACTGAGGACAAACTGAGGGTTGATGGGGGGTGGGAGGGTGGGGAGGGTGGGTGATGGGTATTGAGGAGGGCATCTTTTGGGATGAGCACTGGGTGTTGTATGGAAACCAATTTGACAATAAATTTCATATATTATAAAAAAATAATACTTGATAAAGAATGGTAAGGCAGACTTTACTTAGGGGGGACTATCATAATAGATACAGGGACCACTATAATGGGGTTTTGCAGTAGAGATACTGGGCTCAACTCCAAATATAACAAGGAAAATTGGGAATTTATAGCCAAGGAGTAGGGTAGGGGAGGGAAAATTAGGCGGAAACATCAAGGGTAAGGGAGGAGTCTAGAAAAACAACCTAACAGGATTCTTGCTGAAGGCAGGCCAGCAAGATCAGACCTCACAGGGGGGATGGTGGAAGATGAGGAGCCCTATCAGATATTGAGGGGAATGAGATATGATGGATGGGAGATTCTGAGAAACTGACTCAGTAGGGCTCTTGCCAAAATTAGACAATGCAGGGATGAACACAGAAGCCCAAAAGTTAGGGCTTGGTTGAGAAGAGAGTTCAGAGGAACCTGACTAAACTTTGGTTAAAGAGATACTCTGCCAGTGAAAGGCGTCACAGAGAGAAAATCAGATCCAAGGTTGCAGAGAAATGAAAATTTTTGAGTATGTGAACTCAACTCCAGCACTGGATTTCCCAGTTTCCTGTTATATGAGCCAATACATTTCTTTTCTTCCTTCAAATTTATTTGAATTAGGTGTCTGTCATTTGTGAATGGAAGACAGCTCATTAATCCAAACAGAGAATTGATTTGATGAATAAGTTTGAGGTCATGGGTAGAAGATTAAAAGCAGTGAGTCAATGGCAGAATTAGAAAGTCTAAATTTCCAGGGCACCTGGGTGGCTCAGTTGGTTAAGCATCCGACTCTTGATTTTGGCTTATGTAATGATCTCACACTTTGTGAGGTCAAGCCCTGTGTGGGGCTCTGAGCTGGCAGCACAGAGCCTTCTTGGGATTCTCTCCCCCTCCCTCTCTCTCTCTCTAAAAAAACTCTCTCTAAAAAAGTCTACATTTCCAAGCTAACACAGCATCATACACAATATACAGACTTCCTATATACCATTCTTACTGTATCCTCAGGGCTATAGGCTTAAAGAGAATATTATATAAATGGCGTAGCAATGTTTGTGAAACTAGGATTCCAGAACTGAAAAGTTTTGCAAATTGGGCAATATAATAGCTGACACTTGTTAGATATATACTTTATTCTAGGCATGCTAAGTGCCTTATGTGCATTATTTTAATTAATTCCCATTTCACAGATGAGGAGAATAAGACTCAAGGGATATTAAGAACCCATCAACGGACAGCTATCTACTAACCTCAGGTTTGGTATCTGAACATAGATCTCTCTACTCCTGAATGCATACACTTCAAAAAAATGTTTTATTGAGATATAATTCCCATATCATACCATACATACCAGATTTATCTAAAGTATGCAATTCAATGTTTTTGGTATAGTCACAGATATGTATAATCGTCACTATAGTTTTAGAACATTTTAATCACCTAAAAAAGAAACATCATACCTTTTAGTTATCACCCCTAGGGCCTCCCCAACCCCCAACTCTAAGCAACCACTAATCTACTTTCTGTCTCTATAGATTACCCTGTTCTGGACTTTCACATAAGTGGAATCATATAATATGTGATATTTTTTGATTCACTTCTTTCACCTAGCATTATGTTTTTGAGGTTCATCATAGTATGTATCAGTACTTCATTTTTTATGGCTGAGTAATATTTCTATGGGTATACCACATTTTACTTACCCACTCATCCATTGATGAATATTTGTGCTGTTTCCACCTTTTGGCTATTATGAATAATGCTGCTATAAATATTCATGTACAAGTTTCTGTGTGGACATATTTTTATTTCTCTTGAAAATATACCTAAGAGTAGAATTGCTGGGTCATATGGTAGCTCTATGTTTAATCACTTGAGGAATTCCCAGACTGTGTTCCAAAGTGGCTGCAGCATTTTACAGTATCATCAGCAGTGTATGAGGGTTTCATTTCTCCAATCCTTGCTAGCACTTGTTGTTATCTGACTTTGATTTGAGCCATTCTAGTGGATATGAAGTGATATCTCATGGTGGTTTTGATTTTGCATTTCTTTGATGAACATCATTTTATGTACTTACTGGTTATCTGTGTATCTTTGAAGAAACATCTTTCAGATCCATTGCCCATTTTAGAATATGGTTGTCTGTTATTAAGTTGTGAGAGTTCTTAAAATTAAAAAAAAATGTTTATTTATTTTTGAGAGACAGAGAGAGCACGAGCAGGGGGTGGGGGGGGGGTGCACAGAGAGAGTGAAACACAGAATCTGAAGCAGGCTCCAGGCTTTGAGCTGTCAACACAGAGCCCCATGCAAGGCTCAAACTCACAAGCCATGAGATCATGACCTGAGCCAAAGTCGGATGTTTAACTGACTGAGCCACCCAGACTACCCTAAGTTGTAAGAGTTCTTTATATATTCTAGATACAAATGCCTTATCAGATATATGATTTGTATTTTCACAATCTTGATAGTGTCCTTTGATGCACAAAAGTTTTTAATTTTGGTGAAGTCCATTTTTCTTTTGTTGCCTGTGCACATGCACCCCAATGTTTATGGCAGCACTATTGACAATATTCAAAGTATGGAAAGAGCCAAACTGTCCATTGACTGGTGAATGGATAAAGAAAATGAGGTGTGTGTGTGTGTGTGTGTGTGTGTGTGTGTGTGTGCGCGCACAATGGAATACTACTTGGCAATGAAAAGAATGAAATCTTGCCATTTGTAACAACATGGATGGAACTAAAGTATATTATGCTAAGTGAAATAAGTCAATCAGAGAAAGATATATGATTTCACTCATATGTGGAATTTCAGAAACAAAAGATGAAGATAGGGGAAAGGCAGAAAAAATAAGATAAAAACAGAGAGGGAGGCAAACCATAAGAGACTCATAAATACAGAGAACAAACTGAGGATTGCTGGAGGAGTGGGGGTAGAGGGATGGGCTAAATGAGTGATGGGCATTAAGGAGGGCACTTTTTGGGATGAGCACTGGGTGTCATATTTAAGAGATGAATCAGTGGGTTCTACCTCTGAAGCCAAGAGGTATGTTAACTATGTTAACAATGTATGTTAACTAACTTGATTTTAAATTTAAAAAATTTGTGGGTTAACAAAACTTCAACATTAAGTAGCTCAAGACATCTTTTTCCTTAAAATAAATTTTTATGTTTTCAAAAAAGTAAAAAGTTTCTCTCACTGGTTGTTACACTGTTTGGTTAACAATAAGCAGAGGGGTGCCTGGGTCGCTCAGTTGGTTAAGCATCCACTCTTGATTTCAGCGGAGATCATGATCTCATGGTCATCTGACAGTAGAGCTTGAAGCCTGCTTGGGATTCTCTCCCTCTCTTTCTGTCCCTCCCCTACTTGGACTCTGTGCTGACAGCTCAGAGCCTAGAGCTTGCTTTGGATTCTGTGTCTCCCTCTGCCTCTCTCCCCTGCTCATGCTCTGTCTCTCTCTGTCTCTCAAAAAATAAAATAAAATGTTAAAAAAATAAATGTCTGGTAAAAATAAATGTCTGGTAGAATTCCCCTAGGTAGAAGACCCAGGACTCTTATTTTTGGGGATATTTTTTTGATAACTGATTCAATTTCTTTGCTAGTTATGGTCCTGTTCAAATTTTCCTATTTGTTCCTGTTTGAGTTATGGTAGTGTGTGACTGTCTAGGAATTTGTCCATTTCTTTCAGATATTCCAGTGTTGGCATATAATATTTTCATAGTACTCTCTTATAATTGTTTGCATTTCTATGGTGTTGGTTGTGATCTCTCTTCTTTCATTTTTAATTTTATGTATTGGCTCCTCTTTCTTTTCTTTTGGAGAGGTCTGGCTAGGGGGTTATCAATTTTGTTTATTCTTTCAGAAAGCCAGCTCTTAGTTTCATTGATCTACTGGGGATTTTTTTTTTTTTTTTGATTCTGTATCATTTATTTCTGTTCCAATCTTTGTTATTTCCCTTTTTCTGCTGGCCTTGGGCTTTATTTGGGGCTCTTTTTCTAGCTAATTTAGTTGTAAGGTAAGGTTATGTACTTGGGACCATTCTTGCTTCTTGAGAGAGGCCTGAATTGCAATGTATTTTCCTCTTAAGACTGATTTTGCTGCATACCAAAGGGTTTGGACTGTTGTGTGTTCATTTCCATTTGCTTCCATGTATTTTTAAATGTCTTCTTTAATTTCCTGGTTAATCCATTCATTCTTTAGTAGGATGTTCTTTTTTTAAAAAAAAATTTAAATATTTATTTTTGAGGGGGAGTGGAGGGACAGAGAGAGGGAGACACAGAATCTGAAGTAGGATCCAGGCTTTGAGCTGTCAGCACAGAGCCCAAAGTGGAGCTCAAACTCAAGAGCAGTGAGATCATGACCTGAGCCAAAGTCAGAGGCTTAACCAACTGAGCCACCCAGGTACTCCAACAGGATGTTCTTTAATCTCCATGTATTTGGGGCTTTCTAAATTTTTTCTTGGGGTTGATTTCAGGTTTCATAGTATTGTGATCTGAAAATATGCATGGTTTGATCTCAATCTTTTTGTACCTGTTGAGGGCTGATTTGTGACCCAGTATGTGATCTATTCTGGAGAATGTTCCACGTGCACTCGAGAAGAATGTGTATTCTGCTGCTTTAGGATGAAATGTTCTGAATATATCTGTTTGTCCATCTGGTCCAGGTGTCATTTATAGCCATTGTTTCTTGTTGATTTCCTGCTTAGATAATCTGTCCATTGTTGTATGTGGAGTATTAAATTATCTTACAATAATGGTATTATTGTCAATAAGTTTGCTTATGTTTGTGATTTATATATTTGGGTTCTGCAAGTTGGGGGCATAAATATTTACAATTATTAGCTCTTCTTGACAGATCCCTTAATTATGATATAATGCCCTTCTTTATCTCTTGTTACAGTCTTTATTTTAAAATCTAGCTTGTCTGATAGTAGTATGGCTACTCTGGCTTTCTTTTGATGTGCATTAGCATGACAGATGGTTCTCCATCCCCTCACATCAATCTGCAGGTCTAAAATAAGTCTTTTGTAGGCAGCATATAGATGGATCTTGTTTTTTTTTTAAATTTATTCTGATACCCCATGTCTTTTGATTGGGATATTTAGTCCATTTACATTCAGAGTGATTATTGAAAGAAATGAATTTAGTGCCGTTGTGTTCTCTGTAGATTTCATGTTTCTGGTGATGTTCTTTGGTCCTTTGTAGTCTTTGCTGCTTTCCACTCAGAGAGTCCCCCTTAGAATTTCTTGTAGGACTTGTTTAGTGGTCACAAACTGTTAGTTTTTGTCTGGGGAAGTCTTTTTCTCACCTTCCATTCTGAATGACAGCCTCGTTGGATAAAGGATTCTTGGCTGCATATTTTTCTTATTCAGCACATTGAATATTTCCTGCCACCCCCTTCTGGCCTGCCAAGTTTCAGTGGACGGGTCTGCTACTAACCTTATGTGTCTACCCTTTAGGTTAAGGAACTTTTGTCCCTAGCTGCCTTCAGAATTCTCTCTTTATCTTTGTATTTTGCCAGTTTCACTATATGTCGTGGTGTTGACCTATTTTTGTTTATTTTGAAGGGAGTTCTCTGTGTCTCTTGAACTTAGATGCCTGTTTCCTTCCCCCAGATTAGGGAAGTTCTCAGCTATAATTTGTTCAAATAAACCTTTTGCCCCTTTCCTCACTCTTTTTCTTCTGGTACTCCTATGACATGGATATTGTTTCATTTCATGGAATCACTTAATTCTCTAATTCTCCCCTCATGATCTAGTAATTTCTTTTCCCTTTTTTTTCAGCTTCATTATTTTCCATAATTGTATCTCCTATTTCAGCTATTGTTTCGAGCAGGTCTCTGGCTGTGATTTCTTTTTGACCTTTCTTTTGGGGAGAATTCCTCCATCCTGTCATTTTGGCTATGTTTTTGTCATTTGCATGTTTTTTTTTTAAATTTTTTTTTTAACGTTTATTTATTTTTGAGACAGGGAGAGACAGAGCATGAACGAGGGAGGGTCAGAGAGAGGGAGACACAGAATCTTAAACAGGCTCCGGGCTCTGAGCTGTCAGCACAGAGCCCGACGCGGGGCTTGAACTCACTGACCGCGAGATCATGACCTGAGCCGAAGTCGGACGCTTAACCGACTGAGCCACCCAGGCGCCCCTGTCATTTGCATGTTTTGAAAGGTTGTTATGTGTCCTGCACCTGACAGTACTACTATATTAAAAAGGGGTTATACACTGACCAGGGCCTGGTACTCTAGGGAGTGTTTCTGGTATATGTCGCATGCACTCTGCTGTTGAATTTTGGCTGTTCTATACCACTGGTCTTTCCTCTACAGAGCTCCTCCTTGCTCGCAGTGGTGGAATGTTTGGACCTTTAACTAGGTGTGCCTTGATTTGTTTGTTGAAGTAACCTAGGAAAAAAAAGGGGGGTGGGTGGGAAGCCTGGTTCATAACAAGAGAAAAAGGAGAGGGGAGAAAAGAAAACCAGAGTAGGGTGCCTGGGTGGTTCAGTTGGTTGAGTGTCAGACTTCGGCTTGGGTCACAATCTCACAGTTTGTGAGTTTGAGTCCCACATTAGGCTCTCTGCTGTCAGCGTGGAGCCTGCTTTGGATCCTCTGTCCCCTTCTGTCTGGCCCTCCACTCCCCTTTCTCTCAGAAATAAATAAACATTTAAAAAAGACAAGAAAACCAAACAGAGAATCAAAAAACCATAAGGCTGATTCCAAGGAAAGAGAAAGGAAAACAAATTAGAAAAAAAGCAGAAGAAAAAAGAGGGAAATAGAATAAAAAAGCCTGAGAAAAAAATGATTTATATATATATATATATATATATATATATATATATATATATGTATGTGTGTGTGTATATAACAAATGACAAAAAAACAAATCAGACACTACGAGCCTGATTCCAAAAGAAAAAAAGAAGAGGAAGGAAAGAAAGAGAAAAAGCAAAATCAAAAAAGCCAGTTGTCTGTTGGTGCCTGGGATTGGTGGCTGTGCTGGTCTGGAGAACAGGCTGGCTGCATTGGGTCAGCCTTGCTCCAGCAGTTGACAGGCACAGAGGGGCGGGATTTGGTGTAAGCATGTCCTGCCTCCACTGGGGCCACTGTGCTGCTCTCTGAAGTCCCACAACGCTGGTGTTGAGGGGGGAAATGGCATCATCCCAATCTCTCCTCCTGGGACCAGGGATCTCAACCCATGCTGTTCAGGTAGCCCTTACAGAAGAGCAAGGGCAGTCAGCTTGCCCTGCATCACAATTCTCCTGCATCTTCTTCTTGGTGCTTGGCTGGGAATCAAAACCTAAAGTCTTAAAGGACCCAGCACTGCACAGAACCGCTCCCCTCCTCTGGAGAAGAGCCTCTTCACCCTGATGAGGAAATGCCTTTGGCTGGTACCTAAAGGGTCTTTTGTCCTTGGGGAGGCAATAGACCCTTTTCCCAGAGTATTCTGAGAAGGGGACTGTTCTCTCCCAGTGCACACCAGAGATCACTACACCACATTATGCACTCCAGAGTCAGCTCCCTGCTTCCTAGGAGTGTGCACCAAGGCCCTGCTCCAGAGAAAGTTGCGCACTTCGAAAACTTCAGTTTCAGCTCCAAAGGCTGTTTGCAAAAAAGAACTAGTACACTCTGTACTTCTCACTGCCCAGCCCATGGTCCAGAGAGGTTTTCCTCTTATGCTAACTCAATGCCACACTTTCACAACCCCTCTCTTTCTCTTTTTGTCTCTCCACAGAAAGTGTTCCCTCTCCTCTGTAGCTGCACCTTTTATCTCCCCCAACTCACATGCACCTCGATCCTGCCAAGCTGTTTCCCTCCAACTGTGGAGATCCTTCTGCGGCTCCACAAATCTATTTCCTGGGTGTTCCAAGTGATCTGACCTCAATACAGCTGTGTTTGAGGGATGAGGAAAATCCAAGTGTCCCTACTTCTCCATCTAACTTGTTCCCCTATTTTCTTTTTTTTAATTTTAAGTTTTGAGAGAACTTGAGAAGCCAGTATTCACAGCTGGCAAGATGGATGATGTGGTGTCATAAGTAATGATATAACTTTCATTAAATAAATGGTATTAGGGGGCGCCTGGGTGGCTCGGTCGGTTGAGCGTCTGACTTCGGCTTGGGTGATGGTCTTGGAGTTTGTGGGTTCAAGCCCTGCGTTGGGCTCTGTGCTAACAAAACAGCTCAGAGCCTAGAGCATGCTTCAGATTCTGTCTCTCTCTCACCCCCTCCCCTGCTTATGCTCTGCCTCTCTCTGTCTCTCAAAGGTAAATAAATGTTAAAAAAAATGAATATGAACAAAATTTAAAAAAATAAAATAAATGGTATTAGGAAATTAGGCAAGAAGACCTATATTATTTCAAGACACACAGGTTCTGAAAAGTTTTGGCTTTATGAATAATAATACTATCATTACCTTTCCCTCATATGTGGGGTGTAAAATTAGCCAGCATGGTGCATCTGAAATAAAGACATGGTACATAGAAAGAGGTGGTACATAGACAGTACCAAGAATCTTTACCTGCACTGATATGATAGCAAACTAATATGGAAGTATACCTCACATAGGACCATGAATTCTGTAACACAAATTTTAGTAAAATTATTTACATAATCAGTATCCTTGCAAAAAAAAAAAATATTCCTGTGGGTTGATGCACATCCTCAAGGCAGCCCTGGAGTCAGTACAGTAAAACAAATAGGAGAATGGGCTGTGGAGTCAGAATACCTAGATTCCATGTATTAGCTATGTGACCTTAGGCTTGTTGCTTAATTTCTCTGTGCCTCACTTTCTGCATCTGTATAATCAAAGCAATGAAATTTAGGATTTCATGGTCATGTTGGGAAGTTTAAATTAATACACGTAGTGTTTAGTATCTGGCATTTTGTTTAAAGGTGGATAGCTATATATAGTACTGTCCTTTATATTCCTTATTGGTAAGTTTCATGACAATGAAACTTAAGGAATGAGGGATGAGGGATGTGGCTGCAGCAGCAGAGCGAGTGGGTCACAACAAGGTACAGCTTTGCTGCTGGAGACGAAGACCAATAACCTCTGAAAGCAGCGCGCAGGAAGAGTGGGGGCAGCAGGGCGCTTTGTGAAGGCTCATTGAGACACTCCGCAGTGGGGTACTGCGAAGGTGAGTGCCCTAACGCGCGGGTCGTCCCCCCGGACGCCTGACTGGGCAGCTGGGCTTGGCGAGAGAGGAGAGGGCCCCCGGCCGAGGCCGCTTGGATGAGTCATTCTCACCTCCCCAGGCAGGTGCGGGCTGCAGGACGCTTCGCCTCGGCGGGCGGGCAGGAGCCACGAGCCGCCGCGGAGCCCCCTTCCGAGACGCCTCCTCGGGCCGGCACTGACCTTGCCGTTGGCTGCCCGGCTGCCGAAGACCCGGCGCCGCAGAGCGGGGAGCTGGTCGGGGGCGCCCACTGGCACCCGGACCCACAGGTCGTCGGAGCCGGGCGCCGCCTTCCTGCGGTCCCTCAGCGCCTCATTCCTGCGCGAGGTCGCCAAGCTAAGCTGCGAGGGCCGTGCCTCGAGGCGCGGGAGGGCGGAGCGCGACGCGCGCCCACCGGCCCGCGGAGGTCGTCTGGCGCGGGCGCACGCGCCGCAGCCGCACGGGGCGGGAGACAGGGAGGGTGGGTGTGCTGGGGAGCGCGCGCCGCCGCCGCCGCCGCCGCCGCCGCCGCCTCAGCCTGCTGCTCCGCCTGCGCCGCCTGCTCCCGGCGCTCGGCCCCAGCACGCCGGCTCCCGAGTGGCCATGGGCGGCGCGGGGTCCGCGGTGTAGAGTCCGCCGACCCCGGACCCGCGTCCCGCACCGTGACGGTCCCGGTAAGCGGGGGCGGGGGCGGCGGGGACACGGCAGGCACCCTACGGGACGGGTCTGCGGGCCGCGGACAACCCTCCGGGGACTCTGAGGTGTTGTGTGGGAGCCGCCCCTAAGGGAGTCCCTGTGTAAGTAGATAACCCCCCGAGCGTCCCTGCCTCTGCCCCTTGGGAAAGTTCCGGAGGCGTGCAGGGAGCCGCCCCCATGGAGGACAGGGGAGCCTCAGGAGCCTGCGCGGTGGGGATGGACCCCACAGAGGACCGCTGTATAAAGGAATACCTTAGACTGTGCCCTGGAACTGCCTGGAATGAACCTCTGACTGGAAGGAGAGGATCCTGCTGCGGGATCTAGGCCAGGAGTAACTTCCCATATGCCCAAAGGACTTTAGCCTTGACCTTTTTAGGGCTCGGTGTGCCCTAAATTGTGCCCCTCCAAGGTGATCGAGAGGCTGGGGCCCTGTGGGGCTGCTGCCTTTGTCCATTCCTTCCCCGACCCCATTAGAAAATGTATTTTCCGTGGTAGCCCAGGTTGTCTCGAAGCTGGATATTTGTGGAGGCAGGAACTTCTATTAGAGCAAAGGACATAAGGGAAGGGAGGACAAGTGAGCCCTCTGAAGCTAAGATAGGAGACTTGGGGCCCTGGGCTTGACTATCCATAAGCAAGCAGTAAGATAGGTGGAATAATTGATGCTGGCAGGTCCTGGAAGAGAAAGTTCTTTGAAGGAAGGAAGAAGACTACATAGGATTATTGAGCTCTAGTGTGCTAGGCATTATACATACTAGCTATGTTTAAATATAGAACTCTTACAACAACCTTGTAAAATTATCCCTCCGGGGATAATTAAATTGAGACTCAGAGACGTTAAGCAATTTGAAAAAGATTACAAAGTTTGGAATCATGAAATCTATTTTTCAGATTTTATTTGGGAAGAGATATCAAAAAGAGAAGCAAGAATGTATGTTTGCTTCAGTTGAAAAGGTAAAACTATATAAGACTCTTAGGAAAGAAACCAGGGAAATATCTTCACAACTTTGGATTTGGCAATGGTTTCTTAAGTATAACAACATCAAAAGTGCAGACGAGAAAAAACAGAAAAATTGGACTTCCTTAAAATTTAAACTTTTGTGTGTCAAAGGATTCACTCAAGAGAGTGGGGGGACAACCCATGGAATGGGGAAAAATATTTGCAAATAATATATCTGGTAAGTGATTTATATCTACTATGTATAAAGAACTCCTACAAGTCAACAACAATAAAAACTACACTCAGTTCAAAAATGGAAAGGATGTGAATAGATATTTCTTCAAAGAAGATATGTAAATAGCTAACCAGCACTATTCTCAAAAAATATGGAAAATAGTGGGAGGATCTGGAGAAATTAGAATGCTGGTACATTGCTGATAGAAATGTAAAGTGCTGTAGAAATGTTTCATGGTTCCTCAAAAAATTAAAAAGAATTTTCACATGACCCAGCTTTTCTACTCTGACATATATATCCAAAAGAAATGTGATATGGTATGGAAGCTGGATAAATTATAAAATTGGATACCTCTCTCCTGTGATCAAAGAAATGACCCATTTCTGTTGTATTGGTTACCTATCATCATCCTTGCTAACCCCAAGTCACCAATCTCTGAGGAAACACATTGGATATGATGAGTTCGTGATTACATTGTTTCTAGAAACAAGTTCTGAAGAATTGGTCTTCTCAGACCCTTCTGGCCCACTTTGAACTACAGAGAGGATACTGACACTGTGATCTCAAATAAACTCTTTGCTTCCCCCAATCATCTTTGCAGCATTTCTTTAAGAAAGATTTATTCAACACTTGTCCTGTGTAAAGCAGTGGGAACTATTCTGATTGTTCCTCCTTCCTGAACTTAACGAAAATCTGGAGCTCCTTTTTCTATCTGTGAAACTTACTGATTTGGGTTGTTTCCCCTACTTCTCTTCTCAGAGGTTCTTTTACTTTATTACTTCCTGGGGGACATCCCTCCCCATTTTCTACAAGGTTACCATTAGTTATATTTTTGAGCCTTTCACAGATATCTGCTGTTCTCATATAAAAAATCAAATGAAGGGACAGAATAGTAATTTACATTTAATATGCAGGATGAGATCGTTCCAGCCTATTAGGAGGGCCACAGACTCCACAGCTATGTGTCTTTATAGAATGAACTGAAGGAGAAGGGTTACCTAGATGCCTTCTCCTTCCCTATTTCTTCCCTGGCTCATACTATGGAACAGCCCCTCTTCCTCCTACCTCCACTTTCCCTTATAAATAATCTCACTGAACTTTAAGCAGGTACCTTGCACACACACAAACTGCATGCTGGCCACATGTGCCTTACTGTCAGACACTTCTCTTAACTGTCATGGCTGCAGCAGTTTATTAGTTTTCTATTACTGTGCAACAAATTACCACAAATGTGGTAGTTTAAAATAATACATAATATATGATCTCAAAGTCTCAGTGAGTTAAGATTCCAGCTTAGTCCTCTGTGGTCTGACAAGGCTGCAAAGTATTGGCTGGGCTGTGTTCTCATCTGGAGGCTTGAATGGGGAAGAATCCTCCAAGCTCACTCAGGTTGTTGGCAGAATTCATTTCTTTGCATTCATAGGACTGGGGACCCTGGGGGCCCTCTAAGCTGGAGGCCACGTTCAATGTCTAAAAGCCACCTACATGGGGCGCCTGGGTGGCTCAGTCGGTTGAGCGCCGACTTCGGCTCAGGTCACGATCTCGCGGTCCGTGAGTTCGAGCCCCGCATCGGGCCCCTGTGCTGACAGCTCAGAGCCCGGAGCCTGTTTCAATTCTGTGTCTCCCTCTCTCTGACCCTCCCCCATTCATGCTCTGTCTCTCTCTGTCTCAAAAATAAATAAACGTTAAAAAAATTAAAAAAAAAAAATAAAAGCCACCTACAGTTCCTAGAGGGTATATGGACTTTCCCAACACGGCCAGTTTATCAAGCCATAAAGAAATGTCTGAGAATGAGTATGCTAGAAGACAGTCTTACAGAAGTATAGGAATAACAGCCTATTATTATTCCATGTTTTGTTAATTACAATCAAAGCACAGGTCTGTCCACACTAAAGAGGATGGGATTACACAAAGCATGAACACAAGGAGGTGGGAACATGGGGGAAGGCCACCTTAGAGACTTACTTTCTCCACAAACAGTACCAAGGAAAGGTTTAGGTTGTCATCTGATCTCATTTCTTCCATTTTATTCAGCCACGTGGGCCTATCTACTTTCTTGTCCCAGTGGGATTTAACACCACTTACCCCCCTGACCCTTAAAGTTTTTTTAAGCCCTTCTCAAGTTACCACAAATTCTTCAACATTCACATTGTCTCTATGATAATATGTTCTATATCTCTTTTCTTCTTTAATAAGGACACAGAAAACCCCAATTCCACTTATCAGCTGAAGAAGTTATCATTAAGCATAATTTGTGGCATCTTTGTGAACTGATTTTCTTTTTAACCTGTCTCTCCTAGGTCTTCCAGCACATGGAAAACATTTTTTTCCCCTCACCATTGTTTTTTACCCGTTGCTAATTATGGTTGAGAGAGACAGCCTACTATGGGCTCTTAGCATTCCTGAATGTTTTTTTTTACTGGGTATGTCAAGAATGTAAGACCATGACTGTTTTCCAGGCCATTTCTCAGAATTGTGTTTGCAACAAGCAACCTTGAAAGATAAGGCAACTCCCCCCCCCCCCCCCCGGACAAAGATCAACTTTGCTTTTTCTTACTGTAAAAGCAGTGAGACCCCAAACCTTAGCATTCCTCTCTTGTAACACAACCCACTGAATGAACAGTCATCTATCATTCTGTGCTACACCCAAGGCATTTGATAGACAAGGGGAACTGACACATACAAAAAACATGCTAAAGCTCTTGCTATGACTGTTCTGTGAGTGATAAAACCCTTTATATCTGATTCAGGAGCCTTTTGTCTTCTGCCAGCATTCATGAAATAGAACAGGATAGCTTGTTAACCTTAAAAATAGAGTAAAATAGGGGTGCCAGGGTGGCTCAGTTGGTTAAGCGTCCGACTTCAGCTCAGGGCATGATCTCACAGCTCGGGAGTTCAAGCCCCACGTCGGGTTCTGTGCTGACAGCTCAGAGCCTGGAACCTGCTCTGGATTCTGTCTCCCTCTCTCTCTCTACCCCTCCTCTGCTCATATTCTGTGTCTGTCTCAAAAATAAATGAACATTTAAAAAAATTAAAAAAAAATACAGTAAAATTCCAGCCCTTGCAAAGTTCTTGACAATAACTACCATTTGTTTTTCAAGGGTTAAAACTAATTTTGTTAATTTCTCAAGCACTTCATGGGCATATTTAGGAGCTTGAAGCCCTGAACCAAGCCCCGCTCTTGGTACTCAGACCAGGCTCGATGTAGACATTGGGGAAGGGGACACAAGCTCGGATGGCTGCACATCTGAGTTTTGAGCGCCCACCTAAGAGTTACAGTCTGTTGGGTGAAGATTTTGGCTTGGTGAGTTCCTGATAGAGCCTAAATAGTGTTTGACAATCTCTAGGGTGGCCGAGGTGTGAAGGAATCCTATACTAGAGGTCCTGGTGATGTTGAGAGGTAACGGGTAAGGGAGGTACACATGGTTGACTTCAGTTTTACCTCTGGTGATGACTTCATTGTTAATAACCTGGTTATTTCACCTGGTTGACATCCTGGATTAGGGGGAGAGGAAGTGTACTAATTCACCCCTACTCTCCCCAGTGTAGCAGGCCCACTACCTATTTAGGACAGGTACTTGGACCAGGCTCTGGGGTAAAGGTCCTAGGTTGGGGTGTTGCAAGAGCCTGGAAATCCCCACAGCTCTTCAGGCCCACGTCTCTGGCACATTTGCTCCCTCCTGATATGGTGTTCCAGGGCAACAGATGCTCCCAGCTTGGCAGGCAGGAGCCAGGGAAGGGTATGGTGGGAATTCCAGCTGAGGGGCTGGGATAATCCCAGAACAGGGCTTGGAGTAGACTGGGCCCCTGTAGGCTTTTCTGGCTAAGGAGGGTCAAAGGGCCTGGGGACCTTGGTGCTCCTGGATTCCACTGAACACTGAGCCCTCCAGAGACATCCTACCCTGAAGACTGTGCAGGTAGTTACTGAAGGAGCTACTGAGTTCCTGGAGTGCAGATGATCTATACTGTCATAAACGTGTGCTACTTGTGGGCCTAGTACAGGTGCAGATATTACTCTGTGTCTAGTTATCTATAGTTAAGATTAGTGTTAGGTTGGGGCATGTGGGTGGCTTAGTCAATTGAGTGTCTGACTTCGGCTCAGGTCATTATCTCGCGGTTCATGGGTTCGTCCCCACATTGGGCTCAGTACTGACAGCTCGGAGCCTGAAGCCTGCTTTGGGATTCTGTGTCTCCCACTCTCTTCCCCTCCCCCACTCATGCGCGCGCGCGCGCGCTCTCTCTCTCTCTCTCTCTCAAAAATGAATAAATGTTAAAAAAAAAAGGTTAGCATTATGCTTAAAATAGCACTGATGTAGTGGTTACACATTGGAGGTAGACTGGTAAGCATAAGGCAAAGTAAAGATTTTGGGAGGTAATACCCACCAGCATTACTTTGAAAGGATATGTCTGCTTTATTCTTTCCTTAGAGTCTATATCTGCTGAGACGCTGGGGTTCAGGACCTGCAGTAAACTGGAGACGCTACCGGGGATAGAGATGGATGTGTAGGTGAGGAATGGGGCTGCCGAGGAGGGCAGTGGACTCACTTGCTGACCTTGTCATTTCTTTGAAAGCACATAGCCAAGTTGTTGAGACCAGAGGTATGCATGTGAATCTAAGACTATCCTTATTTTATTTTATTTTATTTTATTTTATTTTATTTTATTTTATTTTATTTTTTGATTTACATCTAATTAAATTTTTTTTTTTAACATTGATTCATTTTTGAGAGACAGAGCATGAGCAGGGAAGGGTCAGAGAGAGAGGGAGACACAAAATCTGAAGCAGGCTCCAGACTCTGAGCTGTCAGAACAGAGCCCAACGTGGGGCTCGAACTCACAAAATGCGAGATCATGACCTGAGCTGAAGTCTGACGCTCAACCGACTGAGCCACTCAGGTGCCCCTGATTTACATCTAATTAGTTAGCATATAGTGCAACAATGATTTCAGGAGTAGATTCCTTAATGTCCTTTACCCATTTAGCCCATCCCCCCTCCCAAAATCCCTCCAGTAACCCTCCGGTCTCCATATTTAAGAGTCTCTTATGTTTTATCCCCCTCCCTATTTTTATATTATTTTTGCTTCCTTTCCCTTGTGTTCACCTGTTCTGTGCCAAGACTATCCTTATTAAAGGACAAGGAATGACATAGAAATTACAAAGCAGAGCTTAGAGGGGGGAGAGACAGGCCTGGTTTGAGGTGGCCTAGGAGGCTTTATGGAGGAGAGCAACTTTAATGGATAGATTTGGTTGGACTGCATTTGTGTTGGTAGGTCTGCAAGATGGTCTGTGTCTGTTTACGTGTGTGAAGCCTGTCTCTGTGTCTGCATGTGTGCTTGTGCCAGTGTCTGTCTGCTCCCACATGTCTGACTCAGGGTGTTCTTGAGTCTATGTAGGTGTGTTTCCTGGACCTGTCTCTGGGTACTCTGAATTAGTTTTGGAGTGGCATCATTGAATTTGTGTCCTTGTGTTTGTGTCTCTTTGTGGCTGGATGTCTGTGTCCTGTGTCTTTGACTATGTGTGAGATTCTGCTCTGGACTCTCACTTTACCCCTCCCCTCTCTCCTGACACTCCCCAGCTGCCAGCACCATTTACCGCAAGGAATGGCTTTCGTTCCCATTCTCTTCCCGCCATCTGGATTCCCACGGGTCCAGCTGCCTGCCCAGGGTCCTGCCCCTGCGCTTTCTGTAGCAGGCTTGACCTCAGGAGTGATACCTTCAGGAAAATCCCCAATGTGCGCCTTGCCTGGCTCTGGATCCAGAGAAGTTGCAGTGGAGAAGAGCGGCAAAGCAGGAAAGGGGGAGGGGGCAGTTGGCAGGGCCCACCCCTCCTTCTGGAAACAGAGATCTCCCTCTGGCCCCTTCCCAGGCCCCCTTTCCCTCCTCATGCTCTCATCCAGACCAAGTATTCAAGGTCCTGGCCTCACTGTCTCTGGGGATGGATGGGAATGAACAGTCCTCTGCAAGCCCAGCCAGACCTATCAGGGATCTGGTCCTCTGTGTCCCCTAGCACCTTACATGCCTACATTGTGCTCATTGCTCATATCCCCACCTGAAGTCCAGGCTGTCTTCCCTTCTTTCTTCTCCCTACATGGGACACAGGAATCATTCTTGTTCTTCATTCTGTGACAGATGGGCCCCTGAGCCCAGGTGGAACATTAGGCTTTGGATGGCTGGTAAAGAGCAGAAGCCCAGCCCCCTCTTACATGGTGCAGAGAGTAGCATCTGTGGGGTTTATTCCTGTTCTCATTCTGTGTTCACTGCTCTCCCAGGATGGGCTATGGTAAGCAGGTACAAAAATGAAGCAGTCATGGTCTCTATCTTCTAGGACTCTGTGTTTTGACAGGAGAAGTGATTTTGTGGAGAAGCCACTCTCCTCCACTGCACGTGGTCACTTGCCTGAAATTCTCTCCATAGACTTCTCAGGTGCCCTCTGCAGAGATCAAGGAGAGGGCTCCAGAAGGTCAGGACCTTTCACCATGACATGTTACCTCAGAGGGCCAGAGGTGAACTCCAGAGTTCCCTAGCAAGCACCCATTTATTCCTAGCATCTACCACCACTTCTGGAGTAGTAGATGCTTGAGTTTGTGTCCTCCATGAGGCCTTTTATGCTGGATTTACTCTTAAGCTAGAGAGTGAGGTTTGTGCTAGGGTTATGAGATGGGATGAGCAAGGCTTCATTCCTTAACGTCTTGCGTGAGTCACAGGCTCTGACCCTGTCTTTGCTTAGCTCTTGACTTTGCTGAAAACTGAGAATCCTGAAGGTGTTGGTTACATATCATCTTTATGCCCTCAACCCTTTGTTGTAGCACTATGGTCAGTGCTATGAATTCATGCTGCTCTGCGGCAGTTAGGATCCTTGGGGGCCATGGAAAGGACCTGTTCCACCTAAGTCAGGATGTGTGCACATTAACCTTGGCTTACCACATGACCTTTCTGGGTCATTCCCTTCACTCTGGGTCCCCCTCTTGTCTCCTTGCTGTGGGGCTCTCTGCCCAACTCCCACCAGGCAGGAAGGATGTGCCTGTCACAGGGATCTCCTTTGGTTTTTGGAGTGTATTGGCTCAACAGACCTGGGCCTTGTATCTCCTCACCTTGGGGGCCACAACATGGGCTGGGTCCTCTTCCATTAGACATAGAATCAACATTCACAGGAGGGACACATTCATACTTCTTCCCATCCTCTGTTTCTGGACCCTGCTAGCAGTGGACATATTGTGCTAAGTGCTGGGGTCCTATCATGCAAGAGAGTCCTGCTACCACCTCTTGGTTTGATGAGATGTTGAGTCATCCTGGATTTCCTTATAAATCAGTGAGGCAGAGGCATCCCACAGTCCCTCATACCATATTTTAGTGAGATTGTTGTACTTCTTGTACTTCCTTTAGCTCTTGGCTCCTGTATGGTAGGTCAGAAGGTGGGAATGCAGAGGTGTTACCTTCTGACAGATATGAAGTGTCCAAAACAGATGTCCATCTCATCCACTCAGGATAACCTCTTTCTGCCTTCCAGTTCTCTTCTCATACTCCCTAAACATCCCTACTCTCTGAAAACCAGAATGTTGTACCTGCCCTCTGTCTGTAGTCTCATGCACTATGCTCCACACATCTAGAACATCCCTGAAATCTCTCCTAGTGCTCCAGTCTTCTGAGAGCACCTTCATACATGTGATCATCAATGGGAAACACCTTTTTATGCCCACATAGCCTCTTTGTTGCATACCCACACCATAGGCTCTAAGAGTAATTTGCTATAGTTAACTTCCAGAATTCATCTCCACCTTTGGCTTTAGGTTTTGGTCTCCATACCCCTCTCTCCATCCCCAGCCATGGTCCCTTCCTTGTTCCTCACTTTACCCTTTTGGGTCTTTGCCCACATTCTGTTACATGTGATGGAATCTTTCTAGTAAGCCACACTGTCTTTCCTCAATACTACCTTCTATTTACCACCAGTAAAGCATCTGTGCTTTTATCCAATGCCATCTTCTGGACAGGGCATTTGATCCCATTGCCTGCTTCTACACCACCTCATTGCTCCAGCAGTTCTCCCCTTGCTCTCCCTTATCATCAATTTATCCCTCCTGACTGCATCATTTCAGTCAATATCCAGCATGCTATGTCTCTCACTTTTTTTTAACTTGCATACTATTTTTCATAATGGTTGCACCAATTTAAATGCCCACCAACAGTACACAAATGTTCACTTTTTTCTACATCCTCACCAACACTCATCTCATGTTTTCTTGGTTATAGCCATTCTAACAGGTGTGGGATGATTTCTCATTGTGGCTTTGATTTGCATTTCCTTGATAATGATGTTGAGCATCTTTTCATGTACCTGTTTGCCATTCAAATGTCTTATTTGGAAAAAATGTCTAAGTAGTTCCTCTGTGCATTTTTATTTTATTTAAATTTTTAATTTAAGTTCTAGTTCTATTTAGTTCTAGTTAGTTAACATACACTGTAATATTAGTTTCAGGTGTACAATATGGTGATGCAACACTTCATACAACACCCAGTGCTCATCACAACAAATGTACTCCTTAATCCCCATCACCTATTTCACCTTTCCCTCCACTCACCTGCCATCTGGTAACCATCAGTTTGTTTTCTCTAGTTAAGGTCTGTTTCTTGGTTTGCCTGTTTTTTTCCTTTTGCTTTCTTAAATTCCACAAATGAGTGAAATCATATGGTATTTGGCTTTCTGTGACTTATTTCACTTAGCATAATACTGTCTGGCTCCACCCATGTCATTGCAAATGGCAAGATTTCATTCTTTTTTATGGCTGAGTAATTGTATGTATATACCACATGTTCTTCATCCATTCATCAGCTGATGGACACTTGGGCAGTTTCCATAATTTGGCCATTAAATCAGATTTTGTTGTTGTTATTGGTGTCTCTCACCTTTTTAAAAAAAGTCCTCTTTGGGTCCCACTTTCTATTTCCCCATTTTTCTGCATCTCTGTGAAACAAACTTCCTTTAAAGAACTGATTACACTTGCTGTCACCATTTGTTTTCCTTCCATTTTTTCTTGAATCCATCCCAGTCATGCCTTCACATCCATCATTCACAAGAGTCTATTCTTCTCAAGGCATGAATGATTTCTATGTTGCTGAATCTAATGGTCAATTCTGAGTCCTTACTTTCTTTGGCCAGTTCACAACTTTTCACTCAGTTGCTCACTTTCTCCTTGCAGTACTTTTCCTCTCTTGGCTTATGGTATACAACACTTTTCTCCTTTTCCCACCTTCCTCCCTGGCTACTGCTTCTCAGTCTTCTCTCTTACTGGATCCCTTTTTTCCCCTCCAATTTCTTACTGTTAGAATGTCCCAGAGCCCAATCCTTAGGGTTTTTTCTTCATTTCATTCATTTCCTTGGTGATCTTATCTAATCTCATGGTTTTACATATATCAGTCTATCAGTCAATCAATCATCTGTAGCAAGGACTTTCTCTGAGGACCATTGGGTTTCTGTGGAAGGGTCTCAGGAAGAATCAGAGGGGTTCGTTACAATACTACTACAATAACTAGAAACAAAGGGAGTGCAAAGTAGTTATGTACTAGATTTATTTTAAAGGTAGCGACAAGATTTTCTGATGGATTGGAGAGACATTGTTAGAGATAAAAAATCAAAATGACACCAATGTTTTTGGCCTGAACAATGGGCAAAAAGGAGGTACCATTAACTGATGTGGGAAATACTGTGATTGGAATAGGTCTGGTATATGTGATTGTGTGGTGGCAAGGAGGGAGGGAATCAGGATTTTACTTTTGAGGTTAATATTGGACATTCATATGTATATGTTGATTAGACAATTTGGATACATGAGACTGTCTACCCCATTAAGTAATGATCTCCATGGAGGCAAGGCCTGTGTCTTGGCGATTGTTTTGCCTGCAGTCGTTCCTGGCACATAGTGAGTACTCAAATTATTTTAATTGTTATGCAAGATGCCTTTCAAGGTCATTTTTATTGTGACCCTTTTATGTGACCCTAGGGTCCTCATCAGCTGAGTACTTCCTCCTGTGGCAGGACCCCATACACCATAGCAGTCATCACATTAATGTAATAATTAATCTGCTTCCTCAGGCCAGACTTTGAATTCAAGTCTATTAAAGTATTACCATGCACCAGCCACTGTCCTAAGCCCTGGGGATATGAGATACTATTATAATTTTTTAAGAAAGAAAGGATGAGAAACTGAACTATAAGCAGAGGCAGTAACAATAGAGGAAAGGGGCCAACTTGAGAGGTGTCAAAATTAGAACCCAGTTACTGACTTGATATATGGTCTGAACAAAAAGGTATAGTGATATACCTGGTCTGAAAAAAATGGTATAGTAACACCATTCTCGACATTAGAAAGCAGTTTGGTGAGGTAGAGGGTGTTGGGAAACTTTTAATTGATTTGCATTGTCTTTGGGGCAAGATAGAGCATTTTCCTATCTATTGCCTATTTAGTTGGAGCTCAGAGGAAAGACTAGAGCAACAAAGCGGCTTTGGGAATCAGCAGTACATTAATAGTAATTGAGGTTTGGGATATGGATGTACAGTTATTCCCCTTTCCCAGATGAAGAAATTGGGACTCAGAAATGTTAAGTAACTTGTCAAATGTCAGAGGATTCTAACTCTGATTTTTTTCACATTCCATTCTTGTGACTTTGCCCTTAAAACTCTTCATCCTCTCCAAGGGTCATAGATTTGGCTTAAACATTGTAAAAATAATTTTGTAATGTTTTCTTTGTGTTGTAGTTTTGTTGCCCTTTATTCATGTTTATCATCTTTCTCTGAGATCATTCTCTGGTCATTTCAGCCAGAAGTTTCCTTCTGAAAGTGGAAATCTTTTATTCATACTTAACCTTATATTGAATGGAATAAGAACAACCTTCAGCTATGCTACTCTGCTGTAGCTTCCTTAAGGGCAAGGATTCCAGTCTTTCTTCCAGGGACACCAATACCTGCCCCAGCCCAGTTTATGGGAGAAGGTAGGACAGGTCCATTCATGCCTCCTTGGGTGGTCAGGGAATATGAGTCTGATGGCCACTGTTAAGACATCTACTTTCTGGCCAGGGCTATAGAGGCTGCTGATGGTGCTGGGAGTTGGGGTAGGAGTGCAGGCTGACACAACAGGAGGCAGGAAAGAACTCTAGTAATGTCTTAGAATGGCGAGTTTATTGGAGAGGCCTCTTAAAACAGGTCTGTAGGAGAAACTTCGTTTAATCTATGTGTGAGGGAGTGTGTAGACAAGATATGGTTTGGAGGGGCTTGCATTTCTTAGCAGCTGCTCACAGATCTCAGCTTGCCTCTCAGTATCCCTCTTGGGAGGTTCCAAGGGTTTCAGAGAATTCCATGTTATCTTTCCACCAATGACAAACAGATATTACTATGAAGTGCAAATTATTGGACATTCCAGAAAGACCAAAGGGGCTACAGTCCCTCTTCAGTGCTGAGCAGCTTATCTGGTAAAGACCTCATGTGTGGCATTAAATTCTAGATGTAGATCCCTGGCCACTTTTCATGACTATTTAATGGAACAGAACACTTTTCAAAAGTCTTATTAAAAGTGTTATGTTATTGTTGTTGGCAATCAAATTGAGTGGTTCTGGTGCTTTCTGAAATGCAGGGGGAATAATGAAGAAATGTGGAATGATGACAGACACCAAGGGCTGGGGTGGGTAGGCTAATTGATGCTGTCTTTGTCTGGGGAGAGGACAAGAGTGGGGAAGACACCAGGCAGATCCTGGGAGAGTATACAGCTGAGTTCAACACCATACAATATTCATGAAACATATAAAAATATACATATATAGGGGTGCCTGGGTGGCTCAGTTGGTTAAGTGTCCAACTCTTGGTTTCAGCTCAGGTCATGATCTCATGGTTCGTGAGTTCGAGCCCCCTGCTCCAACAGTGCAGAACCTGCTTGGGTTTCTCTCTCTCTCTCTCTCTCTTTCTCTCTCTCTCCGCCCCCCTCCCCTGCTCACTCTCTCTCTCTCAAACAAATAAAAAATTTAAAAACATGTACATATATAAACATATATATGTGTATATGTATTCAGGAAGGCAAGGCTGGTGGAAAGGAGGAACATGGGGAAGGATTGCAGGTGTAGGTGGTATAGAAATGAGACATAACAGTACGGCTGGGTACAAGCTGCTGGCAGTACTTGACAGGATTGGATGTGTTTAGAAAAATCTTGTGTTTGTGGTTCTTTCCCAGCAGTGTCAACACTCAGCCAACCTCTGTTAATCACACTAAGACAAGCAGATTAAAGCCCAGATTTACTTACTTACTTCCCCCCAAATCCCTCGAACTTTGGGTTAGCTTCCTGGTTCTAGGCTCTTTTGAGGGCAAAACAAATTGGCTTTGCTCTCTTTTCATGTCCTGGTCAGGAACATGTCAGCTTCTGTCCCAGGTACTCAGACCTCCATTTACATGCTTCCCCTTCCTGATTCTCTCCCTGCCAGCCTTTAGAAGTGGGGGACAAGCGCCTCTTCATGTCCTACTGTGATCTTCATTCCAGGAATCACTCATTCCTTGCAACTAGCAGGCAGTGGAGGCGGGATATAGGTAAGAAAGCTGCAGCAGCTTCTGAGGTGAGTTCTCCAGAAAGATCTTATTAATAACTAACAGGGAGCAGAGGAGGAGAGATTCTATCATTTGCTTTTGACATCCTATCATATTAGCTATGTGCTTTATTAACTATTTTTTTTAAATTTAAATTCAAATTAGTTAACATCTAGTATAGTACTGGTTTTAGGAGCTGAATTTAGTGATTCATCACTTACATATAATCCTGGGGCTCATCCCAGCAAGTGCCCTCCTTAATACCCATTACCCATTTAGCCCATCCCACCACTCACCTCCCCTCCAGCAACCCTCAGTTTTTCTCTATATTTAAGAGTCTTATGGTTTGCCGCCCTGTTTTTATCTCATTTCATTTTTCCTTCCCTTCCCCATTCATCCGTTTTGTTTCTTAAATTCCACACATGAGTGAAATCATATTTGTCTTTCTCTGACTGACTTATTTCACTTAGCATAATACACTGTAGTTCCATCCATGTTGTTGCAAATGGCAAGATTTCATTATTTTTGATCACCAAGTAACATTCCATTACACACACACACACACACACACACACCATGTCTTCTTTATCCATTCATCAGTTGATGGACATTTGGGCTCTTTCCATAATTTGGCTATTGTTGATAGTGCTGCCATAAACATTGGGGTGCATGTGCCCCTTCAAATCAGCATTTTTATATCCTTTGGATAAATACCTAGTAGTGCAGTTGCAGCAGTACAGTCTCTTTGACCTCGGCTACAGCAGCTTCTTACTAGACATGTCTCCAGAGGCAAGGGAAACAAAAGCAAAAATGAACTTTTGGGACCTCATCAAGGTAAAAAGCTTCTGCACAGTGAAGGAAATAATCACCAAAACTGAAAGGCAACTGATGCACTGGGAGAAGATATTTGCAAATGATGACATATTGGATAAGGGTTAGTATCTAAAATCTATAAAGAACTTATCAAACTCAACACCCAACAACAAATAATCCAGTTAAGAAATGGGCAGAAGACACAAATAGGCATTTTTCCAAAGGATACATCCAGATGGCTAACATCACTCATCATCAGGGAAGTACACATCAAAACCACAATGAGATACCACCTCACACCTGTCAGAATGACTAAAATTAACAATTCAGGAAACAACAGATGTTGGCAAAGACATGGAGAAAGGGGAATCCTTTTGCATGTTGATCTGAATGCCAGCTGATGCAGTCACTCATCACTAATAACCAACAGGGAACTTGTGCTTTTGATAAACACAAAGTACCTCTTCAAGTTTGGAGCACTATGGTACTGCTCTGAAAACCACCACTGAAGACTGTGGGCATATATAGAAGTCATCAATGAATTCTGCCTGTGGGATTCCTAGCCACTCCTTGTCACTACTATCCTCATGTCCACATTACTCCTCTGGGTCCAAGGACACCATGAGAACCCATGATAGAATTCAAGCCTCATCTTTATTTTTTATTTTATTTTATTTTTGAGAGACAGGGAGAAACAGAGTGTGAGTGGGGGAGGGGCAGAGGGAGAGGGAGACACAGAATCCGAAATAGGCTCCAGGCTCTACTGTTCTCTCAGCACAGAGCCTGACATGGGGCTCAAACCCAGAACTGTGAGATCATGACCTGACCAATGTCAGATGCTTAACCAGCTGAGCCATCCGGGCACCCCCAAGCCTGATCTTTATTTCTTTATTTACCTTACCTTCATTCTCTGCCCAAGTCCCCAACCCCGCTTTTTTTTTTTTTTCAGAGAGAGAGAGAATCTTAAGCAGGTTCCACACTCAGTGCGGATCCTATGACCCTGGGATCATGACCTGAGCCAAAAACAATTCAGTTGCTTAACCGACTGAGCCACCCAGGTGCCTCAACCGCTTGTCTCTTTCTCCACAGTCCAGGGTGGGCTGGGAGGAGTTATTTGGAATGTTGACCCAGCTTAAGTGTGGGTTAAAGCTTCTTCCCTAGATGAAAAGGACATTTTAGCCTCCCCCCCCAACTCCTGCCTTCCCTTAACACACTACAGTGGAGAGAAGGAGGAGACAGACAATTCTTTGCTTATAGATACAGAGTGTATTTCAGTGGCATTCTGCCCCACCTGCACATTAATGAAAATGACAGCAGTCTTCTTCAAGGGGTGCAGATGTTGGGGAGCCTACAAAGTCTTGATTGTTTTGGGTCTTCTTGAGCAGACCAACATTTCCCTCTGAGGTGAGAGTTGAGACCTAGGGCAAGTTCCCTGGTTGGGTAGCAAAAGCCACTCTAGGACAGTGCCGAGGGCAGTGGCGGGGGTGGCTCAGGACTGAGGCAGAGTGGAGTTGCTGGGAGCGGGAGCGGTGCCGGAGTTTACTGTCTGGGGAATGGAGACCATCCAAGAAGGCCAGGCACACCTGCTTCTCAGTGGGGGAAGATTGGGCCTTGGAGTCCCCTCCTGTTTTCTCTGTCTTGGTTCGCCCTGTGGGACTTTTGGCTGGAGCCAGGCTCTTTTCTACATTTTCTCTTCTGGTATTGGCCGCCTTCGCAGCTGTAGAGAACATGGATTCCTCATGCCCTTTGCCTTTTGTCTTGGTGTTAAAACAGTGCAGAAAGGATTTCATCTTACTTCTCAAGCCAGATTCTGTAAGGCTGGGCCTCTTATTAGTATGGACTGGCATCACCTGCCGCTGCAAAACTTGACCTTTCAAAGTTTGGCCCTGCAAAGGCTTGCCCTGAATGGGTTGGCCCAGGATAGACTGGCCCTTTGATGCCTGGGGCACCATAGGCTGGGCATTCTTAGAAATCCTTGCTGGTTTGAGAAGGACATTGAGCTTGGTTTGACTGTCCTGCAGGTCATTCTTCTTAGATTCCTTCCCCCCAGGGATTCTTGGAGGTGGCTCTGGAAGCTTAATCTGAGGGTGCTGGGTACTATGTTCACAGAAAGCATCAAGATGAAAGCTATGGCTTCGTTGCCAGGGACTGCATGGTGTCCTGTTCATCCCTTCTGGCCTCTGGGCTGCATCAGTGTGGCTTATTTCTCTTGTAGAGCAGTGTGCAAGCCCGGCATCCCCTTCTCCATGGTCCCCTGCCAATTTGGGTTTCCTTGGGTCCTTTCTCTTTTCTGCCAGCATGGGAACTTGGGCTGAGTCTTTGCTCTTGCTGGGGCTTTGGGGCTCAGGGCTCCAGGGTTCCTCCAGGCTGGGGCTGTTCACACTGGCCTCAAGCTGAACACAAAGTACCTGGGCCTCTGTCATGTCGCCACTGGGTTGTGAGATCTTAGAGGCCCAGTGGGCAGAACCATGGGGTACTGCTCTGGAACTAGGTTGCTTCTGGTTCTGCTGCACTGCCTTTAACTCAATGGCCAGCTGTTCTTTAAGGTGGAGCCATTCTGGATCTGGGGCATGAGGAACATCTGGTGGGGTGGGGAGATCCTGGAGCAATGTTTTCCCTTGGTTGTTCAGATTCCCTGGAGACTCCTGTGTGGATGTGTTCTCTGGGATTGCTATAGTTTGTTCTCTGGACTTCCTTGCCTTTATGGGAATTCCCAGTTGTATCTCTAGGATCTTCTTTCTTAGATGGAAATTTAATTTGGCCAAGATGGGTTTCTTGAGTGTGTAGGGCCCAGAAGTCTCTATCTGGCTTTCTAGATGCACTGTCTCAATCATTCCTTCTACCTGCTTTTCAGCCTGGAACTCATCTGCAGTGTTTGCACAGGTGTTGTTGGCATCTTCTTCTACCTGCCCTTCAGCCTGGAACTCATCTGCAATGTTTGCACAAGTGTTGTTGGCATCTTGAAAGCATGGCCCAAGACTCAGACATTTCTCTTCAGATGAGATCATCTGAGTCAGAGGTTCAGTTGGGAATTTTCCAGGTCCAGGCACCATTCCTGTGATCACATCTTGGGTAGTGATTGCTGGTCCCATGGCCCTAGAAAGAGCCACATAATAAAGAGCAGGCAGCCCTGACAAGAAGGCCAGATACTTGTGCCGCAAAGTCGTCTCCAGTTTCTCAATGGCTCCCTCAGACAGGGCTCGGGGCAGCTTAGGGTGTTCAGTGACAGCATCTCGTGAGGCTTGTTGCCGTTGGTCAAGGGCCATTGGCATCCAGGGTATAGCTTTCTCTTGTGGGGCAGGGTCAGTTGCTGCCTGCAGCTCCAAGGGCTTGCTTTCTGGGATGCAGGTTAAGGGAGCCACTTGCAGGTCCCCAGGAATTATGTACTGCCAAGAGCTGTATACACAAGCAGGGACCTTGCCCTGGTGGATCTGCCCACATTTGGAGTTGATGTGGCTCTGTAATATTGCCTTGGTCTGGTCAAAAAAGTGTGGCATGGGGACTGACACTGGGTCTGTGAAGGGTGAGAATGGGTCACCGGCCCCAGTGGTTTCTAGGGCTGTAGGTTGGGGAGCACTCATGTTGGCTAGGGCTGTGCTACTCCAGGACAGAGTTGACTGATCAGTGGGGGACAGGAGCAACTGGATGGACTCCTGGATCTTTTGGGGCAGGCCCCAACGATGGTGAATCAACTGCCTCTGGAGATGGAATTCCAGCAGCCTTCGGGCATGTTCCGGAAAGAAGAGTAGTTTCCTAGTGAGGACTGTGATGGGCTTCACTGGCCAAAAAGTTTTCACTGTCTCTGGAGACTGGGCTTTGCCACAGGGCCTATACTGTATGGGGCTCTGGCTGTGCTGAGGTCTCTGGAAAACCGCTGGCAAGCCCCACTGAAGCTGGAGCTGCTTCTGCAGCAGGTGCCACTCCAAGGCATCACACTCAGCCAGCGTCAATAATGGAACACTGATCTGAGCTTGTTGGTAATCAGATGGAGTGACCCAATTTGGGGAAGATGGGGAAGAGGGTGGGACTGATTGGGGTACAGTTTTAGGCAGCAGGGGGAGGACAGAGAGTTCCTTGAAGAGAAGAGCATCCTTCAGGGGGTGCTGGGATATGCTCCCATTTGTGGAGCAGTTTTGAGAATCTATTAATGTGTTGACCAGGGACTCACTGTGCAGAGAAGGGTGGCCACAGAATAGCTGGCTGTATTTCTGCTGCAGATGGGCCACTGAGTCATGAGCCTGGTGCCCAGGATGTGGATAGAGGCGACGTGATTCTTTAAGGGCTGGAGACAGCAAGGCCAGAGCCATATGGTTTGGGATTTGCTGGTGGTGGTGTCTTTGTTCTGGGTCCATAGTGGACCATTCAGAAACCCAGAAGGCCTGGGTAGGCTGGCTGCCCATAAATGGACCCCAGTTCTGGTAGGAATAGGTCCCCAGTTTTTCAACAGAGAACTTAGAAGTATCATTTGGGATGAAAGAAACTGGTTGGTCATTTACACGTTGGCAAAAGAATGGCGGGTTTGGCATAAGCTGCCTTAGGGACTCCTCCACACGCCTGGGAAGCCCCCATCTCTGGAAATGCATCCATTTTTTCACATGTACCTCAAGAAGCCTCAGGACTTCAGGACTGAGGAATGGCAGGTTGGCAGGGAGGACAGTAACCATATGTAAGGCCATAGGGTGTGTCTGGGTAGTGAATTCGTGGTTTAGGGTGTGCAGAGTGACCTGGGAATTCAAGGGCTGTTGCCCTTTGTTCCCATAGACATGGCTGGGGGTGCTCTGCATCATCTCCTGCTGGTTCACTGTTAACCTAGCCTCCTCAAGTCTTGAGCAAGACATAGTCTCTTGGCCCCTGGGCACCCCAGTTATTTGAAATCCTTGCCCCAGCTGGTGGTGTTCAGCCCAGTAATTGTGCACCCTGGCTGTACCAGTCGACTGGGCAGCTGACTGTGTTAAGCATTTCTGATCTATTGATTGCAACACTGGGGGTGTTACAGATGGATATACAAGTGCTTTGGAGTGTAGGGAACATTGGTCCAGATTCTGTTCTAAAGACACATTAGACATGGACAAAATCTCTAGGCAAGAGGACCCCTGCAATGGCTCTGATGAAGGGGGACAGATCAGGGTGTTCTCACCCGCCAGCAACTGCTGAATCTCCAGAGCCATAGAATTGCAGATTTGGCAGCAGGTATCTGCACACAGGAGCCGTCGCACACTTCCCTCCTGAGGAAGCCAGCCCTGGCTGGGAAGGGAAGATGGCAACCATTACTGATGGGTTGACGCCTGCCTCTTTGAATGTGTGTGGCTTGGAGATTGCCCTCCCCTAGTCCTGGAAGCGTTGGGGCTTGTACTCCCAGGGTATTTACCCATCTCCTCTTCCTCCAAGGAAAATGCCATTGGCAAGTTATGTTGGGCTGGGCTGAGGGCCTGGACCTTGTTGGGCAAGGTCTCAGACAGCCCATGGAAGCACAGGGCCATGACAGACTGGGAGGTGGGGTGAGTTCTCTGTTTACCTGTGTTGAGAAGCTGAACTAGGAGAAGGGAACCACGGTGTAGGGTGGGAGCAGGGGAACCAATGTTTAGCTGATGTGGCAGCATGAAGAACATGACCAGGAGAATCTGGAGTCAGTCTCCTTTGGGGTTAAGAAGGCCACAGCCTATATGCAGTATTTCTAAACTGTGAAAAATGAGGTCTTTGTGGGAACTCTGAATTCAGAGACCATGGAGTGTCCCAGCTCCTGTTCATAGCATCCCTTCAGAGCCAGTCCCATTCTCTAGAGACTTTAAGAAGAGGATAAGATGACAGGCTCTTTCCTGAGGGCTGTCCCAGGAACTGGCCTCCCCTAAGACAAAACCATGGAGGTAATGTCAACAGGTTCCACAGGTCTGCCCTTGAATGATTGTAACTGTAAAGGGAATATGACAATGGAATTTAGTTATGCACATATTTGTCTATTCTCTTGACTGGATAACTTGTCTTGTGGCTGAGTGCAAACTCATGTAGAGTCTTTAATGAATTACATACTAGTGAAATCCTGAGTTCCAGGACCACTGTGAACTGAGCCCATAGCAGAACTGGGAGACTCCTCTCTCCTGAGACACCTGGTCCCCCTCTGCCCTGGCAACCCTCTCAACTGTGCTCAGTGTCCACTTGTGTCTTACTCCCACCCAGCCATTATCCCTCTCCTCATCCCTGCCCCAGGCCAAGCACAGAAATGATGACGGGCCAGGCTGGAGTTTGGAGACTGCAAAGAGCAAGTGGTCACCTTTTCATGACAGAGAGCAGCTCCCATGGCTTCTCAGCTTCTTCCCGGGAAAGTCTCCTAGCTGAGAAACCAGGAGACAGTGTTACAAGGAATGAGAGGATACAGGGGCATCCTATGGGAAGTTGAAGGGACTCCTATAGGAAGCTGAAGGCCTTTGAGTAAGAGGAGATTCGAAACCCCAACAGTAAATGCTCTCAGGCATGTCTGTGTACAACTTAACCAGTTGTATCATGCTGTCCTGGACCTAATCTCATTTGATCATCAAAACCACACTGTGAGTGAGGCAAGATCATCAGATGCCCATTTCATGGATCACAGAGTTATCGATGAAGTGACTTCCATAGGATTGTAAAACTAGTAAATGACACAGGAAAGGGCTTCTGTTCTAATTCCTCATTCATCATTCCCAGGAGCTGGGGTAAGGTGAATTTTGGAACATTCCCAGCCTCTGATATCCCAAGAAAATCTGGAAGAATTCATCAGCTGGGGCAAATGGACCCTTCAGTGGTTAGAGAACCTGGCTCCTGGCACCAAGAGTCATAGAGAGACACACATCAAGGGAATTTTGCCCATGGTGAGGGGAGTCAGAACAGAGTTGGAACCTTACCTCTAAATGCTGCATCTCTCATCCTGACTCTTCGGTGACGCTTAAAGACAAAATGTTAAGAGTATGAAGATGGGACACTTTTTTTTTGGTCATCTTTAAAATAAGACAAAGCTGGGGCACCTGGGTGACTCAGTCAGTTAAGCATCCAACTATAGCTCAGGTCATGATCTCACAGTATGTGGGTTCGAGCCCTGCATTGGGCTCTGTGCTGACATCTCAGCCTAAAACCTACTTCAGATTTCTG
Source organism: Panthera pardus (assembly GCF_024362965.1). Taxonomy (NCBI): domain Eukaryota; kingdom Metazoa; phylum Chordata; class Mammalia; order Carnivora; family Felidae; genus Panthera; species Panthera pardus. The sequence goes on from NW_026526766.1 coordinate 56,305,392, forward strand.
TGTTTCCCTCTCTCTCTACCCCTTCCCCACTCATGCTCTGTGTCTCTCTTTCAAAAATAAAATAAACATTAAAAATTTTTTAAAAAACAAAATAAGACAAAGCTAATATACATTTCCCAATCCCTTTCTATATATGTCTATATTTTATTGACTTTTCTAACTTCCCTTTCCATACTCATTTCACCTCAACATTTCTCTTCTCTGCTTGCTTCTTATTTATTTAGAGGATTTTCCATACTCGATACCTCTCATTTATTTCCCAAGTTATGCATGAGGTTTATGATGAAGCAAGAGAAAGAGTGGGACAGATTAAAGAGTGTGTAGGTATAATAGCCAACAGATTTGTGTTAAAAAATGCCTATACAGACTACCAACCAGAAAAATCCCACTTTTGGGGAGGTAGTCTGAGATCCAGGGATTTAGAATCCATTTCATCTAGGTCTCAACCCAAGCCACATTGAGAGGTGTTTAATTTCAACTAGACTACACTGGAGGATGGTCTGGTAATGAATTATTTTTAGTCTCTGAGAAGTACCAAATGAGAGTTACTGAATGCATGGTATGAAAGTTGGGGGTGGTGGTGGTAAAAGGAGAGACTCTGAGATCTTAAAAGCTTATCTGAGGCTTATTAGTTTAATCATGGTCATAACGTTTCCCTACCGGGCAGCAGCTCCTTTGAGGTTCCAGCCTTAATCCATGGTAACTCCTTTTTACTTGCCAGATAATTAGGAGAATGATGAAGATGAAGACATAGACATATAAGGTATACTCGAAATCCCACAGAACAAAAGTACTTCTCAACATGGTCTAAACCTCATTAGCATGAGGAGACCAACCATCCCTATATCTAGGCATTCAGAGTCCTGGTGCCTGATGACTCCTAATGCTATGCCTTGTCATCTCCACCTCATAGATGATGGAACTAGGCCACCAGACTGCATCACAAAGACCTTCTGTTTCACAAGGCACATGCAGTGTCAAAGACTTAGGGAAGTGTATATGGTGATTTAGTCTGTAGATGAGGAAGTCCGGTTGTCTGTAATGGTTACAGAGCCTGGGACTAAAAGTGTCTTCTCATAGATAGTGTCTATGCCTCCACTTTGTCCTCAGTCTGCACACCCTACACCAGCCTGATGTCTTGACTCTGTCGTTTACAACTATCTGGTCACCTGTCCCACAACTGAATTTCTGAGTGTTTAGGGATATAGTGCACCTTTTGAGGAAGAGTGGCTGGGACAGAGGAATCTCCACTAACTCCCGTCTCTGTACTGGAAATATAGCTGAAAAGCACACATGAGCTTAGGGAGGGCAGAGTCTGGTTATGGCTTGGGAATGGAGAACTTTGATATTAACAGGCATTGGGTGATGGGGAATCAGAAGTATATGAAGGGGACCATGGATTATAGGAGGAAAAGGGCAAGGTGACATCTTTCAATGAGATTGTAGGAGGCAGGAAGGAATGCTTCCGAGTCTGTGTGGCCTCAAGCTTACAGATAGGTGGGAAGAGATAAACACTGCCTTCCGTGGAGATATACTAATGAGATTCACTTACTGAGCTCCTTAAAAGTTGGTTTTCTAGAGCTGTTTTTAGAATTCTGTCTCCTCATGGATATGACTACCTGCAGAGAGGGGTTAGTTAGTGGCTACTTCTGACTTAAGGTGATAAACTAGTTGCTGATCATGATTAAATCTATTCATCTACTCTGGATATATGTTGTTTGCCTGAAGGAAGCTTGTTTTTGTTTGTTATTATTTTCTATAACCTGAAGTTTGAAACCTTTATTAGGCCGGTAGTTTTCTAATTCATTCCCAGGGCCCAACACTTCTATTCTCTTCCCATTTATTTATACATTTATGCTACCTGCTTGACCTCTGTGGTTATTGGCATATTTCCCCAACAACTGAATTTCTGAATTTCCTTCAGAATCTTACCCTGGTAACAGCAGTCTCACAGCCAAAAAACCCCTGTGCTCAAAATCTCTGAAGAAGCTATTTTGGTCCCTCCTCCAACATCCAGTCCTCCACCCTGCTGGCATGGTGAGCCTTTAGTTTGTGTTCATCCCTAAGATGGGCAGTGTCAAAGGTACAAAGACATTTGAGTCATTGTTGCCTTCTTGCTATCCAGACACTTAACTGTCTGGTTTCCAAGATAAGACTAATTCACAAAAACAGGAGCCAATAATCTAGAACAATCAGAACTATACACTCATTTGCAAAGCCTAGGTTATAAACATCCCATTTCAGAGGAGAGAAACCATAGTGATGATCAGGGTGGTCAGAGAGGGCTCCTGGGTAAAGTGACATAGGAGTTGGGTCTAAAAGTGCAGGCTGTGGGGGAAGGAGCATGTTGCAGATGGGAGAGAAACTTACAAACAAATGCAGAACAGAGCAATGGGCTATGGAGTGCATTTGGCGGTAAGAAATGCAGTCTATCTCTAGCAGAGGTGTAGATGGGTGGATGGGAGAGGACCTGTGGTGAAAGATTAGAGTAGCAGGGATGAGGTCTCTTGCTGGAGGACCGGTGCATGTAAGTGACTTTAATCACTGAAATTGTATTTTATTTTTTTTTCAACGTTTATTTTATTTTTGGGACAGAGAGAGACAGAGCATGAACGGGGGAGGGACAGAGAGAGAGGGAGACACAGAATTGGAAACAGGCTCCAGGCTCTGAGCCATCAGCCCAGAGCCTGATGCGGGGCTCGAACTCACGGACCGTGAGATCGTGACCTGGCTGAAGTCGGACGCTTAACCGACTGCGCCACCCAGGCGCCCCTGAAATTGTATTTTAAAAAGTAGGTATATATATATACATAGTACAATATTCAGTGGACAGAATAAGGTATATAGTAAATATGCCTTTGCTCACACTTGTCTCTCATTCCCCAGTTTTCCTTCTCAAGCCAGTTATTCCTATCAGATTTCTGTGTATCTTTCCAAACTAGTCTAACATAGCCAAAAACAAATGAATTATGTTTTTCTTCACAAATGGAAGTGTAGTATGAACAGTTTCCCCTTTTATTTCATTTATTTTTTTTCAATATATGAAATTTATTGTCAAATTGGTTTCCATACAACACCCAGTCCTCATCCCAAAAGGTGCCCTTTTATTTCATTTAATGATATACATAATCTTATAATACCATTATGTTAATGAATGTCTTCCTTGATATGACTATAACACAACTCATCTTCAATTCTGTATTAATGGATATATAGTTATTCACAGTCTTTTGTTCTGAATAATAATGTTGACACAAACCTCATATATATTTATAAATCTATGTACACATGTAGGAAAAATTCCTGTGAGTGAATTGACATGTTAACAATATTAAGTCTTCTGATCCATGGATATGGTACATCTTTCCATTTATTTAGGGTAGCTTTAATTTCTCTCAAAAGTGTTTTATACTATTTCGTACAAGTCTTGCACATATTTTGTGCATTTATCCCTATTTCACATTTTATGATGCTATTATAAGTGATGTTGCTTTTTAATTTTAATTTCTAATTTTTATTGTTAGTATGTAGAAATAGAGTTTGTTTGGATATCTTTGTTATATCCTGCAATCTTGTTAAATTCACATATTAGTTGTAATAGTTTTTTTCAGTAAATTCTTTAGTATTTTCCAGAATGATGATAATGTTGTCTGACAAATTTATATCTTCTTTTCCAATTTGGATGCCATTTATTTCTCTTTTTTACCTTATTGCACTGATTAGAAAATTTACTATGATGTTGAATAGAAGTGGTGAGAGTAGACATTTTTGCCTGAACTTTGAACTGAACTTAGGGGGGAGGCATTATTTTTCCATTCTGCTCCTCAGACTTGATAATTTCAAATGTACTATCTTTATGTCTGCTGATTTTTTCTTCTGCCTGCCCAAATCTGCCATTAAATTCCTCTAGTGAACCTTTCCATTTACTTACTGTATTTTTCAGGTTCAGATTTTCTTTTCTTTTTTTTTTAATAATTTCTATCTTGGGGCACCTAGGTGGCTTAGTCAGTTAAGCATCCAACTTCGGGTAAGGTCATGATCTCATGGTTCATGAGTTTGAGCCCCGTGTCAGGCTCTGTGCTGACAGCTTAGAGTCTGGAGCCTGTTTTGAATTCTTTGTCTCCATCTCTCTCTCTCCCTCCCATGCTCATGTTCTGTCTCTCTCAAAAGTAAATAATCATTAAAAAAATTTTAAAAAGTGATTTCTATCTCTTTGTTGATATTCTCATTTGCTCATTTCTGATTTCCTTTAGTTCTTCATCTGTGTTTTCCTTTAGTTCTTTGAGCATATATAAGATAGTTGTTTTACCAGACCACTTTCTTACACTATACACAAAAATAAATTCAAAATGGATGAAAGACCTAAATGTGAGACAAGAAACTATCAAAATCTAGAGGAGAACACAGGGAGAACCTCTTTGACCTTGGCTTGAGCAACTTCTTACCTCGCTGAAGGCAAGGGAAACAAAAGCAAACATGAACTATTGGGACTTCATCAAGACAAAAGTTTCTGCACAACAAAGGAAACAATCAACAAAACTAAAAGGCAGCCTGTGGAATAGGAGTAGGTATTTGCAAACAACATATCTGATAAAGGGTTAGTATCCAAAATCTATAAAGAACCTATCAAACTCAACACCCCAAAATCAAACAGACCAGTTAAGAAATGGGCAGGCGTACCTGTGTGGCTCAGTTGGTTAAGTGTCCAACTTTGGCTCAGGTCATGCATGATCTCACAGCTTGTGAGTTCAAGACATGCATTGGGTTCTGTGCTGACAGCTCAGAGCCTGGAGCCTGCTTTGAATTCTGTGTCTCCATCTCTCTCTTTGCCCCTCCCCTGCTCCTGCTCGCTCTCTCTCAAAAATAAATAAGCATTAAATTTTTTTAAAAAAAGAAATTGGCAAAAAACATGAATAGACACTTTTTTCCAAAGAAGACATCCAGATGGCTAACAGACATATTAAAAGATGTTCAATGAGAGAAAGAGAGCGCACGCACACACACACACATACACAAAGGGGGGGGGAGGGGAAGAGAGAGGGAGAGACAGAATCCCAAGTAGGCTCTGTACCTTCAGTGCAGAGCCTGATGCAAGGCTCAAACTCTCAAACCTTGAGATCAGGACCTGAACTGAGATCAAGAGTCTAATGCTTAACTGACTGAGTCACCCAAGCATCCCCTTAATATTTCTAAGTTGAAATATTTTAGCCTTTGGGGCCATACAGTCTCCCAAAACTACTCAATTATGCTGATGTGGCCAGAAAACAGCCCAACACTAGATAAACAAATGGGGTTGGTTGTTCCAATAAAACTGTGTTTACAAACACAGGCAGCCAGCCCATAGGCCATGGTTTGCCAACCCCATTAAATGTTGTGTGTTTCAGTAGTTTGTTTCTCCTCACTGCTGAGTAGGATGCCATGGTAGGAATGTGCCAGTTTATTTATCATTTGCCAGCTGATGATCACCAGGGATGCTTCTAGTTTCTAACTATCGTGAATAAAGCCTCTAAGAACACTCTTGTACCAAAAAAAAAAAAAAAAAAAAGATGCTCAACATCACTCATCATCAGAGAAATATAAATAAAAAACACATTGAGATACCACCTCATACTTGTCAGAATGGCTAAAGTTAACAACACAAGAAACAACAGGTGTTGGCAAGGATGTGGAGAAAGGGGAACCCTCTTGTATGGCTGGTGGGAATGCAAACTGGCACAGACACTCTGGAGAACAGTATGGAGGTTCCTCAAAAAAACAAAAAAACTACCCTATGATCCAGCAATTGTACTATCAGGTATTTACCCAACAGATACAAAAATATATATTCGAAGGGGTACATGCACCCCAATGTTTACAGCAGCATTATCAATGATAGCCAAAGTATGGAAAGAGCCCAAATGTCCGTTGACTGATGACTGGATAAAGAATATGTGGTATTGGGGCGCCTGGGTAGCTCAGTCGGTTAAGCGTCCAACTTCAGCTCAGGTCGTGATCTCGTGGTCCGTGAGTTTGAGCCCCGTGTCAGGCTCTGTGCTGACAGCTCAGAGCCTGGAGCCTGTTTCAGATTCTGTGTCTCCCTCTCTCTGACCCTCCCCCATTCATGCTCTGTCTCTCTCTGTCTCAAAAATACATAAAGGTTAAAAAAATAAAAATAAATAAAATAAAAAGAATATGTGGTATATATATACAATGGAATGTTACTCAGCCATCAAAAAGAATGAAATCTTGCCATTTGCAATGACATGGGTGGAGCTAGAATGTATTGTGCTAAGCAAAATAAGTCAATCAGAGAAAGACAAATACTATGTGATTTCAATCATATGTAGAATTTAAGAAACAAAACAAATGAACATATGGGAAGGGGGAGGGGAGAAGAGAAGGAAACAAACCATAAGAGACTCTTAACAATAGAGAACAAACTGAAGTTTGATAGAGGGAGGTAGGTGGGAGATGGGTATTAAGGAGGATATTTGTTGTGATGAGCACAGGGTGTTGTATGTAAGTGATGAATCACTGAATTCTCCTGAAACCAATATTTCATTGTATGCTAATGAAAATTTAAAGATAGTTTTTTTTAACATTTATTTTGAGAGCATGTGCATGTATGCACAAGCAGAAAAGGAGCAGAGAGAGAGGTGGGAGAGAGAGAGAATCCCAAGCAGGCTCCAGGCTGTCAGTGCAGAGCCCAGTGCAGGGCTTGATCCCATGAACTGTGAGATCATGACCTGAGCCAAAACCAAGAGTCAGATGCTCAACAACCCAGGCAACCCAAAGATAGTTGTTTTAAAATCTTTGTCTAGTTAGTCTAATGCCTGTGCTTATTTAGGGACACTTTCTACCATGTTATTTTCTTTCTTCAAATGGGCCATACTCTCCTGTTTCTTTGTATTCCTTGTAGTTTTCTCTTTTCTTTCTTTCTTTCTTTCTTTTTTTTTTTTGAAAATCGGGCATTTGTGAAAACAGCTACCTCTCTTAGTCTTTGCAGACTTGCTTTATCCTGGAGTAGTCCTTTTCTAATTAGCTGGACATGCTCTGAGCCTAGGGATAAGCTCAAGGTAAAAATGTAAGGTTTTTACAGGTCTTTTCTGAAGCCTGTCTTGACTGGGTCTGATCATGGCTTTTTCAATTCCCTTGTACACATGGCTGCTTCTAAATGTCTCAGTCTTTCAAAGAATCTCACTCCAGCTTATCTTTGGGGCCTTTTATGGTCTATTTTATGTCTCTACTCATAATCTTTTGTCCATGGGGTTTGTAGTCCCCTTGCAGTGTTCATGAATAGCATCTACTTCTTCTCTCTGCATGAACTCCAAATTAGGGGAGGTAGATCAGCCCTTCAGACAGCTCCCAGATAGGTTCAAATGTTCACATAAAGTCTGCTCTGCTTCCTTTGGTTTGAGGAAGGGAATTGGTGGTTGGGTTGCCACTCCCTCTAGATCAAAACCTTACCCCACTGGGGAAGGGGTGTGGCAAAGGCAAGTAAAAACATCATAAAATTTCTACAGTTTTGAATGCGATTTTTTTTAATGTTTATTTATTTTTGAGACAGAGAGAGACTAAGCATGAACGGGGGAGGGGCAGAGAGAGAGGGAGACACAGAATATGAAGCAGGCTCCAGGCTCTGAGCTGTCAGCACAGAGCCCGACGCAGGGCTCAAACTCACAGACTGTGAGATCATGACCTGAGCCGAAGTTGGAGGCTCAACCGACTGAACCAGCCAGGCGCCCTGAATGTGATTTTTTTAATTGTACATTTTCTTGTTTGCTATAGACATTTGACTATTTTCCAGAGCTCCTATAAAGTTATTACAGTTGTCAGTTTCTTTTTGTTTTTTGATGTTTCCATGGGAGAGTGAGGATTTGGAATTTCCTAGTCTCCACATTTTTCTATAAATATTGTTGAGCTTTGTTTTATAATTCAGTTAAGTTACTTGGAAACAGTTTGATCCTTTCAGGTATTCCTTATAAACCTTATTAGGCAGATCCTACCAACACTCAGTCCAGGATTAATTTTTACTTACTACCGAGACAAGGCCTTTGTTTATACTCTATCCAATGTCCCATTTATTTTGAAGTTTTCTACTTTATCTGTTGGAATACATACTCTATCTACCTCTGTGTGATCTCTGACTATTATGCCTTTCTGTCTTTTCATGTTTTTAAAAAAATCTTATCTCAGGTACTTTTCTTATATACATGTACTGACTAGTCCTCTGCTGAACACTTGAAGGAGACCCTCTTCAGATCTCAGGAGTTCTCTGTCCATCCCTTTCTTCTTAGATACTATGCCTTGGCCATCTCTGACTCCCAGCTCCATCTTCTCAACTCATAGACTGTCTAGTTCTACCTGAGCTCCTTCTTACTATACCACAAACTGAGAACTTTGTCCACGCCATAAGCTTACACCATTGCAGGGCTCACCTCATTGTTTTCTCATCTCTCAGTGATCACTAGCATTTGTTGCTTGGTGTCTAATGTCTTAAGAGCTATTGTATATTTTGTTTAGTTCTGTTGTTGCTGTAGATAGTAGGGTAAATGTGGCCCTGTTACTCTATCTTGACTATAAGTGAGAGTCTCAGCAGAGTTGTAAAGTTTTCTTTCTATGGTTCCTGCTCTATTTTAATTAGGATTCATTCCTGTTTTTATTTTATTTTTGCTATTGTAAATAAGTGCTGTTCAATTCTATTTACTAACTTCATAAAAAGGATTAAAATTTTTAGTTTATTTTCTTTGGTTTCCATCATCAGAACACAATAATTTTTATATCTTTCATTCTAATTTTTATTTCTCTTTTTTCCTTGTCTAATTTTATTGGCTAGCACAGAATTGACCTGCTCCTGACTTCAGTGAAAATGTAGATATTGATGATTATTGCAGTGAGATTTTTAAAAATTATTAAAGAAGATGTGGTGTGTATATGTGTGTGTGTGTATATGTGTGTGTGTGTGTGTGTGTATGTACACACACACACACACACACGCACAATGGAATATTACTCAGCCATAAAAAGAATGAAATCTTGTCATTTGTAACGACATGCATGGAGCTAGACAATATTATGCTAAATGAAATAAGCAAGTCAGAGAAAGACAAATACCATAGGATTTCACTCATTTGTGGGATTTAAGAAAAAACAAACAAGCAAAGGGGAAAAAACAAAGGAGAGAGGCAAACCAAGAAATAGACTCTTAACTATAGAGATCAAACTGATGGTTACCAGAGGGGAAGTGGGTAGAGGGATGGTTAAATATGTGATGGGGCTTAAGGAATGCACTTGTTGTGATGAACACCAGGTGTTGTATATAAGTGTTGAATCACTAAACTGTACTCCTGAAACAAAATACTACAGTGTATTTTAACTAACTGGATTTTAAACAAAAACTAAAATAAAAAAAAATTGTATGTGTGTGTCTGTTGGGTATGTAAGTGAGTGTGTAATCATGTTAAGGGTTCTATTTTATATACAATTCCTATGAAGAGTAGTTGTTGAATCCACTTCAGATAATAATGGAGTAACTGAACTTCATTATCCCTCTGGTTGTAAAGAAATACAAAATTAGACAAAATACTTGCACAAATTGTTTGGACAGTAGGCACAGTGGACTTTGGCCTTTTAGACAGAAGAAACACATGAGGAAAGCTGCACAATTGCCCCAGCTTTGCCTGGGGGCACCTTGTGGACTATAGTGCAGGAACGAGGCCCAAACAGAGCACCATTATATTGCTGTGCTCTGGAAGTAGAGACAAGTCCTTTTGGCTTTTGAGTTTTTCTGCACCTGTGCAGAAAAGGAGTACTGGAAATGTGGATAGTGTGTCCTTTAAGTCTCTGGCTGAATGATAATCTGCACATGTATAGAATGAGATTCTGTAAGATCTAGTTAAGGACAGCTGCTAGAGAAGTGTGAGCTGAACTGAATTTCTGGAGGCCCCACAGTTCTATTAGACATAGGAGTCCAGTGGGGAAGTCACTGGACATCATGGACACTCAATTGGCCCTCCAGAAAGGCCATACTGTAGGACAGGACCACTCTAGACCTAGATAAGGGCCACTCTAGTCCCACAATAACAAAGGTTAGAAAAATCCTTGAAAAAAGAGTTATTGATGCTAATATATTAACTGTGTGCAAAAACAAACCTCTGTATTCTCTAAATGTGAGGCAAAGGTACGAAAGTTATAAGATTAGCTTTGAACATCTTCATATACCATAAAGTATAGAAGTGCTCAAAGAATCATGAAGACATCAAAAAGGCACAGCAGCCACCTTAAAGTCGCTGCCACTGACCAAGTATTGGACAATTTGAGCATCAGAATAAAGACTGATAATAATGAATTATAACATATTGAATGGAATGAAATAAGAATTAGTTTATACTGATATAAATAAATATGAGAGAAAGGAAAGTTCCTTATAGAAGAATGCCAACTTACAAATATAGAAGGAATGATGATGTTAGAAAGTCTATAATTGCTCCAGCTAGTGTGTGAAAGTTTGAGGAAGGAAGGAGTATTTTCATAGATTCATTGTGTCTTTCCACAAGTTAAGGAACCACCTTAGCCAAATCAAACATCGTCAATATTGGGACAAATCAAATCACATGCCTCCTGCTTTAATGCATTGAGAAGAACACAGTATCACTTCTGTTGTATAATGGTCAAAAAGCAAAACTTTAATCTAATCATGAAGAAACATTGGACAAATGGAGGGATATCCTACAAAATAACTGGCCTGTACTCTTCCAACAGTAAGAGACAAGACAACTAAATGCAATGCATGAGGAGAAAATTAGCTATAAAGGACATTAGGGGAGTTATTATCAGTTTTGCTCTTTAGAAATCACTTTAGTTGCTTTTTGCTGGAAAGACTTTAGGGGAGCAAGAATAGACAAGAGACCATTAGGATGCTGTAACTAGCTCAAACTAGACATGGTTGGAGTTTAGATGGGATTTTTAGCAGTAGATTTGGTAAGAAGTTGTGAAATGTAGGATGTATTTTGGAAACTCTTCTATTGGTGGATTGAATGTTGTGTGTTAAGGTAAAAGAAAGAATTAAGGAATATCTCTAGGTTATTATTGGCCTGAGGAATTGGGTGGGTGGTGCTATTTAATGATAAAATAAAGGCTTGGGATATATGGATTTTGGGGGATGGAGGTCTCACCTAGAAATATAAACTTAAAAGTCAGTAGCTAGACATAATTGGAACTGTGTGGCCAGATAAAATCTTGGAGAAGGTACAACTAGAGAAGAAAATAAAATTAAGCAGGCCAAACAATTTGAGGTCAGGTAGAGGAGGAAGAGCCAGAAAAGGAAATCAGAAGGAATGGATGGTGAGTTTGAAGTAAAAAAGAGGGTGTAGGCTTCCAGAAGCTTTAGGAAGAAAGTATTTCAAAGTAAGGGGAATAGTCAGCTGTGTCAAATGCTATTGAAAGGCCTAGTAAGAATAAAACAGAAAATGATCATTGATTTTGGTAAGATATGACTCATTTGTGACTCTGACAAGGTCCATTCTTGTAGAGCCATGGGGAAAAAAAGCCGGGTTAGAGGAGGTTCAGCAAACAAGTGAAAAAGTAGGGCAAATGAGTACAAATTTTAAACAAATTTTGCTGTAAAGGAAAAACAAAAGAATTGCAGAAGAATTGTTTGGTAACTAGAAAGGGTATAGGATAAATGGAAGTTTGTGTGTGTGTGTGTGTGTGTGTGTGTGTGTGTGTGTGTGTAGGGGGGAAAGGAGGGAAGGAGGGAGAGTGGGAGAGAAGGAGGGAGGAAGGGAGAAATTTGATAGTACTATTACATATTTGTGTGTTGAGAATTATCTAGATAGGAAGAAATTGATGGAAAGATGGAGGGACTACTTGATGCAGTTTAGTGTAGAGAATAAGGAATATTATGTGAATACAGAAGGAGGAATTTTGGTAGAATTTGTAATGAGAAAATGAGAAAATTTCTTTTCTAAATATACTTATTTTCTATATGAAATTATAGTTGTTCTTCACCTGAGTGTTAGGGGGGGAAAGTGGTATAGATATAAAGAAAGTGAGAATGGGAAATGGCTGACTTGGAAGAATTATGGTAATAAATGTAATATGAATCCAGTCAGCATTGTTAAATGGTTTTCTCCTCCAAGATTCAGCAGCTGTGTGAACTAGAGATTATTTAGTTTGGCCAGAATATGATTTACCAGGCAAGAATTATGGACAGAAAAGAGAAGCAAGGGGCTTAAAAAAAGACCATATTAGTGCTAGGCCATGGACCCTAGGATGACTAAGAAAAGTGATAAGGGTGTAGGGTAGTGAAAAAGTTAAATTATTGAACTGGAATTCATAATAGCTAAAGAAATTGAAACAACACAGGGGTGCATCAATTGAACAGATAAATAAAATATGCCATATCCATAAGATGAAATATTATTTAGCAAATAAAGTACTGATATATGCTACAACATGGGTGAAGTGTGGAAACATTATGCTAAGTGAAGGAGCCAGTCGCCAAAGACCACAATTGTATTATTACAATACATTTGACAATATATTATTCAATTTATATGAAGTGTCCAGAAAAGGCAAATATAGATAGATATTATGTTACTTTCCTAGGCCCATGGACAGTGAGGGGAAACAGGAGGTGAGGATGGGAAATGCTAATGGTTATAGGGTTTCTTATTAGAGTAATGAAAAAATTCTGAAATTGATTATGGTGATGGTTGCACAACTCTGCAAATATACTAAAACCCACTAAATTGTAAACTTTAAATGGGTATGATATATGCATTATATCTCAACAAAGTTATGATTTTTAAAAATGTGAAATAAATATTTTAGACTTGTATACAAAAACTGAAAGAACTCATCATCAGGAACCACACCCTATAAGAAATGTTAAAAGAAATCAGGCATAAGGAAAATGGATACCAGATGGAAATAAGAATTATAAAAAGGAATGAGGAGAACTACAAATGGAAAAATACAGGTAAACATATATTTTCCTGTTATTTATATCTCATTAAAGATAAGTGACTGAACAGAAATAACAATAATATGCTGTTCATTTAAAAATATATGTAAAACATAGGGGATGAATCCCTGGATTCTACTCCTGAAATCATTATTGTACTACATGCTAACTAACTTGGATGTAAATTAAAAAATTAAAATTAAAATTAAAAAGTTAAAAAAATAAAATGAAAATATATGTATAAGAGGGGAGGGGGCCAAGATGGTGGAACAGCATGGAAGTTTTTTGTGTGTCTCACGTCCATGAAATAACAGCCAGACCAACACTAAACCATCCTGCACACCTAGAAAACTGACCTGAGGATTAACACAACAGTCTGCACAACCTGAACCACAGAATTCAGCAGGTACAAGGCGCGGAGAGGTGAACTTGGGGAGAGAGAAGCTGTGGAGGGCAGGGATGTGCTTTTGCGTGCAGAGAGAGGACAGAGACGGTGGGGAGAATATGGCGAAAGCACCCCTCCCCGAAAGCAGCTGGAGAGAAAGTGGAAAGTTGGAAATAGCCACAGGGACTAAACTAAAAAGGGAGAAAGGAGAAAGGAGAGGGTTTAAATTCCATTAAGACTATGAATAGAGGGAGCTCAGAGAGTCTGCAACTCCACAGCTCGATACCTGGAGGTGCTCTGGTGGGAAGTGTGAATCCCCAAGAGCAGAGTGGGGTCAGAGAGGTTCTCAGGCCACATGGGGAGAAGCTGTTCCACTGCTGGAAGGACATTTGGTAGAGGTTGTGAGACAACCTGGGACCAGCAGACCCCAGAGAACGGCTGCATTTGCTGATGCTGGAACAAGGTCGCTAAGGGTGAAGCCTGGTGCCAGATGTGTGTTGTGATTTTCCATAATCCCTGAAAAGCTGCTGCTACACTATCTCACAAACTTTATCTGGGGCGGGCTGGCACCTGGCCGCAATCTCTGGGCTTCGGCAGTAGCACAGTCCTGCAAACTTTCCTGGGTGTGGCCAGCATTTGGCCATTGCTTGGTGAGACCCTCCGCAGAGGGGCTGAACGGGACAAAGCCATAGTCCCTCAGAAGTAAGGGGCCAGGGAAACAGCCTTATCTGAGACAAAACTCAGGAGAGAGGTACTACCTGGGGTTTGGTCATGGGTAGTGTAAAAGAGGGGAGTGGACAAAAGCTGAAGATAAAGCACAGGGGCGCGATTGCTGATCAGGGCGAACAGAGTTCTGAAACTAGAGACTGGGTAGCTGGGTGCTGCCATTTTCACCACTCCCGTGCATGTGCATACGCACCTACAAGCACCACAACAATCCATACCAGTAAGCTAGCAGCACCATCTAGTGGAGAATGGAGCTGTTACACTAAGCCCCGCCCAACAGGCCCAACCTTGCTCTTCAAGAACAGAAGTCTGACTGCCTGCTTAGTTTATGGACTATAAGGTGCTTCATAGTCTGACTTCTAGGGGAAAACGAAGTAATTTCAGCGTATTTCAGTCTGTTAGGTCCATCTATTCAATTTACTTTCTTTTCTTTTCTTTTTTCTTCTTTTTTCTCTTTATTGTTTCTTTTCCTTCTCTTGAATACAGAAAGAGAAAAATTCATTGTTATTTTCAATTTTTATTAAAAATATTTTTCTTTAATTTTTTTCTATTTTTTACTTTTGTGTAAATTTTTTCAAACACTAGTTTACTTCCATCATTTCATTTTAGTCTAATTCTGTGTATTCATTTTTTCAAATTTTCAAATGATTTCCTTTTTTTTCTTCTTTCCCCTTTTTTCTCTAATCTATCAAGCCACTTTCTTTTTTTTTTTCAATATATGAAATTTATTGTCAAATTGGTTTCCATACAACACCCAGTGCTCATCCCAAAAGGTGCCCTCCTCAATACCCATCACCAACCCTTCCCTCCCTCCCACCCCCATCAACCCTCAGTTTGTTCTCAGTTTTTTTTTTGTTTTTTTTTAATGTTTATTTATTTACTTATTTATTTTTTTAATATATGAAATTTACTGTCAAATTGGTTTCCATACAACACCCAGTGCTCATCCCAAAAGGTGCCCTCCTCAATACCCATCACCAACCCTCCCCTCCCTCCCACCCCCATCAACCCTCAGTTTGTTCTGTTTTTTTTTAATGTTTATTTATTTACTTATTTATTTTTTTAATATATGAAATTTACTGTCAAATTGGTTTCCATACAACACCCAGTGCTAATCCCAAAAGGTGCCCTCCTCAATACCCATCACCAACCCTCCCCTCCCTCCCACCCCCATCAACCCTCAGTTTGTTCTGTTTTTTTTTTTGTTTTTTTTTTAATGTTTATTTATTTACTTATTTATTTTTTTAATATATGAAATTTACTGTCAAATTGGTTTCCATACAACACCCAGTGCTCATCCCAAAAGGTGCCCTCCTCAATACCCATCACCAACCCTCCCCTCCCTCCCACCCCCATCAACCCTCAGTTTGTTCTCAGTTTTTTTTTTGTTTTTTTTTAATGTTTATTTATTTACTTATTTATTTTTTTAATATATGAAATTTACTGTCAAATTGGTTTCCATACAACACCCAGTGCTCATCCCAAAAGGTGCCCTCCTCAATACCCATCACCCACCCTCTCCTCCCTCCCACCCCCCATCAACCCTCAGTTTGTTCTCAGTTTTTAACAGTCTCTTATGCTTTGGCTCTCTCCCACTCTAACCTCTTTTTTTTTTCCTTCCCCTCCCCCATGGGTTTCTGTTAAGTTTCTCAGGATCCACATAAGAGTGAAACCATATGGTATCTGTCTTTCTCTGTATGGCTTATTTCACTTAGCATAACACTCTCTAGTTCCATCCACGTTGCTACAAAGGGCCATATTTCATTCTTTCTCATTGCCACGTAGTACTCCACTGTGTATATAAACCACAATTTCTTTATCCATTCATCAGTTGATGGACATTTAGGCTCTTTCCATAATTTGGCTATTGTTGAGAGTGCTGCTATAAACATTGGGGTACAAGTGCCCCTATGCATCAGTACTTCTGTATCCCTTGGGTAAATTCCTAGCAGTGCTATTGCTGGGTCATAGGGTAGGTCTATTTTTAATTTTTTGAGGAACCTCCACACTATTTTCCAGAGTGGCCGCACCAATTTGCATTCCCACCAACAGTGCAAGAGGGTTCCCGTTTCTCCACATCCTCTCCAGCATCTATAGTCTCCTGATTTGTTCATTTTGGCCACTCTGACTGGTGTGAGGTGATATCTGAGTGTGGTTTTGATTTGTATTTCCCTGATGAGGAGCGACATTGAGCATCTTTTCATGTGCCTGTTGGCCATCTGGATGTCTTCTTTAGAGAAGTGTCTATTCATGTCTTCTGCCCATTTCTTCACTGGGTTATTTGTTTTTCGGGTGTGGAGTTTGGTGAGTTCTTTATAGATTTTGGATACTAGCCCTTTGTCCGATATGTCATTTGCAAATATCTTTTCCCATTCCGTTGGTTGCCTTTTAGTTTTGTTGGTTGTTTCCTTTGCTGTGCAGGAGCTTTTTATCTTCATAAGGTCCCAGTTCATTTTTGCTTTTAATTCCCTTGCCTTTGGGGATGTGTCAAGTAAGAAATTGCTACGGCTGAGGTCAGAGAGGTCTTTTCCTGCTTTCTCCTCTAGGGTTTTGATGGTTTCCTGTCTTACATTCAGGTCCTTTATCCATTTTGAGTTTGTTTTTGTGAATGGTGTGAGAAAGTGGTCTAGTTTCAACCTTCTGCATGTTGCTGTCCAGTTCTCCCAGCACCATTTGTTAAAGAGACTGTCTTTTTTCCATTGGATGTTCTTTCCTGCTTTGTCAAAGATGAGTTGGCCATACGTTTGTGGGTCTAGTTCTGGGGTTTCTATTCTATTCCATTGGTCTATGTGTCTGTTTTTGTGCCAATAGCATGCTGTCTTAATGATTACAGCTTTGTAGTAGAGGCTAAAGTCTGGGATTGTGATGCCTCCTGCTTTGGTCTTCTTCTTCAAAATTACTTTGGCTATTCGGGCCCTTTTGTGGTTCCATATGAATTTTAGGATTGCTTGTTCTAGCTTCGAGAAGAATGCTAGTGCAATTTTGATTGGGATTGCATTGAATGTGTAGATAGCTTTGGGTAGTATTGACATTTTGACAATATTCTTCCAATCCATGAGCACGGAATGTTTTTCCATTTCTTCATATCTTCTTCAATTTCCTTCATAAGCTTTCTATAGTTTTCAGCATACAGATCTTTTACATCTTTGGTTAGATTTATTCCTAGGTATTTTATGCTTCTTGGTGCAATTGTGAATGGGATCAGTTTCTTTATTTGTCTTTTTGTTGCTTCATTGTTAGTGTATAAGAATGCAACTGATTTCTGTACATTGATTTTGTATCCTGCGACTTTGCTGAATTCATGTATCAGTTCTAGCAGACTTTTGGTGGGGTCTATCGGATTTTCCATGTATAATATCATGTCATCTGCAAAAAGTGAAAGCTTGACTTCGTTTTTGCCAATTTTGATGCCTTTGATTTCCTTTTGTTGTCTGATTGCTGATGCTAGAACTTCCAACGCTGTGTTAAACAACAGCGGTGAGAGTGGACATCCCTGTCGTGTTCCTGATCTCAGGGAAAAAGCTCTCAGTTTTTCCCCATTGAGGATGATGTTAGCTGTGGGCTTTTCATAAATGGCTTTTTGATCTTTAAGTATGTTCCTTCTATCCCGACTTTCTCGAGGGTTTTTATTAAGAAAGTTTGCTGAATTTTGTCAGATGCCTTTTCTGCATCGATTGACAGGATCATATGGTTCTTATCTTTTCTTTTATTAATGTGATGTATCACATTGATTGATTTGCGAATGTTGAACCAGCCCTGCATCCCAGGAATGAATCCCACTTGATCATGGTGAATAATTCTTCTTATATGCTGTTGAATTCTATTTGCTAGTATCTTATTGAGAGTTTTTGCATCCATATTCATCAGGGATATTGGCCTGTAGTTCTCTTTTTTTGCTGGGTCTCTGTCTGGTTTAGGAATCAAAGTAATACTGGCTTCATAGAATGAGTCTGGAAGTTTTCCTTCCCTTTCTATTTTTTGGAATAGCTTGAGAAGGATAGGTATTATTTCTGCTTTAAACATCTGGTAGAACTCCCCTGGGAAGCCATCTGGTCCTGGACTCTTATTTGTTGGGAGATTTTTGATAACTGATTCAATTTCTTCGCTGGTTATGGGTCTGTTCAAGCTTTCTATTTCCTCCTGATTGAATTTTGGAAGGGTATGGGTGTTTAGGAATTTGTCCATTACTTCCAGGTTGTCCAGTTTGTTGGCATATAATTTTTCATAGTATTCCCTGATAATTGCTTGTATTTCTGAGGGATTGGTTGTAATAATTCCATTTTAATTCATGATTTTATCTATTTGGGTCATCTCCCTTTTCTTTTTGAGAAGCCTGGCTAGAGGTTTGTCAATTTTGTTTACTTTTTCAAAAAACCAACTCTTGGTTTCGTTGATCTGCTCTACAGTTTTTTTAGATTCTATATTGTTTATTTCTGCTCTGATATTTATTATTTCTTTTCTTCTGCTGGGTTTAGGCTGCCTTTGCTGTTCTGCTTCTATTTCCTTTAGGTGTGCTGTTAGATTTTGTATTTGGGATTTTTCTTGTTTCTTGAGATAGGCCTGGATTGCAATGTATTTTCCTCTCAGGACTGCCTTTGCTGCATCCCAAAGCGTTTGGATTGTTGTATTTTCATTTTCGTTTATTTCCATATATTTTTTAGTTTCTTCTCTAATTACCTGGTTGACCCACTCATTCTTTAGTAGGGTGTTCTTTAACCTCCATGCTTTTGGAGGTTTTCCAGACTTTTCCCTGTGGTTGATTTCAAGCTTCATAGCATTGTGGTCTGAAAGTATGCATGGTATGATCTCAATTCTTGTATACTTATGAAGGGCTGTTTTGTGACCCAGTATGTGATCTATCTTGGAGAATGTTCCATGTGCACTCAAGAAGAAAGTATATTCTGTTGCTTTGGAATGCAGAGTTCTAAATATATCTGTCAAGTCCATCTGATCCAATGTATCATTCAGGGCCCTTGTTTCTTTATTGACCGTGTGTCTAGATGATCTATCCATTTCTGTAAGTGGAGTGTTAAAGTCTCCTGCAATTACCACATTCTTATCAATAAGGTTGCTTATGTTTGTGATTAATTGTTTTATATATTTGGGGGCTCCCGTATTCAGCACACAGACATTTATAATTGTTAGCTCTTCCTGATGGATAGACCCTGTAATTATTATATAATGCCCTTCTTCATATGTTGTTACAGCCTTTAATTTAAAGTCTAGTTTGTCTGATATAAGTATGGCTACTCCAGCTTTCTTTTGACTTCTAGTAGCATGATAATTAGTTCTCCATCCCCTCACTCTCAATCTGAAGGTGTCCTCAGGTCTAAAATGAGTCTCTTGTAGACAGCAAATAGATGGGTCTTGTTTTTTATCCATTCTGATACCCTATGTCTTTTGGTTGGCACATTTAGTCCATTTACATTCAGTGTTATTATAGAAAGATATGGGTTTAGAGTCATTGTGATGTCTGTATGTTTTATGCTTGTAGCGATGTCTCTGGTACTTTGTCTCTCAGGATCCCCTTTAGGATCTCTTGCAGGACTGGTTTAGTGGTGATGAATTCCTTCAGTTTTTGTTTGTTTGGGAAGACCTTTATCTCTCCTATCTCTCCTATTCTAAATGACAGACTTGCTGGATAAAGGATTCTCGGCTGCATATTTTTCCTGTTCATCACATTGAAGATCTCCTGCCATTCCTTTCTGGCCTGCCAAGTTTCAGAAGAGAGATTGGTCACGAGTCTTATAGGTCTCCCTTTATATGTTAGAGCACGTTTATCCCTTGCTGCTTTCAGAATTTTCTCTTTATCCTTGTATTTTGCCAGTTTCACTATGATATATCATGCAGAAGATCGATTCAAGTTACATCTGAAGGGAGTTCAGAGAACATATTTTGTAGAACTCGAATTCTTTTAAATTTATTGAGATTTTCATTATGACAGAATATTTTCTATTTTGGTAAATCTTTCATGTGCACTTCAAGAAAACATGTATTCTGCTGTTAATGGGTGAAATGTTCCTATAAATGCCATTTATATTAATTGGTAGCATTGTTCAAGGCTTTTATATTTTATTGACTTTCCTTTAGTTATTCTATCAGTTATTGAGAAATGGTTACTGAAATCTCTGAATATAACAGATTTATTTCTCCTTCAGTCCTTTTTTTACTTATCTTGTAGCTGTGTTATTAGGAGCATAAATGTTTAGGATTGTTATGTTCTCTTGATTAATTAACTCATTTATCACTATGAAATGACTTTCATCTCTGGCCATCTCTTTGTTCTGAAATCTTTATCTAATATTAATATGGCCACTGCAGCTTTATTTTTATTAGGATTAGCACAGTATATCTTTTTCTATCCTTTTAACAGATTTGCATCTTTATATTTAAATTTTGTTTCTTATAGGCAGATAACAATTCTGTCTTGCTTTGTCAATCACACAACCTCTGCTTTTTTATTGGGATTGTTATTATTTATATGGTTGGGCTTAAGTTTATCATCTTGCTATTCATTTTCTGTGTTCTTTGTTCCATTTTCCCTCTTTTCTTCTGCCTTCTTTTGAATTCAGTGTTTTCTGTGATTCCATTTTATCTCATTTGATTTTCTATAAATATGTTTTTGTTATTTTGGTGGCTTTGTTAGGGTTTACAGTTTAACTCTAAACTTATTACCAACTACCTTCAAGTGATATTATACCACTTCATGTATGAGAACTTTATAATAGTATATTTCTATTTCTCCATTCCATGCCTGTTGGTATTATTGTCATACATTTTACTTATACATATATATTTTTTAATTTTATTTTTTTAATTTTATTTTTTATGTTTTAAAATTAAATCCAAATTAGTTAGCATGTAGTGCAACAATGATTTCAGGAGTAAATTCCTTAGTGCCCCTTACCCATTTAGCCCATCCCCCCTCCCACAGCCCCTCCAGTAAACCTCAGTTTGTTCTCCATATTTATGAGTCGCTTCTCTTTTGTCCCCCTCCCTGCTTTTACATTATTTTTGTTTCCATTCCCTTATGTTCATCTGTTTTGTCTCATATGAGTGAAGTCATATGATTTTTGTTTTTCTCTGACTGACTAATTTCACTTAGCATAATACCCTCCAGTTCTATCCACGTAGTTGCAAATGACATGATTTCATTCTTTTTGATTCTTCATTGTGTGTGTGTGTGTGTGTGTGTGTGTGTGTGTGTGTATATACATATATATATATATATATATATATATATATATATATATATATATATCACATCGTCTTTACCCATCCATCGATGGACATTTGGGCTCTTTCCATACTTTGGCTATTGTTGATAGTGCTGCTATAAACATGGGGGTACATTTGTCCCTTCAAAACAGCACACCTGTATCCCATGGATAAATGCCTGGTGGTGCAATTTCTGGGTCATAGGGTAGTTCTACTTTTAGTTTTTGAGGAAACCCCATACTGTTTTCCAGAGCAGCTGCACCAGCTTGCATTCCCCCCCCCCCAATTTTTTAATTGACATCTAAATTAGCATATAGTGCAACAATGATTTCAGGAGTAGATTCCTTAATGCCCCTTACCCATTTAGCCCATCTCCCCTCCCATACCTCCTCCAGTAACCCTTTGTTTGTTCTCAATATTTATGAGTCTCTTGTGCTTTGTCCTCCTCCCAGTTTTTATATTGTTTCCCTTCCCTTATTATGTTCATCTGTTTTGTATTTAAAGTCATCATATGAGGGAAGTCATAGATATTTCTCTTTCTCTGACTGGCTAATTTCACTTAGCATAATACCCTCCAGTTCCATCCACATAGTTGCAAATGGCAAGTTGTCATTCTTTTTGATTGCCGAGTAATACTCCATTGTGTGTGTGTGTGTGTGTGTGTGTGTGTGTGTGTATATATATACACACATACATACATACCACATCTTCTTTATCCATTCATCCATCAATGGACATTTGGGCTCTTACCATACTTTGGCTATTGTTGATAGTGCTGCTATAAACATGGGAGTGCAGGAGCGCCTGGGTGGCTCAGTTGGTTGAGCGTCCGACTTCAGCTCAGGTCATGATCTTGCAGTTTGTGAGTTCGAACCCAGCGTCAGGCTCTGTGCTGACAGCTTGGAGCCTGGAGCCTGCTTCGGATTCTGTGTCTTCCCCTCTCTCTGCGCCTCCCATGCTCATGCTCTGTCTCTCTCTGTCTGCCAATAATAAATAAACGTTAAACATATTTAAAAAAATAAACATGGGGGTGCATGTGTCCCTTTGAAACAGCACACCTGAATCCCATGGATAAATACTTAGTAGTGCAATTACTGGGTCGTAGGGTAGTTCTATTTTTAATTTTTTGAGGAACCTCCATTCTGTTTTCCAGGGTGGCTGCACCAGTTTGCATTCCTACCAGCAGTGCAAAAGAGATCCTCTTTCTCCACATCCTCGCCAACATCTGTTGTTGCCTGACATTAATGTTGACCATTTGGACAGGTGTGAGATGGTATCTCATTGTGGTTTTGATTTATATTTCCCTGATGATGGGTGAACTTGAGCATTTTTTATGTGTTGTTTGGCCATCTGTATGTCTTCTTTGGAGAAATGTCTATTCATGTCTTTTTCCCATTTCTTTACTGGATTTTAAAACTCGATTTTACAAGAATTGAATAGATGATGCTAGATCCTAGGTGTATTTTGGTCTGGGTGTTGAAAGTGGTTTGACAGATTAGAGAAAAACGGGGGGGGGGGGGGGAGAAAAAAAGGAAATCGTTTGAGAATTTGAAAAAAATGAATACACTAAAGTAGACTGAAATGAGATGATGGGGTAAAATAGAATTTGAAAAAATATACACAAAAGTAAAGAATATAGTAGAAAAAAACTAAAGAAAAATATTTTTAATAAAAATTAAAAATAAATATGAATTTTTTCATTTTCTGTATTTAAGAAACAAGAAATGAAAAAGAAAAAAGAGACAAAAAGAGAGAATAAAAAAGAAAAGAAATCATTTGAAAATTTGAAAAAGTGAATACACTGCAGTAGACTAAAATAACATGATGGAAGTAAAATAGAATTTGAAAAAAGTTACATAAAAGCAAATAATATAGTAATGAAAATTAAATAAGAATATCTTTAATAGAAATTGAAGGTAAAAATGAAGTTTTTCTTTTTCTGCATTCAAGAAAAAGAAAAGAAATGAAAAAGAAAAAAAGAAAAAGAAAAAAGGAAATTGAAAATTTGAAAAGGTGAATACACTGAAGTAGACTAAAATAAAATGATGGAGGTAAAGTAGAATTTGAAAAAATTTACACAAAAGTAAAAAATATAGTAATAAAAATTAAACAAAGATATTTTTACTAAAAATTGAAAATAAAAATGAATTTTTCTGTATTCAAGAAAAAGAAAAGAATTGTAAAAGAGAAAAAGAAAAAAGAAAGAAAATTGAATCAATAAACCTGCCAACAGATAGAAGTAGGACTGAAATTGCTTCATTTCCCCCTAGAAGTCAATCTATGTAGCTCTTTATAGTCCATAAACTAAGCTGGTGGTGAGGTTTGTGTTCTTGAAGAGCGAAGTTGGCCCAGTGGGGTGGAGCTCAGTGTAACAGCTCTGTTCTCCACTAGATGGCGCTGGTAGCCTACTGGGGTGGATTGTTGCAGCGCTTGTAGGTGCGTATGCACATGCGCGGGAGCGGTGAAACTGGTCCCACCCAGCTACCCCAGTCTGTTCTCCTGGATCAGCAGTCAGGCACCAGTCCTCTGTCTTCAGCTCTCATCCACTCCCTGCTTTTTCACTGTTTGTGACCAGGCCCCAGGCAGTAACTCTCTCCCAAGTTTTGTCTCAGATGTGGCTGTTTTCCCTGGCCCCTTACTTCTGAAGGACTGCGGCTTTGACCCGTTCCACCCCTCTGTGGGAGGGTCTCACTGAGCAATGGCTGAATATCGGCTGTACCCAGGAACGCCCGCTGGACCCTGTTGTTGCCGGTGCCCCGAGACTCTGGCCAGGTGCCAGCCCACCCAAGAAAATGTTTGCCAGACAGTGTAGCAGCAGCGTTTCATGGATTATGGAAAATCACAACACACATCTGGCACCAGGCTTCACCCTTAATGACCTTGCCCCAGCACCAGTGAATGTGGCCACCTTTTGGGGTCTGCTGGGACCAGGTGGCTTCAACAGTCTCTACCAAATGTCCTTCCATCAGTGGAACTGCTTTTCCCCGTGTGGCCTGAGAACCTGCTGGACCCCACTGTGTTCCTGGGGATTCACCCTTCCCACCAGAGCACCGCCAGGTATTGAGCTGCAGAGTTGCAGCCTTTGTGCTCCCCTTGTTTACAGTCTTAATGGAATTTAAACCCTCTCCTTTCTCCTTTATCCCTTTTTAGTTTAGTCCCTGCAGCTGTTTCCAATTTTCCACTTTCTCTCCAGCTGCTTTTGGGGAAGGGTGCTTTTCCCATATTCTCCCCCGCCGCCTGCCCTGCCCCCAGTCTCTGTCCTCACCACCCACAAAAGTGGTTCCCTATCTTTCGTGGCTTCTTGCTCCCCAAGTTTGGCTCTCCATAATGCGTACCTGCTGAATTCTGTGGTTCAGGTTGTGCAGATTGTTGTGTTAATCCTCCAATCAGTTTTCTAGGTGTGTAGGATGGTTTAGTGTTGGTCTAGCTGTATTTCATGGACATGAGACACACAAAAGACTTCCATGCTCTTCTGCCATCTTGGCTCCTCCCCCCATATAAAGAACTCTTAAACTCAATAATAAGAAAGCAAGCAACTCAATTTTTCCCACCCAAAAAAACCCAATTTTAAAAAAGAGGAAAGGACTTAAACACACACTTCACCAGAGAATTGGTGAGGGACAGGAATGTTTGTGTCCCAGGGCCTTTACCTTATTGCAGTGCATACATTGAAAGTCCTGGAACTTATCAGAGTTTTTATTACTATTGCTGCATAACGAATTAACCTAAAACTTAGCCAGTTCCAACAGCACTATTTATTATCTCATGGTATCTATGGGTCAGGAATCGCTTAGCTGGATTCTCTGCCTCATGGTCTCTCATAAGGTCAAAATCGAGGTGTCAGCCAAGAGTCTGCAGTCTCATCCAAAGTTTCAACCATAGACCTGCTTCCAAGCTCATTCAGTGGTTGTTGGAAGAATTTAATTCATCAGGCTCTTTTGGACTTAGAGCTTTAGTTCCCCACTAGTTGTGTGCCACAGGTCACCTTCAGTACTTCAGCATGTGGGCCTCTCCAGTATGACAGTTTAATTCATAAAAGTGTGCACATTAAGAAGGCAATAGAGAGAGCTGGCTAGCAAGATGGAAGTAATAATCTTTTGTCACCTAATCATGGAAGGTGATACCCCTCAATGCTGCTATAATCTATTGGTCAGAAGCAAGGTACTCAGGAGGGGATTATACAATGCCATGGGTATCAGGAGGCAGGGCTCCACAGGAGCCATCTGAGAGGCTACCTACCACACTAGCCTCAGGAAATTCAGTTTTCTAGGTCAGTTCATTTTTAATTCCTGAAATCCAAGGTCATAGAGTATTTCCTTCTAAAAATTTTAACCATGCTATTTCCAGTCAATTCCTTGGACTAATGATAAATAATTCTATGTGAAAGTAGGTTTCCTTGCCTATTTCTACCCAGCATCCAGTCTGGTTTCATACTATCTGAGCCACAATGGGTCTCTTTACATCTATATGCCTACCTTTCTGTGTGCATTTACTTCCTTCTGGAATGATTGTTCTTTATCCATTGCAGAAACTCTTACTCATCTTTCAAGATGTAGCTTATGAACACCTTTTTAAAAAGGTCTTCCACTTATGCATGCTACACACACATACTCATACTGCATTCTACAGCCCGAGTGAGGTTTTGTTTGTTTATTTTACCATTTATTATGAGGCTTATGTGTGCCTGATACATACTAGGTTGCACTCAACAAATGTTTGTAGTATCAGCAGATAAATGCTGATAAACAGGGTGTAATGAGTGCATTAAATAGGATTGAATCTTTGCTTCATGGGTCCAGAGCAGAGAACAGGGAGTGCCTCTCCATCTTGCTGTAAAGTTCTGCCTGCTAAGTGCAGTCATACCAGCCAGTCACTTACATGGGATGTTCCTTAACTGTTGCTCTGCTTCTGTGGGAATCAGAACTGTAGCTTTTCATGAAGATTCATCCAGGTTCCCCAGAGACTAAAGATTATGACATAATTTGTCCCCATGTATGTTAGAGCTTTGTGGGCTTTCATTAAATACTAAGCAGTAGCAAGATCTCCTAGATGCCTCATTCTCTTGAGGTAAGTCCAAGAAGACTCAGTTTCAGTCCTTGGAAACCCCAAAATAACTCAGTTATTTTGGCCATATTTTCCTGGGATGACTGAAGCCAGTGCTGCAGTACTGGATAAACAAGGGTGAATGGAGATGGAAACTAAAAATAGCATGCTGAATCACTCTGGCTAAGAATAGGCTCCAAAAGCACTGTGATGAGGTGTTCTTTTTTTTTTTTTTTAATTTACATTCAAGTTAGTTATCATATAGTGCAACAATGATTACAGGAGTAGATTCCTTAATGCCTCTTACCCTTTTAGCCCATCCCCCCTCCCACAATCCCTCCCATAACCCTCAGTTTGTTCTCCATATTTGTGAGTCTCTTCTGTTTTGTCCCCCTCCCTGTTTTTATATTATTTTTGTTTCCCTTACCTTATGTTCATCTGTTTTATATCTTAAAGTCCTCATATGAGTGAAGTCATATGATATTTTCCTTTCTCTGACTAATTTCACTTAGCATAATACCCTGAAGTTCCATCCACATAGTTGAGAATGGCAAGATTTCATTCTTTTTGATTTCCAAGTAATACTCCATTTTGTGTGTGTGTGTGTGTATGTATGTGTGTGTATATATATATATATATATATATATATATATATATAATTTGCAAATATCTTCTCCCATTCCATCAGTTGCCTTTTAGTTTTGCTGATTGTTTCCTTTGCAGTGCAGAAATTTTTATTTTGATGAGGTCCCAATAGTTCATTTTGGCTTTGGTTTCCCTGGCCTCCAGAGACGTGTTGAGTAAAAAGTTGGTGTGGCCGAGGTCAAAGAGGTTTTTGCCCGCTTTCTCCTCAAGGGTTTTGATGGATTCCTGTCTTACATTGAGGTCTTTCATCCATTTTGAGTTTATTTTTGGGTACAATATAAGAAAGTGGTCCAAGTTCATTTTTCTGCGTGTCACTGTCCAGGTTTCCCAGCACCACTTGCTGAAGAGACTGTCTATTCCATTGGATACTCCTTCCTGCTTTGTCAAAGATTAGTTGGCCATACGTTTATGGGTCCATTTGTGGGTTCTCTATTCTGTTCCATTGATCTGAGTGTCTGTTTTTGTGCCAGTACCATACTGTCTTGATAATCACAACTTTGTAATACAGCTTGAAGTCTGGGATTGTGTGCCTCCTGCTTTGGTTTTCTTTTTCCAGATTGCTTTGGCTATTCGGGGTCTTTTCTGGTTCCTTACAAATTTTAGGATTGTTTGTTCTAGCTCTGTGAAGAATGTTGGTGTTATTTTGATAGGGATTACATTGAATACGTAGATTGCTTTGGGTAGTATTGACATTTTAACAATATTTGTTCTTCCTACCAGGAGCATGGAATCTTTTTCCATTTTTTTGTGTGTCTTCTTTAATTTCTTTCATCAGCTTTCTATAGTTTTCAGTGTATAGATTTTTCACCTCTTTGGTTAGATTTATTCTTAGGTATTTTCTGGTTTGGGGTGCAATTGTAAATGGGATCCATTCCTTGATTTCTCTTTCTATTCTTCATTATTGGTGTATAGGAATGCAACTGATATCTTTTTTTTAATGTTTATTTTTGGAGAGAGAAAGAGACAGAGTGTGAGCTTTGACGGTGGCAGAGAGAGAGGGAGACACAGAATCCGAAGCAGGCTTCAGGCTCTGAGCAGTCAACACAGAGTCTGACATGGGGCTTGAACTCATGAGCTGTGAGATCATGACCTGAGCCGAAGTCAGACGATTAACCAACTGAGTGACCCAGGTGCCCTGGAATGCAACCAATTTAAGTGCATTGATTTCATATCCAGCGACTTTGCTGAATTCATGGATCAGTCCTAGCAGTTTTTTGGCAGAATCTTTTGGGTTTTCCATATAGAGTATCATTTCATCTGTGAAGAGTGAACGTTTGACATCCTTCCGGCCTATTTGGATTCCTTTTATTTATTTGTGTTGTCTGATTGCTGAGGCTAAGACTTCCAATGCTATGTTGAATAACAGTGGTGAGAGTGGACATCCCTGTCTTGTTCTTGACCTTAGGGGGAGAGCTCTCAGTTTTTCCTCATTGAGGATGATATTAGCGGTGGGTCTTTCAGATATGGCTTTTATGATCTCGAGGTATGCTCCTTCTTTCCCTACTTTCTTGAGGGTTTTTTTATCAAGAAAGGATGCTGTATTTTGTCAGATTCTTTCTCTCCATCTATTGAGAGGGTCATGTTGTTCCTGTCCTTTCTTTTATTGATGTGATGAGTCACATTGATTGTTTGTGGATATTGAACCAGGCCTGCATCCCAGGTATAAATCCTGCTTGGTCGTGGTGAATAATTTTTTTAATGTATTGTTGGATCCGGTTGACTAATGTCTTGTTGAGGATTTTTGCATCCATACTTATCAGGGATATTGTTCATTCTCCTTTTTAGTGGGGTCTCTGTGGTTTTGGAATCAAGGTAATGCTGGCTTCATAGAAAGAGTTTGGAAGTTTTCCTTCCATTTCTTTTTTTTGGAACAGCTTCAAGAGAATAGGTGTTAGCTCTTCCTTAAATGTTTGGTGAAATTGCCCTGGAAAGCCATCTGGCCTGGACTCTTCTTTTTTGGAAGATTTTTGATTACTAATTCAATTTCTTTACTGGTTATAGGTCTGTTCAAAATTTCTACTTTCTTCCTATTTCAGTTTTGGGTGTATATATTTCTAGGAATGTGTCCATTTCTTCCAGATTGCCCATTTTATTGGCATACAATTGCTCATAATATTCTCTTATTATTGTTTTTATTTCTGCTGTGTTGGTTGTGATCTCTCCTCTTTCATTCGTGATTTTATTTATTTGGATCCTTGCCTTTTTATTTTTGATCAAACTGGCTAGTGGTTTATCAATTTTGTTAACTCTTTCAAAGAACCAGCTTCTGGTTTCGTTGATCAGTTCTACTGTTTTTTTGTTGTTGTTGTTTCGATAGCATTAATTTCTGCTCTAATCTTTATTATTTCCTGTCTTCTGCTGGTTTTGGGTTTTATTTGCTGTTCTTTTTCCAGCTCCTTAAGGCATAAGGTTAGGTTGTGTATCTGAGATCTTTCTTCCTTCTTTAGGAAGGCCTGGATTGCTATATACTTTCCTCTTATGACCGCCTTTGCTGCGTCCCAGAGGTTTTGGGTTGTGGTGCTATCATTTTCATTGACTTCCATATACTTTTTAATTTCCTCTTTAACTTCTTGGTTAGCCCATTCATTCTTTAGTAGGATGTTCTTCAGTCTCCAAATATTTGTTGCCTTTCCAAAATTTTCTTGTGGTTGATCTCAAGTTTCATAGCGTTGTGGTCTGAAGATATGCACGGTATGTTTCGCTCCGTTTGTACTTACTTAGGGCTAATTTGTGTCTGAGTATATGGTCTATTCTGGAGAACGTTCCATGTGCACTGGAGAAGAATGTATATTATGCTGTTTTAGGATGAAATGATCTGAATATATCTGTTAAGTCCATCTGGTCCAGTGTGTCATTCCAAGCCATTGTTTCCTTGTTGATTTTTTGATTAGATGATCTGTCCATTGCTGTGAGTGGGGTGTTGAAGTCTCCTACTATTATGGTATTACTATTGATGAGTTTCTTTATGTTTGTGATTAATTGATCTATATATCTGGGTACTTCCACATTTGGCGCCTAAATGTTTACAATTGTTAGGTCTTCTTGGTCTATAGACCCCTTGATTATGATATAATGCCTATCTGCATCTCTTGATACAGTCTTTATTTTAAAGTCTAGATTATCTGATATAAGTATGGCTACTCCAGCTTTCTTTTGTTGACCATTTGCCTCATAGATAGTTCTCCATCCCCTTATTTTCACTCTGTAGGTGTCTTTAGGTCTAAAGTGGGTCTCTTGTAAACAGCATATAGATGGATCTTGTTTTCTTATCCATTCTGTTACCCTATGTCTTTTGATTGGAGCATTGAATCCATTGACCTTTAGAGTGAGTACTGAAAGATATGAATTTATTGCCATTATGATGCTTGTAGAGTTGGAGTTTCTGGTGGTGGTCTCTGGTGCTTTCTAATCTTTTGTTGCTTTTGAGAGATATATATATATATATTTTTTTCATCTTTTCTTCCCTCAGAGAGTCCCCCTTAAAATTTCTTGCAGTGGTCACAGTGGTTTAGTGGTCACAAACTCCTTTAATTTTTGTTTGTCTGGGAAACTTTTAATCTCCTTCTATTTTGAATGACAGCCTTGCTGGATAAAGAATTCTTGGCTGCATATTTTTCTGATTCAGCACAGTGAATATATCCTGCCACTCCTTTCTGGCCTGCCAAGTTTCTGTGGATAGGTCTGCTGCAAACCTGATCTGTCTTCCCTTGTAGGTTAGGGACTTTTTCCCTTGCTGCTTTCATGATTCTTTCCTTGCCTGAGTATTTTGTGAATTTGACTATGATATGCCTTGTTGATGGTTGGTTTTTGTTGAATCTAATGGGAGTCCTCTGTGCTTCCTGGATTTTGATGTCTGTGTCTTTCCCCAGGTTAGGAAAGTTTTCCGCTATGATTTGCTCACATAACCCTTCCACTCCTTTTTCTCTCTCTTCCTCTTCTGGGACCCCTGTGATTCTGATGGTGTTCGTTTTTAGTGAGTCACTGATATCTCTAATTCTTAAATCGTGCTATTTTGCCTTAATCTCCCTCTTTTTTTCTGCTTCATCATTCTCTATAAGTTTGTCCTCTATATTGTTGATTCTCTGTTCTGCCTCATCCATCCTTGCTGCTGCTGCATCCATCCGTGATTGCATCTCAGTTATAGCATTTTTAATTTCATTCTATTTTTTATTTCTTTTATCTCTGCAGAAAGGGATTTAATCTATTTTCGTTTCCAACTAGTATTCTTATTATCGTGATTCTAAATTCTGGTTCAGACATCTTGCTAGTATCTGTGTTGGTTAAATCCCTGGCTGTCGTTTCTTTGTGCTCTTTCTTTTGGGGTGAATTCCCTCGTTTTGTCATTTTGAAGGGAGAAAAAGAATTAATGAGGTAGAAAAATTGAAATTTAAAAAATTAATATTAAAAAATATTAAAATTATAAATTAAATATTAAAAACACACACACACACACAAATCCTTTAAATGATACTAGATCCGAGGTGTGTTTTGGTCTGGATGTTGAAAGTGGTTTGACAGATTAGAGAAATTAAAAAAAAAAGGGGGGGGGAGAAAAAAAAGACATTGTTTGAGATTTTGATAAAATGAATACACTAAAGTAGACTAAAATGAGATGATATGGGTAAAGTAGAATTTGAAAAAATATACAGAAAAGTAGACAATATAGTATAAGAAATTAAAGTATTTTTAATAAAAATTATAAAGAAATATGAATTTTTTCATTTTCTGTATTTAAGAAAAAAGAAAAGAAATGAAAAGGAGAAAAAAGGTAAAAAAAGAAAAAAAAGAAAGAAATCTTCTGAAAATTTGAAAAAGTGAATACACTGTAGTAGACTGAAATAAAATGATGGGAGTAAGATAGGATTTGAAAAAATTAACATAAAAAGGAAAAATATAGTACTAAAAATTAAATAAAAATATTTTTTAAAGAAATTGAAAGTAAAAATGAAGTTTTTCTCTTTCTGCATTCAAGAAAAAAGAAATTAAAAAGAAAAAATGAAAAAGAAAGGAAGGAAATTTTTGAAAATTTGAAAAGGTGAATACACTGAAGTAGACTAAAATGAAATGATGGAAGTAAAGTAGAATTTGAAAAAATTTACACAAAATTAAAAAATATAGTAATAAAGATTAAAGACTAATAAAACTTAAAGTAGTAAAAATTAAAATAAAGATATTTTTAATAAAAATTGAAAATAAAAATGAATTTTTCTCTTACTGTATTCAAGAAAAGAGAAAAGAATTGTAAAAGGAAAAAGAGAAAAAAATTGAATAGACGAACCTGCTAATAGATTGAAGTAGGACTAAAATTGCTTTGTTTTCCCCTAGAGGTCAGTCCATGTAGTTCTTTGTAGTCCATAACTTAAGCCAGCGTGGAGGTTTGTGTTCTTGAAGAGCAAAGTTGGCCCAGTTCGGCAGAGCTTGGTGTAACAGCTCCACTCTCCACTAGATGGCGCTGCTAGCCTACTGGGGTGGATTGTTGCAGAGATTGTAGGTGCGTATGCGCATGCGCAGGAGCGGTGAAAATGGCGCCACCCAGCCACAAGACTGTTCTCCCAGATCAGCAGTCACACACCCATCCTTCCTCTTCAGCTCTCATCCAGTCCCTGCTTTTCCACTCTCTGTGACCAGGCCCCAGGCAGTACCTCTCCCCCAAGTTTTGTCTCAGATGTGACTGTTTTCCTTGGCCCCTTACTTCTGAAGGACTGTGGCTTTGATCCATCCCGCCCCTCTGTGGGAGGGTCTCACTGAGCAATGGCTGAATGAGCAATGGCTGAATGTTGGCTGCACCCAGGAATGCCCGCTGGACCCTGCTGCTGCCGGTGCCCCAAGATTGCAGCCAGGTGCCAGCCCGCCCCCAAAAAAGATCGTGAGACAGTGTAGCATCAGTGTTTCAGGGATTATGGAAAACTGCAACACACATCTGGCACCAGGCTTCACCCTTAACGACCTTGCCCCAGCACCAGCGAATGTGGCTGCCTTCTGGGGTCTGCAGGGACCAGGTGGCTTCAACAGCCTCTACCAAATGTCCTTCCAGCAGTGGAACTGCTTTTCCCTGTGTGGTCTGAGAACCTCCCAGCCTCCACTCTGTTCCTGGGGATTCACCTTTTACTCCAGAGCACTGCCAGGTATTGAGCTGTGGAGTTGCAGCCTTTTTGCTCCCCTTGTTTACAGTCTTAATGGAATTTAAACCCTCTCCTTCCTCCTTTCTCCCTTTTTAGTTTAGTCCCTGCAGCTGTTTCCAATTTTCTACTTTCTCTCCAGCTGCTTTTGGGGAGGGGGTGCTTTTCCTGTATTCTCCCTCCGCCCAGTCTCCATCCTCTCTCAGCCTGCAAATGGGGTTCCCTACCTTTTGCAGCTTCTTGCTCCCCAAGTTCAGCTCTTCATGTTGTGTACCTGCTGAATTTTGTGGTTCAGGTTGTGCAGATTGTTGTGTTAATCTTCCAATCAGTTTTCTAGGTGTGTAGGATGGTTTAGTGTTGGTTTGGCTGTATTTCTTGGACATGAGACATACAAAAAGCTTCCGTGCTGTTCCGCCATCCTGTCTGGGAAACTTTTAATCTCTCTTATTTTGAATGACAGTCTTGTGGGATAAAGAATTCTTGGCTGTGTATTTTTCTGATTCAGCACATTTATTATATCCTGCCACTCCTTTCTGGCCTGCCAAGTTTCTGTGGATAGGTCTGCTGCAAACCTGATCTGTCTTCCTTTGTAGGTTAGGGACTTTTTCCCTTGTTGCTTTCATGATTCTCTCCTTGCCTGAGTATTTTGTGAATTTGACTGTGATATGCCTTGTTGATGGTCGGTTTTTGTTGAATCTAATGGGGGTCCTCTGTGCTTCCTGGATTTTGATGTCTGTGTCTTTCCCCAGGTTAGGAAAGTTTTCTGCTATGATTTGCTCACATAACCCTTCTACCCCTATTTCTCTTCCTCCTCTGGGATCCCTGTGATTCTGATGGTGTTCCTTTTTAACGAGTCACTGTTTTCTCTGATTCTTAAATCGTGCTATTTTGCCTTAATCTCCCTCTTTTTTTCTGCTTCATTATTCTCTATAAGTTTGTCCTCTATATAGCTGGTTCTCTGTTTTGCCTCATCCATCCTTGCTGCTGCTGCATCCATCCGTGATTGCATCTCAGTTATAGCATTTTTAATTTCATTCTATTTTTTCTTTTATCTCTGCAGAAAGGGATTCTAATCTATTTTGACTCCAGCTAGTATTCTTATTATCATGAGTCTAAATTCTGGTTCAGACATCTTGCTTGTATCTGTGTTGGTTAAATCCCTGGTTGTCATTTCTTTGTGCTCTTTCTTTTGGGGTGGATTCCTTCATTTTGTCAGTTTGAAGGGAGAAAGGGAATTAGATGTAGAAAAATTACAATTAAAAAATATTAAAATTAAAAAATTAAACACACACACACACAAAATCGAATAAATGATGCTAGATCCTAGTTGTGTTTTGGTCGGGGTGTTGAAAGTGATTTGACAGATTAGAGATAAAAAAGTGGGGGGAGGAAATTGTTTGAGAATTTGAAAAAATGAATACACTGAAGTAGACTAAAATAATATGGAAGGAAAATAGCGTTTGGAAAATTTACATAAAAGCAAAAAGTATAGTGAAAAAAATTAAAAATATTTTGAATAGAAATTGAAAGTAAAAATGAAGTTTTTCCCTTTCTGCATTCAAGAAAAAGAGAAACTAAAAAAAGAAAAAAAAGACAAAAAGGAAATTGCTTGAAAATTTGAAAAGGTGAATACACTGAAGTAGTAAAATAAATTGATGGAAGTAAAATAGAATTTGAAAAATTTTACACAAAAGTAGAAAATATAGTAAAAATTTTTAAGGAAAAATATTTTCAATACAAATTGAAAATAAAAATGAAGTTTTTCTCTTTCTGTATTCAAGAAAAAGAAGTGTAAAAGGGGAAAAAAAGGAAAGAAAAGTGAATAGATGGACCTGCTAACAGATTGAAATAGGACTGAAATTACTTCGTTTTCCCCCAGAAGTCAGACTATGTAGCGCTTTATAGTCATAAACTAGGCAGTGAGAGTTGTGTTCTTGAATAGCAAGGTTTGCTCAGTTGGGTGGGGCTCAGTGTAATGGCTCTGTTCTCTACTAGATGGCGCTGTTCGCCTACTGGGTGGAGTGTTGTGGTGCTCGTAATGGGTATGCACAGGAGGGGTGAAAATGGCGCCACCCAGCTACCCAGTCTCCACTATTGGAACTCTGTTTTCCCCAATCAGCAGTTACACACCTGTCCTCTGTCTTCAGTTTTTGTCCACTCCCTGCATTTTCCCTGTCTGTGACCAGGCCCTAGGCAGCACCTCTCTCCCAAGTTTTGTCTCAGATGCAGCTGTTTTCCCTGGCCCCTTATTTCTGAAGGACTGCGGCTTTGACCTGTTCTGCCCCTCTGTGGGAGAGTCTCACCGAGCAATGGCCAAATGTCGGCTGCACCCAGGAACGCCCGCTGGACCCTGTTGTTGCCAGTGCCCTGAGACTGTGGCCAGGTGCCAGCCCACCCCAGAAAATTTCATGAGATAGTGTAGCAGCAGCATTTCAGGGATTATGGAAAAATCACAACACACATCTGGCACCAGTCTTCACTCTTAATGACCTTGCCCTGACACCAGCAAATGTGGCCACCTTCTGGGTCTGCTGGGACACGGTGGCTTTACCAGTCTCTGCCAAATGTCCTTCCATCAGTGGAACCGCTTTTCCCCTTGTGGCCTGAGAACCTCCCGGACCCCACTTTGTTCCTGGGAATCACCCTTCCCACCAGAGCACCACCAGGTATTGAGCTGCAGTGTTGCAGCCTTTGTGCTCCCCCTGTTTACAGTCTTAATGGAATTTAAACCCTCTCCCTTTCCCCTTTTTAGTTTAGCCCCTGCGGCTATTTCCAATTTTCCACTTTCTCTCCAGTTGCCTTTGGGGAGGGTGCTTTTCCCATATTCTCCCCCCACCCCAGTCTCTCTTCTCTCTCCACTCACAAAAGCACCTCCTTTCTTGTGCCTTCTTGCTCCCCAAGTTCACCTCTCTGCACCATGTACCTGCTGAATTCTGTGGTTCAGGTTGTGCAGATTGTTGTGCTAATCTTCCAATCAGTTTTCTAGGTGTGCAGGATGGTTTAGTGTTGGTCTGGCTGTATTTCATGGACACGAGACACACAAAAAACTTCCATGCTGTTCCACCATGTTGGCTCCTCCCCCGCTCTGCACTGTGAGTGCAGACCCCCATGCAAGCCTTGAACTCACAAACTGTGAGATCATGACCTGAGCTAAAACCAGGAATTGGTCCCTTAACTGACTGAGACACCCAGGTGCCTGAACAACTCAATTTAAAAATGGACAAAAGAGGGGTTTTGGTTGAGTGACCAACTTTGATTCAGGTTGTGATCTCACAGTTTGTGAGTTTGAGCACTGGGCTTGCTGGGCTCACTGGGCTCCCTGGGCTCCGTGAGCTCGCTGCTGTCAGCACAAGGCCTGTTTCAGATCATACATCCTTTGTCCCCAGCGCTCTCTGCCCCTCCCCCACTTTGACGCTCTCTCAAAAAATAAAATAAAAACTTTTTTAAATTGACAAAACCTCACCAAAAAAGATACAGATGGCATGTCAAAAGATATTCGACATTATATGTCACTAGAGAATTGAAAATTTAAACCACTATAACATACTACTGCACACCTATTAGAATGGCCAAAATCCAGGCCATTGACAACAACGGATGCTGGTGAGGACATGGAGCAATAAGATCTCTCATTCATTGCTGGTGGAATTGCAGGGGAGAAAACAATTTGGTGGCAGTTTTTCTAAAAGTTAAAGATTTACCATATGATCCAACAATTTCATTTCTAGGTACATATTCAAAGGAATAGAAAGCAGGGACTCAAGCAGATACTTACACCCTAGTTTTCTTAGCAGCATTTTTCATGGTAGTTAAAAGTGGAAATAATCCAAGTGTCCATCAATGGATAAATGGATAAGCAAAATTTAATATATACACAAAATGGAATAGTTAGCAATAAAAAATTAAATTCTGATACATGCTACAGTATAGATGAACCTTGAATAAATTATGCTAAGCTAAATAAGCCAGACACAAAAGGATAAATATTGCATGATTCCTCTTATATGAAGTATCTAAAATAAGGAAACTGACAGAGATAGAAAATAGAAGTTACAAGATGCTGGGTAGGGTGGGGTGATATAGTGGGTTACTATTTAATGGGTACAGAGTTTCTGTTTGGGTTGATGAAAAAGTTTTAGAAATAGTGATGATGGTTATACAACATTGTGAATATACCTAATGCTACTGAATTGTACACTTAAAACTTGTTAAAATGGTAAATTTCATGTTATGTATCTTTTACCACAATTTCAAAAACAAGGAGAGTGGTTGCCAAGAGTTTGAGGGAAGGGAAAAATGGATGAATAGGGGATTCTTAGATATAGAAACTATTTTGTATGATACCTTAATGGTGGATACACATCATTATATATTGGTCAAAACCCATAGCATGTATAACACAAATAAATCCTAAGGTAAACTATGAACTTTGGTTAACAATAATGCATCAGTATTGGCTCATCAATTTTAAAAAATATACCACACTACATACAAGATGTTAATAACAGAGGAAACTGTATGTGGCCAAGG
This sequence comes from Panthera pardus, assembly GCF_024362965.1. Classification (NCBI taxonomy): domain Eukaryota; kingdom Metazoa; phylum Chordata; class Mammalia; order Carnivora; family Felidae; genus Panthera; species Panthera pardus. The sequence goes on from NW_026526766.1 coordinate 56,343,004, forward strand.
ATGGGAATGGGTATATGGGAATTCCTGTATTTGCTGCTCAATATTTCTGCAAACCTAAAACTGCTCTAAAAATAAAATCTATTAATTAAAAACATTTTTAAATGTTTATTTATTTTAGAGAAAGACAGAGCATGAGTGGGGGAGGGGCAGGGAGAGAGAGGGAGACACAGAATCTGAAGTAGGCTCCAGACTCTGAGCTGTTAGCACAGAGCCTGATGCAGGGCTTGAAATCATGAACTGTGAGATCATGACCTGAGCTGAAGTCAGATGCTTAACCAAATGAACCATCCAGGTGCCCTATTAATTTTCTTAAGATGAGACTATAATATTATTTTTGTAACTTGCAGTTTTTCACTACTACATTTATATATTATTATCATCCTTCCAGGGATTCAGCCTGGACAGGGAGGGGCAAGTATAGATAGGGTGGCAATGGGAAGTTAGGCCAAAATAGCGATGAAGCTATGGGAAGGAAGATGAGATTCAGAGGATGTAGGAACTTAGGGGCAGGGGATATTTTACCCAAAGACCTACAGAGTAGAGAGACTACAGTTTTGAGTGGACAAGCAAAGATAACTGAGCCCTTGAATCTGAGGATCTCCAACAGGTTGGGAATTTGAATAGGGCAGGGAGTTTCCAATCATGCTCATGGAATCCTGGTCCCCTTCTTGCAAGAGGCTGGCATGACCGAGTTGAACAAGAGCAAAGAGATGAAGGCTCATACACTCACTCCTGTGCTCAGAGTATTCTGTAACTTCCCTGCCATAGTGAGCAGGAATAAAAGTCAAGTAGTTGTGGTCAGTTGTTTGAAACTTCCATTTTTCCATGACAGACATCTGCTGGGGGCAGGTAGGAGCCTGTGGGGGACCATGGAAAGGACCTGCTCCATCTAAGCCAGGATGTGTGCACATTAACCTTGGCTTTTCACTTGATGCTGCTGTGACCCTTCTGAGTCCTGGACATCCTCCTACGTGGCTCTCTGCCCAATTTCCCCCAGGCAGGGAGGATGTGCCTGTCATAAGACCTCCTATGATCTCTTGGATGCTTTACAAAAACACTTGGAGGGTGTTGCCTCAGCAGGATTGGGCCTTGTGCCTCCTCACCTGAGGGCCACAACAGTATCTGGGCCCCCATCCCTTAGGCACACACCATTTAGGGGAGGGGCACATTCATGCCTCTTCCCATTCTGTATTTTCTAGCTAGCAGTGGACACATTGTGCCGAGTGCTGGGGTTCTATCAGTGGAAGAGAAGTCTTGCCACCGTCTCTTGGTTTGATGAGATGTTGAGTCATCCTGGATTTCCTTAGGAATCGGTGAGGCAAGAGTGTCCCACAGTCCCCCATACCACATCATCGGGAGGCTACAGCACTTCCTGCATTTCCTCTAGCTTTTGGCTCCTGTGTGGTAGGTCAGAAGGGGGAGAAAACAGAGGTGCCACCTCCTGAGAAATACGAGGTGTTCAAAACAGAGATTCATCCCATTCACTCACAGCAATCTCTGTCTTTCTGTCAGGTCTGGTATGTATGATTCAGTGGGAATAGGAAACCAGGAGTTCACTTTTGAGATTAATATTGGACATCCATGTGTTTATTTTGATTAGACAATTTGGGCATGTGAGACCGTCTACCCTATGAGATCATGATCTACGTGGAGGCAAGGCCTATGTCTTGGTGACTGTCATAGTTCCTGAAAGATAGTAAGTACTCAAATATTTTAACTGTTGAATGTAAGATGCCTTTCAAGGTCATTTTTATTGTGAAACCTTTATGTGACCCCATCCTCGTCAGCTGAGTACCTCCTCCTGGGACAGGACTCCACACATGATAGCACTCATCACACTAATGTAATAGTTTATGTGTCTCCCCAGCCCACTTTCATGGTTCATGATTTTAAATGCATCTATCTATCTATCTATCATGTATCAATCAATCATTATCAGTGTATATCTATTTATCTAGTTGTCTGTCTGTGTGCCAAATCTCTTCTCTGAACTACAAGGTCATATGCCCAAATCATCTAATCAACATATACACTTGAAAGTCCAAGATCTATCTCTATGTAAAAGTGAACTCCTGATTACCCCACTACCACCAACACCACTAATCACACATACCACCCTACTCCTGTCCTAGCATTTCTCACATCAGTTAATGACAACTGCATGTTGCCAGATGTTTAGGCCAAAACATTGGTGTTATCCTTGATGTTTTGTTTCTTCTAACTGTCCACATCCAATCTATCAGTAAATGGATATCAGTATCCTATTGTCTCTACTTCAGAATGAATCCAGCATCTAAACACTTCTAGTCTCAGGGAGCCTGGGTTGTTCAATTGGTTAAGCATCCGACTTCAGCTCAGGACATGACTTTGCAGTTCATGAGTTCGAGCCCCGCGTTGGGCTCTATGCAGACAGCTCAGAGCCTGGAGCCTGCTTCAGATTCTGTGTCTCCCTCTCTGCCCATTCCCTGCTCACTCTCTTTCTCTCTCTCTCTCTCTCTCTCAAAATAAATAAACATTAAAAAAAAACACTTTAGTCTCCTCTGCTACTATCATTACTGGAATAATTTCATAACTAATCTCCCTGCTTCTACCCAAGTCTTTACCCCCAACACTGTTGTTAACAACACAGACTAAGTGATCCCTTTAAAACATTACTTAAGAATTCTACTTTTTAAAAATATGTTTTTTATTATTTTGCTTCAATTAAACCTGGATTATTAAAAGTATAATAATTTCTGGTGCTGATGTAAATAACATATTTAACTTACACAATGTTATGAATTTTTGTACACGTATTTTAAATATTCTTAACATTTTTAATTACTTTAGCATTGTAGGAAAATTCAGCTATGACAAACTTAATAAAATCATGTGTATATATGGGGGAGAGGGAAAGCCTACTGGTATTATACTTGATATTGCATTAAATCTATACGGGGCGCCTGGGTGGCGCAGTCGGTTAAGCGTCCGACTTCAGCCAGGTCACGATCTCACGGTCCGTGAGTTCGAGCCCCGCGTCGGGCTCTGGGCCGATGGCTCGGAGCCTGGAGCCTGTTTCCGATTCTGTGTCTCCCTCTCTCTCTGCCCCTCCCCCGTTCATGCTCTGTCTCTCTCTGTCCCCAAAAAAAAAAAAAAAAAAAATCTATAGATCAACTTGGGGAGAATTACAGCATCTTAACGTTACAGTCTTAACATCATTGAGTCTTTTAGTCTAGGAACAAGGTATATCTCTCCATCTATTTGGTTCTTTAATTTCTTTCAGCTATGTTTTCTGGTTTTCGATGTTCTTGCACATCATATGTCAGATTTATTTATTTATTTATTTAGAGTATAGTGATTTATTTATTTATTTTTAATTAATTTATTTTTTAATATGAAATTAATTGTCAAATTGGTTTTCATACAACACCCAGTGCTCATCCCAACAAGTGCCCTCCTCAGTGCCCATCACTTTCCCCTTCCTCCCACTCTCCGTCAACCCTAAGTTTGTTCTCAGTTTTTAAGAGTCTCTTATGGTCTGGCTCCCTCCCACTCCAACTTTTTTTTTCCCCTTCCTCTCCCTCATTGTCTTCTGTTAAGTTTCTCAGGATCCACGTAAGAGCGAAAACATATGGTATCTGTCTTTCTCTGTATGACTTATTTCACTTAGCATAACACTCTCCAGTTCCATCCACATTGCTACAAAAGAAAGATTTCATTCTTTCTCACTGCCAAGTAGTATTCCATTGTGTATATAAACCACAATTTCTTTATCCATTCATCAGTTGATGGACATTTAGGCTTTTTCCATAATTTGGCTATTGTTGAAAGTGCTGCTGTAAACATTGGGGTACAAGTGCCCCTATGCATTAGCACTCCTATATCCCTTGGGTAAATTCCTAGCAGTGCTATTGCTGGGTTCATAGGGTAGATCTATTTTTAATTTTTTGAGGAACCTCCACACTGTTTTCCAGAGCGGCTGCACCAGTTTGCATTCCCACCAACAGTGCAAGAGGGTTCCCGTTTCTCCACATCCTCTCCAGGATCCTCTCCTCATCCTCAGTAGTCTCCTGATTTGTTCATTTTAGCTACTCTGGTGTGAGGTGATATCTTAGTGTGGTTTTGATTTGTATTTCCCTGATGAGGAGTGACGTTGAGCATCTTTTCATGTGCCTGTTGGCCATCTGGATGTCTTCTTTAGAGACGTGTCTATTCATGTCTTCTGCCCATTTCTTCACTGGATTATTTGTTTTTTGGGTGTGGAGTTTGGTGAGTTCTTTATAGATTTTGGATACTAGCCCTTTGTCCGATATGTCATTTGCAAATACCTTTTCCCATTCCGTCGGTTGCCTTTTAGTTTTGTTGATTGTTTCCTTTGCAGGGCAGAAGCTTTTTATCTTCATGAGGTACCAATATTTCATTTTTGCATTTAATTCCCTTGCCTTTGGAGATGTGTCGAGTAAGACATTGCTGCGGCTGAGGTCAGAGAGGTTTTTTTTTCCCTGCTTTTTCCTCTAGGGTTTTGATGGTTTCCTGTCTGACATTCAGGTCCTTTATCCATTTGGAGTTTATTTTTGTGAATGGTGTAAGAAAGTGGTCTAGCTTCACCCTTCTGCATGTTGCTGTCCAGTTCTCCCAGCATGATTTGTTAAAGAGACTGTCTTTTGTCCATTGGATATTCTTTCCTGCTTTGTCAAAGATTAGTTGCCCATACTTTTGTGGGTCCAATTCTAGAGTCTCTATTCTATTCCATTGGTCTATGTGTCTGTTTTTGTGCCAATACCATGCTGTCTTGATGATTACAGCTTTGTAGTAGAGGCTAATGTCTGGGATTGGGATGCCTCCTGCTTTGGTCTTCTTCAATATTACTTTGGCTATTCGGGGCCTTTTGTGGTTCCATACAAATTTTAGGATTGCTTGTTCTAGCTTGGAGAAATATGCTGGTGCAATTTTGATTGGGATTGCATTGAATGTGTAGATAGCTTTGGGTAGTATTGACATTTTAACAATATTTATTCTTCCAATCCATGAGCATGGAATTTTTTTCCATTTCTTTATATCTTCTTCAATTTCCTTCATAAGCTTTCTATAGTTTTCAGCATACAGATCTTTTACATCTTTGTAAATTTGTTCTTCCTATCCAGGAGCATGGAATCTTTTTCCATTTTTTTTGTGTCTTCTTCAGTTTCTTTCATAAGCTTTCTATAGTTTTCAGCATATAAATTTTTCACCTCTTTGGTTAGATTTATTCCTAGGTAGTTTACGGTTTTTTTGTGCAACTGTAAATGGGATCGATTCTTTGATTTCTCTGTCGCTTCATTGTTGGTGTATAGGAATGCAACCAATTTCTGTGCGCTGATTTTATATCCTGCAACTTCGCTGAATTCATGATCAATTCTAGCAGTTTTTTGGTGGAATCTTTTCGGTTTTCAATACAGAGTATCATGTCATCCACAAAGAGTGTAAGTTTGACCTCCTCCTGGCCGACTTGGATGCCTTTTCTTTCTTTGTGTTGTCTGATTGCTGAGGCTAAGACTTCCAATACTATGTTGAATAACAGTGGTGAGAGTGGACATGCCAGTCTTGTTCCTGACCTTAGGGGGAGAGCTCTTAGTTTTTCCCCATTGAGGATGATATTAGCATTGGGTCGTTCATATATGGCTTTTATGATCTTGAAGTATGCTCCTTCTATCCCTACTTGAGGGTTTTTATCAATAAAGGATGCTATATTTTGTCAAATTCTTTCTCTGCATCTATTGAGAGGATCATTTGGTTCTTGTCCTTTCTTTTATTGATGTGATGAATCATGTTAATTGTTTTGTGGATATTGAACCAGCCCGGCATCCCAGGTATAAATCCCACTTGTTCGTGGTGAATAATTTTTTTAATGTATTGTTGGATCCGGTTGACTAATATCTTGTTGAGGATTTTTGCATCCATGTTCATCAGGGAAATTGGTCTATAGTTCTCCTTTTTAGTGGGGTCCCTGTCTGGTTTTGGAATCAAGGTAATGCTGGCTTCATAGAAAGAGTTTGGAAGTTTTCCTTCCATTTCTATTTTTTGAAACAGCTTCAAGAGAATAGGTGTTAACCCTTCCTTAAATGTTTGGTAGAGTTCCCCTGGAAAGCCATCTGGCCCTGGACTCTTTGTTTTTTGGGAGATTTTTGTTTACTAATTCGATTTCCTTACTGGTTATGGGTCTTTTCAAATTTTCTATTTCTTCCTGTTTCAGTTTTGGTAGTGTATGTTTCTAGGAATTTGTCCATTTCTTCCAGGTTGCTCATTTTATTGGCATATAATTCCTCATAATATTCTCTTATTATTGTTTTTATTTCTGCTGTGTTGGTTGTGATCACTCCTCTTTCATTCATGATTTTATTTATTTGGGTCCTTTCCTTTTTCTTTTTGATGGTTTATCAATTTTGTTAATTCTTTCAAAGAACCAGCTTCTGGTTTCATTGATCTGTTCTGTTTTTTTGGTTTGGATAGCATTAATTTCTGCTCTAATCTTTATTATTTCCTGTCTCCTGCTGGTTTTGGGTTTTATTTGTGGTTCTTTTTCCAGCTCCTTAAGGCATAAGGTTAGGTTGTGTATCTGAGACCTTTCTTCCTTCTTTAGGAAGGCCTGGATTGTTATATACTTTCTTTTATGACTACCTTTGCTGCGTCCCATAGGTTTTGGGTCATGGTGTTATCATTTTCATTGAGTTCCATATACTTTTTTTTGTTTTTATTTTTTTAAAGTTTTTTTTAATGTTTTTTTTTTTTTTTAATTTTTGAGAGAGAGAGAGTGCATGCCCGCATGTGTGCGAGCATGTGAGTGGGGGCGGGGCAGAGAGAGAGGGAGACAGAATATCCAGAGCAGGCTCCGTGCTGCCAGTGCAAAGCCTGATGTGGGGCTCGAACCCATGAGCCATGAGATTGTGATGTGAACCGGTTGGATGCTCAAGTGACTGAGCCACCCAGGCGCCCCTGACTTCCATATACTTTTTAATTTCCTCTTTAACTTCTTGGTTCCCCATTCATTCTTTAGTAGAATGTTCTTCAGTCTCCAAGTGTTTGTTACCTTTCCAAATTTTTTCTTGTGGTTGATTACAAGTTTCATAGCGTTGTGGTCTGAAAATATGCACGGTATGATTTCTATCTTTTTCTACTTACTTAGGGCTGATTTGTGTCCCAGTATATGGTCTATTCTGGAGAATATTCCATGTGCACTGGAGAAGAATGTATATTCTGCTGTTTTAGGATGAAATGTTCTGAATATATCTGTTAAGTCCATCTGGTCCAGTGTGTCATTCAAAGCCATTGTTTCCTTGTTGATTTTTTGATTAGATGATCTGTCCATTGCTGTGAGTGGGGTGTTGAATCTCCTACTATTATGGTATTACTATTGATGAGTTTCTTTATGTTTGTTATTAATTGATCTATATATCTGGGTACTTCCATATTTGGCGCCTAAATGTTACAATTGTTAGGTCTTCTTGGTGGATAGACACTTTAATTATGATATAATGCCCTTCTGCATCTCTTGTTACAGTCTTTATTTTAAAGTCTAGATTGTATGATATAAGTATGGCTACTCCGGCTTTCTTTTGTTGACCATTAGCATGATAGTTCTCCATCCCCTTACTTCTCTTCATCCTCTTACTCTCAATCTGAAGGTATCTTTAGGTCTAAAGTGGGTCTCTTGTAAACAGCATATAGATCGATCTTATTTTCTTATCCATTTTGTTACCCTATGTCTTTTGATTGCAGTATTGAGTCCATTGACGTTTAGAGTGAGTACTGAAAGATATGAATTTATTGCCGGTATGTTTCTTGTAGAGTTGGAGTTTCTGGTGGTGTTCTCTGGTCCTTTCTAATCTTTGTTGCTTTTGGTATATACTTATTTATTTTTATATATATGTGTGTGTATGTGTGTATACACACACACACATATATATACACACATTTGTATATTATATATACATGTATATATACAATATATATGTATATATATTTATATGTATGTATATGTGTATGTGTATATATACATATATATGTGTATACACGTATATATGTATATATGTGTATATATGTATATATATATATTTTTTTCATCTTTTCTCCCCTCAGAGAGTCCCCCTTAAAATTTCCTGAAGGGCTGGTTTAGTGGTCACAAACTCCTTTAATTTTTGTTTGTCTGGGAAACTTTTTAATCTCTCCTTCTATTTTGAATGACAGCCTTACTGGGTAAAGAATTCTTGGCTACATATTTTTCTGATTCAGCACATTTATTATATCCTGCCACTCCTTTCTGGTCTGCCAAGTTTCTGTGGATAGGTCTGCTGCAAACCTGATCTATCTTCCCTTGTAGGTTAGGGACTTTTTTTCCCTTGCTGCTTTCATGATTTTCTCCTTTCCTGAGTATTTTGTGAATTTGACTGTGATATGCCTTGTTGATGGTCAGTTTTTGTTGAATCTAATGGGGGTCCTCTGTGCTTCCTGGATTTTGATGTCTGTGTCTTTCCCCAGGTTAGGAAAGTTTTCTCCTATGATTTGCTCACATAACGCTTCTACCCCTTTTTCTCTCTCTTCCTCTTCTGGGATCCCTCTGATTCTGATGGTGTTCCTTTTTAATGAGTCACTGATTTCTCTGATTCTTAAATCGTTCTCTTTTGCCTTAATCTCCATTTTTTCTGTTTCATTATTCTAAGTTTGTCCTCTATATAGCTGATTCTCTGTTCTGCCTCATCGATCCTTGCCGCCACTGCATCCATCTGTGATTGCACCTCAGTTATAGCATTTTTAATTTCATTCTATTTTTTAATTCTTTTATCTCTGCAGAAAGGGATTCTAATCTATTTTCTGTTCCAGCTAGTATTCTTTTTATCGTGATTCTAAATTCTGGTTCAGACATCTTGCTTGTATCTGTGTTGGTTAAATCCCTGGCTGTCATTTCTTCATGTTCTTTCTTTTGGGGCGAATTCCTTCATTTTGTCATTTCGAAGGGAGAAAAGGAATTAGGTAGAAAATTTTTAATTAAAAAATTAAAATTATAAAAATATTAGAATTAAATACACACACACACACACACACACACACACACACACAAATCCTTTAAATGATACTAGATCCGAGGTGTGTTTTGGTCTGGGTGTTGAAAGTGGTTTGACAGATTAAAGATAAAAAGGGGTGCGGGGGAAGAAATCATTTGAGAATTTGAAAAAATTAATACACGAAGTAGACTAAAATGAGATGATGGGAATAAACTAGAATTTGAAAAAATTTACACAAAGTAAAGAATATAGTAGAAAAAAATTAAAGAAAAATATTTTTAATAAACGTTAAAAATAAAAATGTTTTTTTCTCTTTCTGTATTGAAGAAAAGAAATTAAAAAGAGAAAAAAGAGAAAAAAAGAAATTGTTTGAAAGTTTTAAGAAGTTTAGTCTACACTGTAGTAGACTAAAATAAGATGATGGAAGTACAATAGAATTTGAAAAATTTACATAAAAGGAAAAAATATAGTAAAAAATTAAAGGAAAATATTTTTAGTAAAAATTGAAAATAAAAATGAATTTTTTCTTTCTGTATTGAAGAAAAAGAAGTGAAAAAGAGAACAAAAGAAAAAAAGAAAGAAAATTGAATAGATGGACCTAACAGATTGAAATAGGACTGAAATTACTTTGTTTTCCCCTATGTACTTTATAGTCCATAAACTAAGTTGGCAGGGAGACTTGTGTTCTTGAATAGCGAGGTTTGCCCAATTGGGCAGGGCTCAGTGTAATGGCTTCGTTCTCCATTAGATGGCGCTGCTCGCCTACTGGGTGGAGTGTTGTGGTGCTACTAGGTGCGTATGTACATGTGCAGGAGCGGTGAAAATGGCAGCTACCCAGTCGCTAGTATCAGAACTTTGTTCTCCCTGATCAGCAATCACGCACCCATCCTCTGTCTTCAGCTTTCATCCAGTCCCTGCTTTTTCACTGTCCATGGCCAAGCCCCAGGCAGTACCTCTCTCCCAAGTTTTGTCTCAGATGTGGCTGTTTTCCCTGGTCCCTTACTTCTGAAGGACTGTGGCTTTGACCCGTTCCACCCCTCTGTGGGAGGGTCTCACCGAGCAATGGCCGATTGCTGACTGCACCCAGGAACGCCCACTGGACCCTGTTGTTGCCAGTGCCCTGAGACAGCAGCCAGGTGCCAGCCCGCCCCAGAAAAAGTTCATGAGATAGTGTAGCAGCAGCTTTTCAGGGATTATGGAAAATCACAACACACATCTGGCACCAGTCTTCACCCTTAATGACCTTGTTCCAGCACCAGTGAATGCAGCCATTCTCTGGTGTATGCTGGGCTCAGGTTGCCTCACAACCTCTACCAAATGTCCTTCCAGCAGTGGGATGGCTTCTCCCCGTGAGGCCCAAGAACCTCCCTGACCCCACTCTGCTCCTGGGGATTTGCCCTTCCCACCAGAGCACCACCAGGTATCGAGCTGCGGAGTTGCAGACTCTCTGAGCTCCCCGTGTTTACATCTTAATGGAATTTAAACCCTCTCATTTCTCCTTTCTCCCTTTTTAGTTTAGTCCCTGTGGCTGCTTCCAATTTTCCACTTTTTCTCCAGCTACTTTTGGGGAGGGATGCTTTTCCCATATTCTCCACCCACCTTCTCCGTGTTCTCTCCACCTGCAAAAGCACCTTCCTTCCTGCGGCTTCTCGCTCCCCAAGTTTACCTCTCCGCGTCGTGTACCTGCTGAATTCTGTGGTTCAGGTTGCGCTGTTTGTTGTTAATCCTCAGATCAGTTTTCTAGGTGTGCAAGATGGTTTAGTGTTGGTCTGGCTGTATTTCATGGACGTGAGACACACAGAAAACTTCCATGCTGTTCTGCCATCTTGGCTCCTCCCTGTCAGATTTATTCTTAAGTATTTCCATACATTGATGTTATTGAAAATTGTATTTTTTGAAATTTTAACCTCTATTTCATTTGTATAATAGAAATAAAATCATTTTTATATTGAAAAATAAAATAAAGTAAAACATTAGTTAGATCTAAGGAGACCTAACAGCAACTTCCATTTGCTCAAAAAATCAGTGTCTTTGCAATGATCTTCTAGGCCTTTCCCCATTTGGCCCCTTTACTGCTCTGACCTTGTCCTCTATTACTTTCCCCCTAGATTACTCTGCTTCAGGCTCACTGTCCTTCCTTGGAATACCTCAGGCATGCTCCAGCCTCCAGACAATTCATGTTTCTGACTTGAAATTTCCTCAGTCATTCAAGTGATTTATTCTCTCATCTCTCTCTAGTCCATGCCCACGCTAATTTTTTAATGAGACCTGGCTTGAACCCCCTATTTAAAACTGCACCCCACCTAAGTCTTCCCCAAACCTCTCATCCTGATTTTTTGCATACATTTGATCATCTTCTATATATTATATTTTTAAATTATGCTTCTTTTATCTCCCTTCCTAGTGTACCATCAATATAAGCTCATTAAAGACATTGTTTTTTCCTCTTGTGTTCATTGCTGTATACTCAGTGCCTATACAAGTATGTGGCGTATAGTAGGTGCTCAATATTAGTTGAAGGAATGAAAAACTGCATGAGTGAATGCCACCCATTCTCCATCTTGGCAACTTCATTTTGATCTCTAAAACATTTTAATATGCCTTTGATTGATTATAAGCACTTCTCTAGCAAGTCACTGTTCTCTTACATAGCATGCCTATTTGCTTGACACCATACATTTGCTCATTTTGTACTCTCAGCATGGGGAAACCCAGAGACCCCCCCATGTGCTTCCTGGCTAACTTCTTCTTACCCTTTGAAACTCAGTCTACATATCACCTCTTCTAGGAAAATTTCCATAAACCCCCTCCTCCTGCCAAATTAGGTTAAGTTCCCTCCTGGGTATTTTCACCTACTTCCTCTACCAGTTCTTATCACACTGCTTTTAGTTAATTTTTATTTGACTATATACTCCGTGATTCCATGAACTCAATGGAGGAAGTCCTGTGTAGTATTCACTATTGTGTTCCTTGTATCTGGCATATTACCTGGCACATAGTAAGGAAGTGAATATTTGAACTGTTGATTGAAAGACTCAGATCAAAGTCATTTTTACTGTAACCCTTTTGGGAACCTTCTCATCAACTGATCTTCATTCTAGCAGGCATTTATTCCATCCAACTGAAAGGCAACGGGGATCAAATTGGCAACAGGCTACAGCAGACTCCCAGATGGGTTAGCCCTTAAATATTTAATGAATAACAACAGGGCACAAAGAGGAGAGATCCCATCATTTGCTTCTGGCACATGTCATATTATCTATGTGCTTTTGTGTTTATCAAGGATGGAGCACTATGACACTTCCTAAAAACCTTCCCTTCAGATTGTGGGCATATATAGAAGTTATTGGTGAATTATGCCTATAGGCCAAAAACGTACTACATTCCTGGCCACTACTTCTTATACTGTCATCATGCCCACATTGTTTCTCTGGGACCCATAGATGGCATGGCAAGACATGATAGAATTCAAGCCTGATGCACCTTCAATGCACCTTAGACAAGGGTCTTCCTTCTCTGCTCAAGTCCCTCTATCTACAGTCCAAGGTGGGACTGAAAGAGTGGTGTGGAATGCTGACCTATCTGAAATATGAGTCTAAGCTCCTATGCCATATCGGAATTACTATCTACTTTCTCTACTTTCTCCATCACATACAGCCTTGAAAATAAGGAGGACAAACAGGTGGTTCTTTGCTTAGAGGTATAGAGTATATTTGGAGAGGGTCCTGCTTCACCTGCACGTTAACAGAAATGATGATGACAACCTTTTTTCATGGGAATGCAGAGGATTGGGAACCTATGAACTCCTTTTTCCTGGATTGGGTATTCTCTTTGTATAGACCAGTACCTTCTGCCGAGGTAAGAGCTGAGATCTGGGGTGGATGTTCTGGTTGAGTGTCACCAGTCAGCTGAGGACAGTGCTTGGAGTTGTTGTAGGGAAGGCCCAGGAGCCAAGAGCATCTGGACTGAAGGGGTTGTTGCTTTAGTTCATTGTCCTGAGACTGGGGGACATCAAAGAAGGTTATGCCCTCCTCTTCTGTTTTTTTCTCCCACTTGGCTCCTCTCACAGGGTGTTTGGTGGAGGGTGGACTCTTCTCAACCTTCTTTGTCATGGTTTTAGCCACTGTCTCATCCTTAGAGAGAATGGATTCCTTATGCCTTTGACCTTTCACCTCGGGGTTAATCCAGTGTGGAAAGAGCTTCATCTTATTTCCCAAGCAAGTTTCTGCAGCTTCTAGAAGAATGGGATCTTGTGAATATGGGCTGCTTTTATCAGATCCTACAGCTCTTGACCCCAGAAAGTGTGGCCCTATAAGTTTTGGCCCTGCAAAGTTTGGATCTCAAAAATGTAGTCCCTTTAAATGCTGAGCTTGTAAAATTTGGCCCAGCAAATAATTGTCCAGTAAGTTGATAATGTAAGGTCTGACCCATTAAGCTCTGGTCACTCCAGTTTTGGCATTCTGAAGAATCCTTGTTTGGGTGAGGTCATTCAGCTTGCTTTAACAGCTTTACAGACCATTCTCATCTGGCCTTTTGACCCAAGGTATCCTAGGGGATGCTCTAGGAACTAACAGTGAGGAAGAAACTGGTGAAGGTGCTGAAAGGAATCAATCCGCTGAGAGTATGGAAATGGTGGCTCTGCAGACCCAGACAGATTCTTGCTAGTTCCAACTCACTCAAGGCAACCATCCTGACATAACTAAAATTTTACTTAAGAAAGATCCTGAGAGGGGCACCTGGATGGCTTAGTCAGTTGAGCATCCAACTTAAGCTCAGGTCATGATCTCACAGTTCGTGGGCTCAGGCCCTGCACTGGGCTCTGAGGGGCTCTGTGCTGACAGCTCAGAGCCTGGAACCTGCTTGGAATTCTGTATCTCCCTCTGTCTCTCTGCCCCTCCTCTGCTTGCGCTCTGTCTCAAAAGTGAATAAATGTTTAAAAAATAAATAAATAAAAAAGAAAGATCCTGGAGATACATTTGGGAAGTCAGGGGCTTTGAGGGTTCTATTTATAAGAGTCCCTCCTAGCCCCTGAACCTCAGCAGAGTAAATGTTTTATCCAGCTGGGGACAGCCTCACTGCTGCACTCCCTTGTTTGTGATTCTCTTCTGCTTCACTTTTCCTGGGTCCTGTTTTCTCTGCTGGGCAGGGAGTTGTCCTCACCCTTGCAGGGGCTAAGGGTTCCAGGGTTCCTCCAGGCCAAGGTTGTTCACACTGGCCTCCAGCTGAACACAAAGCACCTGGGCCCCTTTCATGTCCCCACTGGGTTGTAAGATCTTGGAGGCCCAGTGGGCAGGACCATAAGGACTAGCATGCTTTTGGTTCCCTGACACTGCCTTAGTTAACTGCAAGCTCTTCTTTAAGGTGGACCATTCTGGAGCACATGGAACACCTGGTGGGATGGGAAGATCCTGAAGCAATGTTTTTCCTTCACTGTTTAAATTTTCTTTAATGTTTTATTTATTTTTGAGAGAGAGAGAGAGAGAGAGAGAGAGAGAGAGAGAACAAGAGAGAGAGAACAAGAGGGGAGGGGCAGAGAGAGAGGGAGACATAGAACCCGAAGCAGGCTCCAGGCTCTGAGCTGTCAGCACAAAGCCCAACACGGGGCTCGAACTCATGAACTGTGAGATCATGACCTGAGCCAAAATTGGACACTTAACTGACTGAGCTACCCAGGCGCCCCTCTTTGGTTGTTTAGACTCCTAAAGGACTCATAGGCACAGATATTCCTTGGGACAGCCACAACTTTTTCCTTGGACTCCCTTGTCTTTGTAGGACTTCCCAAATATATCTCCAGGAATTTCTTTTTCAGATAAAAATTTAGTTTCACCAAGATGGGTATTTTGAATGAGCAGGGCCAGCAGGATATCTGGCTCTCTAAAGGCACCATCTCCATTCAACTATATTTAAGTCTCTGCACACTGTCTGCACAAGTCTCATTGGCATCCGGAAAGCCTGACCCAGGACTTATACATTGCTTTTTAGGTGCTGGTGAGCCATAGGTTCTACTGGGCCCTCAACAGCCCCAGGCATATCTCTATGATTGCAAATTGGCTAGTGATTGCCAGGGCCATGGCCTTGAAGAAAGCCACATAATAAAGAGCTGAAAGCCCTGACAGGGAGGCCAAAAATTGTCTCCAGTTTCTCAGTGGCTTCTTGGGAAGATACCCAGGCAGGTGCTGATCAGGATGATCAGTGACAGCATCAGGTGAGGCTTGTTGCTGCTGATCAAGGCATATCAGAATTAACTACATCAATCCCTGATCCATGTAGAGGCTGATTGCTCCATGTCTAGGCACTTACTTTCTGGGGCACAAGGGAACCTAGCTGCTGCCAGGACCCTTGGAATGTGGCAGACCCAATGATTTGCAGTCCCACAGCTGCAAACATGGGCAGGAACAATGCCCTAGCAGATCTTCCCACACTTATAGTAAATGTAGCTCTGCAACATTGCCTTAGCCTGGGCAAGCAACTGTGAACTGTCCCTGCTGCCACAATGGATCAGAACAGGCCATTGTCCCCACTGGCCTCTAGGTCTTAAAGGTACAGGACACTTATGCTGGTCAGTGTGCTGCTCTGGGGCAGGGGCTGCTGGTCAGCAGGGGACAGGAGCAACTGGATGGACTTCTGGATCTTCTGGGGCAGGCCCCAGCAATAGTGAATCAACCTGCTAAATCAACCACTTCTGAAGGGAGAACTCTAGCAGCTCTGAGCATGTTCTAGGGAAACACCACCTCTCTCTTAAGGACTGAGATGGGTTCTCCTGACCGGTAGGCCCATAGGGACAGGCAGAAACATGTCTCAGGGCTTATGTTGTATGGCTTTTTGCATCTGCAGATATTTCTGGGCAACAGCTGGCAACCTCCACTGAAGCTGGGGCTGCCTTTGCAGCTGGTGCCACTCTAAGGCTTCACACTTGACCAGAAGAGGAAATGGGAGATTGATAGCAGTTTGTTGATAGTCAGATGGAGAGGCCCAAATTGGGGAATGTGGGAAGAAGGCGGGGCTAACTTATATGGAAGAAATTTTCATCAGTACAGAGATTAAGAAGAAATTATTGAGGAAAAAGGGACTGGGGACCCCCTTTTGTGAAGAAATCTTTATGGGCAGACCAGGGACTCATTGTGCAGAAAAGAGGAACCATAGCAAGGTAGCTGTTTCTGCTGCAGATAGCACACTGAGGCCTCAGCGGGTCCCCAAGGCAATGGGCAGAAACCACTTAGAAACTAAAATGTGGTAGAGGGTAGAGCCAGAGCAATGGAGTTTGGGATTTGCTTGCAGCAATATTTGCTCTTGATTCACAGTGGATCCTTCAATAACCCAGAAAGTTTGGGTGGACTGGCTCAACTTTCATGAAACCAGCTCAAGAAATAGCCCATATTTTCAATAGAGGTCTTAGAGGTAGCATTTATGATGAAATAAATGGTTCTCCCCCCCCCCCCCCCCCCAGGCTTGGAAAATATTTGGGGCTGTGTTATAAGCTGCCACAGGAATTCTTCTAAAGATCTTGCATGCATTTATAAACATGTCTCAGGGATTTTGGGAAATAGGAAAATGTAAGGCAACGGGGGTAGTTTTAGGCTCATGAGCTCTGGATTTAGGAAAAGAGAGAATCACATATTCAAGGGCAGCTGACCTTGTTTCTTTAGTACACCTTCGGAATGGCTCTTCCTCTTGTCCTGCTGAATCACAGGAGTCCTAGGCTCCTCAAGTCTTGAAGAAGACAGAGCTCCTGCATCCCAGGGCACATCTGGCACTTGAAATCCCTTTTTTTGCCGGAGGCCTTCAGCCTGGTGGTCTGGGATGCTGACACTGGCTGACTGAGCAGCTGACTGTGTTAAGCATTTCTGATCCATTAATTGTGACATTGTGGAGGTTACAGATGGAAGTGGAAGATCTTTGGAGTGCAGGGAACCCTGACTCTTCTCCAAAGAGAGACTAGACATGGACAAAATCTCTAGGCAAGAGGAGCCTTGTGATGGCCCTGATGAAGGGGGAGAGATCAGGGTGTTCTCACCCTCCAGCAACTGCTGAATCTCCAGAGCCACAGCATTGCAAATGGGGCAGGAAGGATCTGCACACAGGAGCCGCCGAACACTTCCCTCCTTAGGAAGCCAGCCCTGGCTAGGAAGGGAAGATGGCAACCATTACTGATGGAGTGACACCTGCCTCTCTGAATGCGTATGGCCTGGAGATTGGGCCTGCTTTCCCCTAGTCCTGGAAACCTTGGGGGCTTGTACCCCCAGGGTGTTTACCCATCTCCTTTTCCTCCAAGGAAAATGCCACTGGTAAGTTATATTGGGCTGGACTGAGGGTCTGGACCTTGTTGGGCAAGGTCTCAGCCCATGGGAGCACAGGGCCATGACAGACTGGGAGGTGAGGTGAGTTCTCTGTTGACCTGTGTTGAGAAGCTGAACTAGGAGAAGGGAACCAGGTGGGGGTGGAGGGGAAGCCAATGGTTAGCTGATGGGGCATCACTGGGAACATGACCAGGTAGATTCTGAAGTCAGTCTCCTTTGGGGTTAAGAAGGCCACAGCCTGTATTCGGTATTTCTAAACTGTGGAAAATGAGGTCTTTGTGGGAACTCTACATTCTGGGGACTATGGGGTGTCCCAGGTCCTGTTCATAGCATCCCTTCAGAGCCAGTCCCATTCTCTAGAGACTTTAAGAAGAGGATAAGATGACAGGCTCTTTCCTGAGGGCTGTCCCAGGAACTGGCCTCCCCCAAGACAAAACCATGGAGGTAATGTCAACAGGTTTCACAGGTCTGCCCTTGAATGATTGTAACTGTAAAGGGAATATGACAATGGACATTTAGTTATGCTCACATTTGTCTATTCTCTTGACTGGATAACTTGTCTTGTGGCTGAGTGCAAACTCATGTAGAGTCTTTAATGAATTACATACTAGTGAAATCCTGAGTTCCAGGACCACTGTGAACTGAGCCCATAGCAGAACTGGGAGACTTCTCTCTCCTGAGACACCTGGTCCCCCTCTGCCCTGGCAACCCTCTCAACTGTGCTCAGTGTCCACTTGTGTCTTACTTCCACCCAGCCATTATCCCTCTCCTCATCCCTGCCCCAGGCCAAGCACAGAAATGATGACGGGCCAGGCTGGAGTTTGGAGACTGCAAAGAGCAAGTGGTCACCTTTTCATGACAGAGAGCAGCTCCCATGGCTTCTCAGCTTCTTCCCGGGAAAGTCTCCTAGCTGAGAAACCAGGAGACAGTGTTACAAGGAATGAGAGGATACAGGGGCATCCTATGGGAAGTTGAAGGGACATCCTATAGGAAGCTGAAGGCCTTTGAGTAAGAGGAGATTCGAAACCCCAACAGTAAATGCTCTCAGGCATGTCTGTGTACAACTTAACCAGTTGTATCATGCTGTCCTGGACCTAATCTCATTTGATCATCAAAACCACACTGTGAGTGAGGCAGGACCCATTTCATGAATCACAGACTGAGAGATGAAGTGATTTCCACAGGATCAAAAAATTAGTAAGGGCTTCTGTCCTACTTCCTCATTCTTCATTACCAGCAGATGGGGTAAGATGGAGAATCTTACACCCAAGAAAATCTGGAAGAATTTGTCAGCTGAGGCAATTAGACCCTTCAGTGGTTAGAGCACCTGGTTCCTGGCACCAGGGGACATGAATCAGGGGAATCTTGCCCATAGTGAAGGGAGTCAGAGGGAAAACTAGAACTTTACCTCTTGATGTTCTATCTTTAGCTCTTTGTTTGACTCTCCGGTGACGCTTGAAAACAAAAAAGTTAGAGTATTAAGCTGGGCACCTTTACTCTTTGTGTCTAAAATGAAACAAACAAAACCTGTAAATATTTCCCAAATGTTTTTTGTATTCCAATTTTACACACCCTCCTACCATTCTTTTCCCTACTCTATCTTTTTCACTCCATCATTTCCCTTCTCTTATTTCTAATTTATTTTGAGGCTCTTCCATACTCCATAACCTCCACCCCCGTTCTCTGAACAAGTCCTGTGGGGGAGGTTGTAATGAGACAGGAGAAAAGAGGAACAGATTAAAGGATAAGAAGTCCAGTAGCCAAAGGACTTTAGCTATCCAGGCCCTCAATGTCTCCCAACCAGAAGAATCACCCAAATTTTGAGCTGTTCTTGGATTCACTGAGAAAACCCCATAAAAAAGTAGGGGTAAGTGTCACAGGAAAAAGTAAAGAGATAAATTCTTCTTGTTTGTGGCTCAATTGGTTCAGTCATGGTCATTGTGTTTCCCTACCCGGCAACAGCTCCTGTTAGGTCCCAACCTTAATTCTTGGTGGCTCTTTTTCACTTGCCAAATAATTAATGCAATAATAATAATGGAGCCATAAGCATATAAGGGATATCCAACATCCCACAGAATAAAGGTAGGGCTCAACATAATCTAAACCTGACGAGCCATCTCTCTTCCTAGACTTTCAAGAACTTGGCACCTAATGCCCCCAAATTCTAGACCTTGTCATCTCTGCCTCACAGAAGATGGAACCAGACCACCAGACTACATCACAAAGCTCTCCTATTTCAAAAGGCATGCAGACATCACAGGCCTTTATTTGTCTAGGAGAAGCTTATGTGATTCAGTGTTTCAGATGAAGGTCTCTGGTTGTCTCTGTATGAGCTGCAGAATCTGGGCCTAGAGGTGCCAACGTCATGGGAAGTATATACTTTCATGCTCTATTCCCTATAACCTGATGGCTCAGTTCTCTCCGTAAGACAACAATCTGGTGTGGTGCCTGGATGGCTCAGTCAGCTAAGCATCTGACTCTTGATCTTGGCTCAGGTCATGATCTTATGGTTTGTGAGTTCAAGCCCCATGTCAGACTCTGTGCTGTCAGCACAGAACCTGCTTAGGATTCTCTCTCTCTGCCTCTCTCCCGCTTGAGTGCACGTATGTGTATGCTCTCTCTCAAAATAAATAAATAAACTTAAAAAAAGACAAAAATCTGGCATCTATCCTTAGATAATGAATCTTTATGTATACTGCATGCCCTATAAGAGAGATAGTGATTAGGTCAGAATAACTCCATAAACTACATCACCTGTACTGGGAGGATAACTAAAAAACACACAAGAGGATAGGACATCCATTATCTTGTTAAGTGTTAGAAAGTGAGGATTTTGATGTTACAGGCAATTGATGGTCAGTATTAAGAGGTTCAAGAAGAGGATCATGTTTGATGTGTCAAGGAAAGGATATAGCTGTTGTCTTTTTTTTTAAACTTATTTTGCAGAGAGAGTGCACAAGAGGGGGAAGGGGCAGAGGGGTGGAGGGAGGGAGAGAGAGAGACAGAGAGGAGAGAGAGAGAGAAAGAGAGAGACAGAGAAAGAGAGAGAAAATCTTAAGCAGGCTCCATGCTCAGCACAGAGCCCCATGTAGGGCTCAATCCCACAACTCTGGGAATATGACCCAAGCCCAAATCAAGAATCCAATACTGAACCAATTGAGCCACCCAGGTGCCCCTAGATACTATCTTTTAAAATAACTTTCTGAGAGTTAAAGAAGGATTCCTCCAAGTCTATGGTCAAGCTTGGGATGGGTGGGAAAAGACTGTAAATACTGCCTTCCAGGAGGCACATAATTGAGGCTCACTTCTGGAGCTTGATTTTCTAGAACAGCCTCTACAGATCTTATAGCATCCTGCCTATTCATGGAGATGGATCATTGGTAAAACTTTTGATTAAAGGCTACAAACTTGTAGTTTCTTTGGTTTAATGTTAACTTTATGGCCCCTGTCAACAATGTGAAATGCCTCCAACATTCTAGGACTTCTGAATTTCCTTAAGTTCTTGCCCTGATGAGAATGGTCCCACACCCACAAAATTGTTGGGCTCAAAATCTCTGAAAGTGCTATTTGGTCCTTCCTCCAGCACCCAGTCCACCACTAAACAGATGTAATGAGCATTCAATCTGTGTTCATCCCTAAGTTGGGCAAGTGTCAAAGGCACAAAGACATTTGAGTTGTGTTATCTGCCTGCTCTCAAGACACTTAAAAACTGAGTTACAAAGATAAGACTACTTCACATGAATAAAAAATCAATCTTACTAGGAGTTGGGGAAGTGGAGATTAAGGAGTTATTATTCAGTGTGTACAGAGTTTTTCTTTAGGATGATGAAAAAGTTCTGAAAAAGGATAGTGGTGATGACAGCACACAACATTATAAATGTACTCAGTGACACTGAACTATACACTTAAAAATAGTTAAAAAAATAAACTGTATGTTAAGTATATACACCACAGTTTAAGATACAAAAGGCAAAAAAAAAAAAACCCCTGCACCAATCATTAGTATGAGGGATTTTTATTAGCTACAAGGGAAAAATACTCCAAAAATGATTTGACAGAAATAAAGAATAGTGAATGTTTTTCTTAAGTGTCCTTTTAATAGAACAAAATTAAAACAAATACATCCTTACATTTAAGATAATTTAAGAATAGTCTCACCCTGATGATGGGATAAATTTCAGTCATTTTAACATCTCTCCTGAACTTGCAAATTCCATAACACAAAAATGAGAAGACTTTTTCAACCACAGAGCACTGAATGACAAGTGAACAAAAATCAGCTTACATAAGCTTAAAAATTTTTTAGTGTTTATTTTTGAGAGAGAGAGAGAGAGAGAGAGAGAGAGAGAGAACGAGCAGGGAAGGGGCAGGGAGAGAGACAGACACAGGATCTAAAGCAGGCTCCAGGCTCTGAGCTATTAGCACAGAGCCCGATGTGGGGCTCAAACTCAACAGACCGTAAGATCATGACCCGAGCTGAAGTCAGATGCTTAACCGACTGAGCCACCCAGGTGCCCCTGCATAAGCTTTTCAGTAGCAGGTTGATATACCTACAATGTAGCTTGAATATTTTATTTTTATTATTTTTACCCAACCTGCTCCTGCTCCCTGCAGCTGTGGCTGCCCTCTATGCTACTGCAAAAGTTCTGTCCTCCATTAACCTGACTTAACATGGCCCTGTATGGTGTTTGGTGTCCTCTTCTCCTGGGCTGTGATTATATGTGATTAATAAACTGCTGTCAGTCTCATAGGTCCAGTGTCAAGTGCTGTGAGTTCAGCCATCCCCAGACCTCCAGGACACTCACCCTCACCAATGGGATGAAAAGGAGGTGAACAAATATTGTATCTCCTATCAAACCAGCCCCTGCTTTCTACAGCTGCTGCAGCCTTTTTACTGCTGAAACAGTTCTCAGTCTCCCATTAGCCTAACCTCTCACTCAAGGCAAAACCATCAAATTCTGCAAACTTTGCACCTGCTCCAACCAGTGCACCCTACAGATAGCCCACAGCCACTGCCATCCCACTAAGCCATTAAAACCATCTGCTGCAAACTCCTCTGCGGCAACTCACCCACCCTTGCTCCTCTGTCTCAGAGCTCAGGAGTTAGAGCCAAAGACAATCTTATGTGTTTTTTCAGGGTAGGCCTTTAGTACAGGTTTATTTACTGATTTGATACTCAGTGATGAAGGGTTCTTGAGTGGTTAGGACAGTGGGACCAGTGTTTTCCCAAACAAAGGCACATTCATGTAATGACCACATCAATGATGTGGGCATGGATCTTCACATTTACTCTTTCTGCTTTATGTTTAGAGTGAACAGCAAACAAGGGAGAGGAGGTACCTGAAAACACTCTACGGACTCTGGAGGGCTACACAACTATAGATTCATATTCATTTGTTTCTAGAAAACTTGCTAAAGCCAGACTCTGCTTCCATGATTGTGCTACATTGGTACAATTATTGTAATAGTAGAATTTCTTCAGGAAACTGTTAATTTATTGACTCAAATGTACCATGGGTCATATTACAACTCCATACAGAAAAATCCTGAGAGACATGCCACTGATGTGAGTTTGTCCCTCCACACAAACCTTACAAAGGAGTTTTGCTGTGTCTCATCAGGAAATATTGTTGAACACCTTAGATGTGCCAAGGTACTGGGAACAGAGAATCACAGTTGTGATATTCAGCAGCAACATTTTTATATATGAGCGTTTTTATTAATGTCCAAGAGTTAAGATTTGCAGGGCGCTGGACAGGAAGCCCTAGAGAAGTGTCAGGCAGCAAGACCACCAGTGCTCATGCAGCAGATTACAGTATGCAGTGAGTGTAGCAAGCAGCCAGAGACACTAGAGGGCAGCACCTGCACACTCAATTCTCCTAGTCCAGGGACCTCTTAGTGACAGAAACTTTAAAACGTCATCTGTTCCACTGGCTCTCAATCCTGGCCTTACATCAGAATTACTGGGAAGCCTGTAAAATATATAGATTTCCTGGCCTCATCCCAGATTTAATGAATCAGAATATTTAGAGGCAGGGCCCAGCAATCTACATATTAATATCAAAAATAATCCTCAAGCAATAAAGCACTAAGGTCTGGATGTATATTTGGGGGATACTAGCAACAGCACCGGCCACCCAGTTATCCTGAGATATAATTAACATGTAACATTGTATTAGTTTAAGGTGTACGTCATAATAATTTATGTATATATTGAGAAACTATTACCACAATAAGTTTAACATCCATCTCCTCACATAGTTACATTTTTTTTCTTATGATGAGAACTTTGAAATTAAATCTACTCTCTCAGCAGCTTTCAAATATACAATATAGTATTGTTAGCTATAGTCACCATGCTATATATTAGACCCCCAGAACTTATTAATTTTTTTTTAAATTTTTTTTAATTTATTTTTGAGACAGAGACAGAGCATGAATGGGGGAGGGTCAGAGAGAGAGGGAGACACAGAATCGGAAGCAGGCTCCAGGCTCTGAGCCATCAGCCCAGAGCCCGACGCAGGGCTCGAACTCACAGACCGCGAGATCGTGACCTGAGCTGAAGTCGGACACTCAACCGACTGAGCCACCCAGGCGCCCCCAGAACTTATTAATCTTATAACTGGAAGTTTGTACCTTTTAACCACCTTCTTTCTTTTCCTCTACTCTCCACCACCTGCCACTGACTGATAATCACCAAACTGTTCTCAGGTTCAAGAGTTTATTAGGTTACACATGTAAGTGAGATAATATAATATTTGTCTTTCATTATTTTTGCTTAGCATAATGCCTTCGATATTCATTCATGCTGTTGCAAAAGGCAAGATTTTTCCTTCTTTTCTATGCCTCAATAATATACCCCATATATGTATATAATCACATCTTCTTTTTCCATTCACCTATTGATGAGCACTTAGGTTGTTTCCATGTCTTGGCTACTGGGATTCTCTCTCTCTCTCTCTCCCTCTCTCTCTGCCTCTCACTCACTTGTACCCTCTAAATAAATAAATAAATAAATAAATAAATAAATAAATAAATAAAATTTAACATGTTAATTGACAACTAAACAAATTCTGTGACACAAATCATCAAACCCTACTCAACAAGAAACAGATAACCCAAATAACCATACATCCATCTATTTAAAGAGGATTTTTAGTTAAAATCTTATCGTAAAAAAAAAAATCACTATGAAGGAAACGCCAAGACCATATTTCCTCACTGGTGAACTCTACCAAAGATTTAAGAAAGATATAGTACCAATTATACACAAATTCTTCCAGAAATTTGAAGACAAGGGAATACTTCTCTATTAATTGAGACCAGCATTGCCTTGATACCAAATCTAAACAGAGACATTACAAGAATAGAAAATTAAAGACCAATATTCTTCATGAACACATACACAAAAAATTTTAAGAATATTTTACCATTTGAATCCAACAATATATAAAATATATAATACATAATGACCAAGATACTTTATCCTAGGAATGCAAGGTTGGTTTAGCAGTCAAAAATTGATCACTGAAATCCAACAAGTTAAAAAAACTAAAAAATAAAACCATATGATTATCCCAATAGATGCAGAAAAAGTATTGGACAAAAAATCCAACATCCATTCTTCATAAAAAGTGTTAGTAATCTTGAAATAGAAAGGACCTTTCACAGTCTAATAAAGAACATCTACAAAAAACTCACTAATGGGGAAAGACAATACTTTCTGCTTTAAGATCAGGGACATCCACTCTCAACCATTCTTTTCAACATTGCACTAGATGTATTGGCCAGTTTAATTAGGCAAGAAAAGAAATAAAAGCATCCATATTGAAAAAGAAGTAAAACTGCCTTAATATGCAAATAGCATGATTGTTTATGCAGAAAGTGTTATAGAATCTATTAAAAAGCTATTAGAACTAGTAAGTGAATTTAGCAAGGCTGATACAAGATCAATGTACCAAAACCAGTTGGATTTTTATGTGCTTGCAACAGTCAGAAATTAAAGTTTTTTTGAATACAATTTACAATATTACCAAAAATATGACAAATTTAGGAATAAATCTACCAGAAGATGTGAGAGACTTACACTATAAAAGTATAAATGTGAAAACTATAAATACTTCTAAGGAAATTTATAGACCCCATATATGGAGAGGTATGCTTTGTTCATGGGAAGGAAGACTTAGTATTGTTAAGATGTCATTAGGGGCACCTGGGTGGCTCAGTTGGTTAAGGTCCGACTTTGGCTCAGGTCATGATCTCATAGTTCGTGAGTTCGAGCCCCACATCAGGCTCTGTGCTGACAGCTCAGAGCCTGGAGCCTGCTTTGGATTCTGTGTCTCCCTTTCTCACTCTATGTCTCCCACACTCATGCTCTGTCTCTCAAGAATGAATAAACATCAAAAAAAAAAAAAAAGGATGTCATTTCTCTCAAATTGATCTACAGAGTCAGTGCAATCCTGGAAGGCTCTGTTGCAGAAACTGGTAATAGAATTCTAAAATTTATATGGTAGTACAAAGGCCCTTGGATAGCAAAATTTGAAGAAAAAAAAGAATAAAGTTTAGGGTGTGATTGTTAATTTTATGTGTCAACTTAATTGGGACATGGGATGCCCAGATATTTGCCTAAGTGTTACTCTGGGTATATCTGTGAGAGTATTTCTGAATGAGATTAACATCTGAATAGGTAGACTGAGTAAAGCAGATTGCCCTCTCTGATGCAGGTGGGCCTCACCCAATCCGTTGGAGGCCTGAAAAGAACAAAATGTATGGTAAGGAGAATATGCTCTCTTCCGGTTTTTTAATTGGGATATCAGTCTTCTACACTCAGACTAGAAATACATTACTGGCTCTCATGGGTCTCTAGCTTGTAGATGGCTGGTTGTGTGACTTCTTCATTATCACATTATCACATCAATTTCTTACAACAAATCTCACATGTATACTCTATTGGTTCTTTCTGTCTGGATAACTCTAATACAAAGGAGTATTACTCCCTGATTTGATAAATATAAAACTATCATAATCAACAGTGTGATATTGGCATAAATATTGATAAATATATCAGTGGAACAGAAGAAAGAGTCCTTAGACTCACACATATATGAACATACGATTTTTCACAATGATGCATGATTTATTTCATTCCATTCTTCTCACAATATATGTACAAATACAGATTTAAAGTGGATCAGAAACACAACAATGTGAATGTACTTAATGCCATTGATCTGTACACTTAAAAATGGTTCGAATGGTAAATTTTATGTTATGTACCTTTTACAATAAAAAAAACCGACAGGCATTTGATTGTGGGGCAAAAGTCTTTATGCAAGTATATAAGATTTGCAGCTCTTCTTGTGCTAAGACTTGGGCAGTATAGCAAAATACATGACAGTATTTACAGCTTACTTTTTGATATTATCTTTGTAAGTTTTTTAGAGAGAGTCTACATAATTTTTCCATAGGAAATATGGATATATCCTTTTAAAAAATCAGGATTAATATACGAATAAAGAGGTCATGGGCACCTGGGTGGCTCAGTCAGTTAAGCATCTGATTCTTGATTTTGGCTCAGGTCATGATCCCACCGTTCACAAGTTTGAGTCCTGCTATCAGGCTCTGTCCTGACAGTGCTTGCTCTCTCTTCCTCTCTCAAAATAATAAATAAACTTAAAAAAAAGAGGTCTTTACACATGTCATTTAAAATTGAAGTGTTTTAACTAACCAGAATTAAAATAAAAACTTAAAAAAATAAAATTGAAATGTTTAGTTTTAACTGTGGAATTATTCATGGAATGCCATTTGCATTTGCTGAGATTTTGTATTATTAGTAGAGTAGATAAATTGTCAGTGTAAACAAATTCAACTGGATGTAGTCCTTTTTTTTTTTTGAAAATTCATTTTTATTGTTTTAAATTTACATCCAAGTTAGTTAGCATGTAGTGCAATGATGATGTAAGTAGAATCCAGTGATTCATCCCCTACATATAACACCCAGTGCTCATCCCAACAGGTGTCTTCCTTAATGCTCCTTGCCCAATTAGCCCATCCCCCCAACCATGACCCCTCCAGTAACCCTCAGTTTGTTCTCTATATTTAATTTTAAATTAAAAAAAAATTTTTTTTAACGTTTATTTATTTTTGAGACAGAGAGAGACAGAGCATGAACAGGGGAGGGGCAGAGAGAGAGGGAGACACAGAATCTGAAACAGGCTCCAGGCTCTGAGCTGTCAGCACAGAGCCCGACGCGGGGCTCGAACTCACGGACCATGAGATCATGACCTGAGCCGAAGTCGGACGCTTAACCGACCAAGCCACCCAGGCGCCCCTGTTCTCTATATTTAAGAGTCTCTTATGTTTTGTCTCCCTCCATGTTTTTATATTATTTTTCCTTCCCTTCCCTTATGTTCATCTGTTTTGTATCTTAAAGTCCTCATATGAGTGAAGTCATATGATATTTGTCTTTCTCTAATTTCGCTTAGCATAATACACTCTAGTTCCATCCGTGTTGTTGCAAATGCAAGATTTCATTCTCCTTGATTGCTGAGTAATACTCCAGTGTGTGTGTGTGTGTGTGTGTGTGTGTGTGTGTGTGTGTGTGTGTGTATACACCACATCTTCTTTATCCATTCATCTGTTGATGGACATTTGGGCTTTTTCCATACTTTGGCTATTGTTGATAGCACTGCTATGAACATTTGGATGTGGCATGTGCCCCTTCAAAACAGCACACCTGTATCCTTTGGATAAATACCTAGTAGTGCAATTGCTAGGTCGTAGGGTGTTCTATTTTTAGTTTTCTTGAGGAACCTCCATACTTTTTTCCAGAGTGGCTGCACCAGTTTGCACTCCTACCAGCAGTGCAAAAGGGTCTTCTTTCTCTGCATCCTCGCCAACATCTGCTGTTGCCTGAGTTTTTAATGTTAGCCATTCTGACAGGTGTGAGGTGGTATCTCAGTGTGGTTTTGATTTGTATTTCCCAGATGATAAGTGATGTTGACCATTTTTTCATGTGTCTGTTAGCCATATGGATGTCTGCTTTGGAAAAGTGTCTATTCATGTATTTTGCCCATTTCTTTACTGGATTATTTGTTTTTTGGGCGTTGAGTTTGATAAACTCTTTATGCATTTTGGATACTAACCCTTTATCTGATATGTCATTTGCAAATATCTTCTCCCATTCCATCGGCTGCCTTTTAGTTTTTCTGATTGTTTCCTTTGCAGTGCAGAACCTTTTTATCTTGATGAGATTCCAATAATTCATTTTTGCTTTTGTTTCCCTTGCCTTGAGAGACATGTTGAGTAAGGAGCTGCTATGGCCAAGGTCAAAGAGGTTTTTGCCTGCTTTCTTCTCTAGGATTTTGATGGCTTTCCTGTCTTAACATTTAGGTCTTTCTGGATGTAGCCCTTCTAATGAATGGTTTCTTCAAAAATAAAAAGTTGGAGTACCTGGATGGTTCAGTTGGGTAAGCATCGGACTCTTGCTTTCAGCTCAGGTCATGGTCTTATGGTTCGTGAGTTTGAGCTCTGAGTCAGGCATGCTGACAGTGCAGAGCCTGCTTGGGATTCTCTCTCCCTCTCTCTGCCCCTCCTCTGCTCATACTCTTTCTCTCAAAAGTAAATAAATAAACTTAAAAAAATAAAAATAAAAAGGATCAAAGAACTAAAATAAAACCTAAAGCTATAAAACTTCTAGAAGAAAACACAGGAGAAAATCCTTGTGACCTTGGGTTAGGCAAAGATTTCTCAGATATTACACCAAAAGTACAACTCATAAAAGAACAAATTAATAAACTGGGTTTTAGCAAAACTTAAAACTTCAAAATCAACATGGTGAAAACTCTAATGAATTAATGGATCTAATCATTAATCAAAAACATTACTGACACCATGAACAGATAACCAGGTATTATGTATTTTCTAAAGGAAGTATACAACACCACTTATGAAGTATTCCTGTCAAAAAGAATTGAACTTAAATCTGATAAAACCCTGAATCTAACTACCAATTAATAGGAAATACAGAAGACATAGAAACATTCTAAACCATAGGTATGCAATTACTGAAATCAAGAATACAGGTAATTGATCTAGCTTCTTCAACCAGAAAAATTATATAGAAAAAAAAGTGACAGCAATAGAGCAGAACCTCTGTTTTAAAAGACACAGAAATTCAAGAGACTTTAATCCAGCACTGATTGAATATTTGATGATATTAAGAAACTATTGTGAACTTTCTAGATTTGATAATAGTAGTACACTCATTTTTAAGTCTGTATATTTTTACATACTGAAATATACTGATATAACTCTGATTCTGAGAGTTACTTCAAAACAGTGGAGTTGAGGGGCACCTGGGTGGCTCAGTTGGTTGAGCATCTACTGATTTTGGCTCAGCTCATGATCCCTGGGGGAAGGGATGGAGCTCCTGTTGGGCTCACTGCTAGGCATGAAGTCTTGGGTTGCTTTCTTCCTCCCTCTGCCACTCTCCCCTGCTTGCGCTCTCTCTCTCTCTCTCTCTCTCTCTCTCTCTCTCTAAAATAAGTGGAGTTGGAATAGTGTGGTGGTATAGAAGAAACAACTTATGTTCCCTATAAATGTCAAATATTGAAGTTGGGTGACAGGTATATGAAGGTATGTTATTCTCTTAACAATTGTAATATATTTGAAATTTGCCTTACTAAAAAGATAATTAAAAATAGAATCTTCCAAAGTAAAATGCTTTTAAATACCTTACTAACAACTAAAAACTGTCAGAAGACAGGAGATAAATAAGTAAATAAATACGTAAAAATGCTTTTGAATTAATATACATATAAAGCTTTTTATAATCAAAATGATTAAATTTTATTCATATGAATAAATGATTCATATAATAAATAAATGAATATGATGTGATCATATTCATATAAATATATGAATAAATATATATCACATATATCATATAAATAAATGAATATGATGTGATCATATTCATAATCACATCAAGTAACATGTTACTATGATTACAAAAATGAATTTTTATTCTTATATAAAATATGTTATTCTATTAAATATTACTGTTATTAATATTACCCATTACCCATCCAATGAAAGAAAATAATACATTTCCCTCTGCCTTAAATAACATATCTAGAAGAAACTTTTATAAAAATGAAACTTGTCTTGATTTCAAAAATGTTTTAAAAAGATATACCTTTTTTTCCCATTTAAAGAAATGCTTCTAAATGTGCTGAAAATTTAATTCCTATATACGACAGATTTCAGTTAAAAATGAAAGAGCTCTTGTGGGGAGGGGGGAGTGAAATGGGGTGATAACAAAAGTCCCATAAAATTTAAAGCAATTCTATGTGGATGATATTGTGAAAAATCTGCCTACAATAGGTAAATTTGGTCAGCTCTAGCAATGACCTAACATAGACAGTAAACTATAAATGAAGGTTAAGAATGCAGGAACACAAGGAAGAAAGGGGACCCTTTCTAAGACTGTCCCATTCACACTCCTGGCTTGATTACAGGCTTCTCACTCTGACCAGAATGTACCTTTCAATGTAAATAAACCTATAAGAAGAGAATGCCCTGGCCAGCAAGTGGGAGTATGACAGGTCTCATGGGATTATATTTCCCAGTGTAAATTAGTATATTAGTATTACAATTTATGCCTCATTCTTTTTTTTTTATTTAAATTTTAGTTAACATACAGTGGAATATTGATTTCAAGAGTAGAATTCAGTGATTCATCACTTACATCCAACACCCAGTGCTCATCACAACAAGTGCCCTCCTTAATACCCATCACCCATCTAGCCCATCTCCCACCCATCTCCCTCCATTCTTTTTAAAGAGATTCAATTTTTAAGTAATCTCTACACCCAACATGGGGCTCAAACTTACAAACCTGAAATCAAGAGTTACACGCTCCACTGACTGACCCAGCCCCATGCCCCACATTCTTTTCAGTTTGATTACCGTCTGTCCATCCTGAAGAAACCAACTGTCTCACAGAGTTTGACAAGATGGGAGTTTTTTAAATTGTAAATCTGAGGAACGCTGACTTTTACTCCTCCCTTTTCTGATCCTCTTAGTCAGTAGTCTCCATCCTCCTAACCAGCTGCAGAGGCAGGGAGAACAATCCTAAACATTGGGCTCCTGCAATGACCACAGTCCCCAGCTTCATCACAGAGGAAAGTGAGTGCCACTCTTTCTCAGTCTAATCTCCCTTCCTCATGTGTGCCTTAGTTTTCTCCCATTAGTATAAAGTAGTATCTATTAAAGGCTATTTAATGAATAACACGTGGGGGGGGGGTAATAAATGTTATCCTGAACACTTAAAAGTTGTATGTTTTCAGCTTGATAGGAAATAATAGACAGTTATACAAAAATACTCAAATTATCTCAGAGTGTGCCTGGCATAGACAAATGGCTATATAAGTCTCCTATAAAGAGGAGAGAGATTATTTTTGGCTGGAGTGATCTGAGAAACCTTCATGCAGCAAATGGCATTTAAGCTGGTGCTTGAAACAGAGAGAAAATTATAATGTGTGGGATCAGAAGAGAAAGTGATTTAAATGCCAGGAGTCGGTATGCACATAGAGTTTGCTGGTGTTTCTGTGTAATGATATGTGGGGATAACAGAAGGATTCTTGAAATAATTATTTCATTCTGGGTACATTTTATTTTGTATATATTTGATCTCAATGCGGTGAGGTTTAGACTTCATTTTGTCTTCATGTGGAAACTGAGGTTGTGGATATCTCCTTGTGGGTGTATTTTTCTGTATCATGTGGACATAAATTATGAAGGTGGGTCTCCTGAATCCGACCATATGTGTTTCTAGGTATAAACGTCTGTGTGGGTGCATTTCTCTATAGATATTTTGATCTCTTTAGGTGTGTGCACATGCAGTCCTAAGGGGACAGGAAGGAATGACAGAGCAAGGATTAGAAGGGTGGCAAAGGTGGGGGGCTGCGGGGGGAGAAAGTAAGATGTTGAGGGGAACCTGTCTGAAACCCAAATATGAAACTATTACACATTATTTGTATTTTAAATAGTTGATAATTCATTGTCCCATGGACCTAGAAGTTCTTTTCCTAATAATACATTTATTAGTAAAAGGCTAATGTTTCAAAATGCCATCTTTTATCCATCACTTTCTATCTCTTTTCATTTGTCCTCCCTTTATTTTCTTTCAGTTTTTTCTTTTCTTTTTCATTGTCAAAAATCAAATTTTATTTCTTCCTTTCATTCCTTATCCTTCCAGTTCTATTCCTTTCTTCATTGAAGTTTTCTCTCTCTGTAAGTTTTCCTTTCTCTTCTAATGTATGGAGCTAATACCATAACCCACCCACACCCCAAAATCAAATGTTTTTAAATTGGGAAAGGGAGTACCTCTTGTTGTAAACATATTTTAGGTTAAGTCTTGGACTTTTGTCTTTACTGTCACTGCCATAGTCAATTCATTAACTGATTCATCAAAATTTAATTGGGTGCTTTTGCGTAGGTTAAAGGCATTGTTCTAATTACTGGAGAAACAGAAAAAATGCCTGGCATAATCAACAAATTATATAAATTATCATCTTTAACGAAAGTAACCAAATTTTCTCCAGACATAGGAGAAAACTAAAAGAAATGCAAAATTTTTTAGCTAGTTTTTTTTCATAGGCATTTACTATATATCCTCTTAAGAAAACTGAGGTAGTAAACAATCATCCAGTGCACTTGCTTATTTTTTCATATTTATTAATATATTGCCATTCTAAGAAATGAGAACAAATCAAAATTATGCTTAGTGAGCAGTATTTCTACATGTTTCTTTTTTAAAATTTTTTAAAAAGTTTATTTATTTTGAGAGAGAGAAAGCACACACTCGCACTTGAGCAGGGGAGGGGCGGAGATAGGGGAGGGAATCCCAAGCAAGGTCGGAGCTGCCAGCATGGAACCCAAGGCGGGGCTTGATCTCACAAACTGTAAGCTGATGACCTGAGCCAAAACCAAGAGTCGGACACTTAACTGACTGAGCCACCCAGGTGCCCCTCCACATCTGTTTCTTAGAAATAATCCAGGCATCCAGAGATTGTTTATTAATTAACCTGATCATCTGTTTAATTCTATATTAAAGTTTTAAAGTTAGTTAAGAATCTGGAAATATGGGGCACCCGGGTGTCTCAGTCAGTTGTGTCTGACTCTTGATTTCGGCTCAGGTCATGATCTCATGGTTCGTGAGATCGAGCCCCACAACAGGTTTCTGCTGATAGTGCAGACACTGCTTGGGATTCTCTCTCTTCTCTCTCTGCAGCTCCCTCCACTCTTGTGTGCACTCTCTCTAAATAAATAAACATTTAAAAAAGAATCTGGAAATACAATTTTGGCTAATATGTTATATCCTTATGAGTTCTAGAATTGTAAGAATTTCTTAAACTCCTTTGAAAAGATATCATTACCATTTTATTTAAACTAATACAGTAAAACCTTGGATTGCGAGTAACTTGTTCTGTGAGTGTTCTATGGGCAAATATTTCTAATAAATCTTAACTTGATCAATGAGCATTGTCTTGCAATACGAGTAGTATGTGATGGGTAATGTCATATGATCACAACTGAGCCAATGGTTCTCTCCCTCTCTTGCTGCAGGATTGTGGGTGATCGGCTCCCATGCTTGGATATTCAGTCTCAGGGCACGGTATTTGGCAGAAATCAGTGATTTTTCAGGATGTTGGAAGGTGCCCACAACTGGCACTAGTGTATTTTTTTGTCACTTCAAAGTACCTACAGACAGCCCTTTGCTTTTCCATACAAGAGTAAGTTTAGGAATGCTTTGCTTTATTCTAGGTCAGGCTGCGTGCAGTTATAGACCCTTTCCTTTGCTGCCTTATTGCCAGTTATATTAAATACAGTATATGACAAGAGTTTACTAATATTGTGCTGTAGTCAACATCCATGCAAGTATATACAATGCTCCCCCCTGCAGAAAAAAGGTTGAAAAGAAAGGTGGTAAGAAGGAAATGATTGTGGTTGAAGTTAAGAAGGAAATCATTGAAAAGTACGAATGGGGGCGCCTGGGTGGCGCAGTCGGTTAAGCGTCCGACTTCAGCCAGGTCACGATCTCGCGGTCCGTGGGTTCGAGCCCCGCATCAGGCTCTGGGCTGATGGCTCGGAGCCTGGAGCCTGTTTCCGATTCTGTGTCTCCCTCTCTCTCTGCCCCTCCCCCGTTCATGCTCTGTCTCTCTCTGTCCCAAAAATAAATAAAAAATGTTGAAAAAAAAAAATTTATAAAAAAAATAAAAAAAAAAAATAAAATAAAAAAAAAAAAAAGAAAAGTACGAATGAAGTATGTGAGTGGCCAGAATTGCAAGATTTTATAAGAAGTCCATGTCTGCATCTCATCTGCAGAGGAGGAAGAAAAAAAGGCATAGGAATTCCTCACTTCAAATGAGATTAGGGAGATGTGTAAGATATGGGAAACAGTGCAAAATTCTGTAGAAAAGCACCATCCTAATAAGGCTGTAGCAATGTGAGCAATGAATCTGTTTAAGGACAACACAATGTCACATTTCTGCAAAATCCTCAAAAAGAGGCAAAAGCAAGTGTCATTGGATAAATTCCTTGTTAAAGTTGCACAAAAAGAAAAAGATTCCATTGAGCCAAGAGACAGCAGTGATTCTGTTAGTGATAGTGAAAGTCATCCTACACAGTAACCCTCCTTTCCCTTGTCTCCCTCACACCAGCCATGAAGGTTTTCAAAGGTTAAGTGCAGGTTAATTGGTTTATTTTACTTTATATATTTTTCTTTATTGTTTTGTATTATATTATAGTATTGTAATCACTTTTATATGAATATTTTTTAGTTGTGGAACAAATCATCTGAGTTTCCATTATTTCTTATGGGAAAATTTGCTTTGATATACAAGTGCTTTGGATTACAAGCATATTTCTGGAATGAACTATGCTTACAAACCAAGGTTTTACTGTATATACATACATAATATATGTATCATTGGCATAGAAAATATATTTGAAGAAGTAATGGCTGGGCACCTGGGTGGCTCAGTCTTGAGCATCTGACTTCAGCTCAGGTCATGATCTCACAGTTTGTGAGTTCAAGTCCCAGATCGGGAGAGCTCAACCCCTGCTTCAGGTGAGCTCAAGCCTCGCTTTGGGTGACACAAGCCCCAATCTGGGTGAGCCCCACTTGTCTCTCTCTCTCTCTCTCTCTCTCTCCCTCGTTCACTTGTGCCCCCCCCTCTCTTTTTCAAAAAAAAGTGGGTGAAAATTGCCCAAATTTAATGAAAGTTATACATTTACACATTCAAAAAGCTCAGTGAAGCCCAAACAGGATACACTAAAAGAAATCCATGCCTAGACCCACCATAATCAAGCTTCTTAAAACCAAAGAACTCTTGAAAACAATATGTTACAGTTCAAATGCCTGGATTTCTTATAAAAAACCATATAGGCCAGCAGACAGTGTAACAACATCTTTAAAGTGTTAAAGAGAATCCACTATCAATCCACAATGTTGTATCTGGCTAAAATGTCCTTTAAAATAAAGATGAACTTCCAGTACTATGTTAAATAACAATAGTGAGACTGTCCATCCCTGTCTTGTTCCTGACCATAAAGGAAAATCTTTCAGTTTTTCTCCATTGAGGATGATACTAGCTATGAGTCTTTTCTCTATGGCCTTTATGATGTTATGTTCCATTTATCCCTACTTTGTTGAGGGTTTTTATCAAGACTGGATGCTGTATTTTTTCAAATGTTTTGTATCTGTTGAGAGGACCATGTGGTTCTTATCCTTTCTTTTATTAATGTGGTATACCACGTTTATTGCTTTGTGAATATTGAACCACCCCTTGCAGCCCAGAAATGAATCCCACTTGATTGTGAATATTTTTTTAATATGAAATTTATTGTCAAATTGGTTTCCATACAACACCCAGGGCTCATCCCAAAAGGTGCCCTCCTCAATGCCCATCACCCATCCTACCCTCCCTCCCACCCTCCATCAACCCTCAGTTTGTTCTCAGTTTTTATTTATTTATTTTTTTAATTTTTTTTAATATATGAAATTTATTGTCAAATTGGTTTCCATACAACACCCAGTGCTCATCCCAAAAGGTGCCCTCCTCAATACCCATCACCCACCCTCCCCCCCCCCCCAACCCCCCATCAGCCCTCAGTTTGTTCTCAGTTTTTAACAGTCTCTTATGCTTTGGCTCTCTCCCACTCTAACCTCTTTTTTTTTTTCCTTCCCCTCCCCCATGGGTTTCTGTTAAGTTTCTCAGGATCCACATAAGAGTGAAACCATATGGTATCTGTCTTTCTCTGTATGACTTATTTCACTTAGCATCACACTCTCCAGTTCCATCCACGTTGCTACAAAAGGCCATATTTCATTCTTTCTCATTGCCACGTAGTATTCCATTGTGTATATAAACCACAATTTCTTTATCCATTCATCAGTTGATGGACATTTAGGCTCTTTCCATAATTTGGCTATTGTTGAGAGTGCTGCTATAAACATTGGGGTACAAGTGCCCCTATGCATCAGTACTCCTGTATCCCTTGGGTAAATTCCTAGCAGTGCTATTGCTGGGTCATAGGGTAGGTCTATTTTTAATTTTTTGAGGAACCTCAACACTGCTTTCCAGAGCGGCTGCACCAATTTGCATTCCCACCAACAGTACAAGAGGGTTCCCATTTCTCCACATCCTCTTCAGCATCTATAGTCTCCTGATTTGTTCATTTTGGCCACTCTGACTGGTTTGAGGTGATATCTGAGTGTGGTTTTGGTTTGTATTTCCCTGATAAGGAGCGAGGTTGAGCCATCTTTTCATGTGCCTGTTGGCCATCCAGATGTCTTCTTTAGAGAAGTGTCTATTCATGTTTTCTGCCCATTTCTTCACTGGGTTATTTGTTTTTCGGGTGTGGAGTTTGGTGAGCTCTTTATAGATTTTGGATACTAGCCCTTTGTCCGATATGTCATTTGCAAATATCTTTTCCCATTCCATTGGTTGCCTTTTAGTTTTGTTGGTTGTTTCCTTTGCTGTGCAGAAGCTTTTTATCTTCATAAGGTCCCAGTAATTCACTTTTGCTTTTAATTCCCTTGCCTTTGGGATGTGTCGAGTAAGAGATTGCTACGGCTGAGGTGAGAGAGGTCTTTTCCTGCTTTCTCCTCTAGGGTTTTGATGGTTTCCTGTCTCACATTCAGGTCCTTTATCCATTTTGAGTTTATTTTTGTGAATGGTGTGAGAAAGTGGTCTAGTTTCAACCTTCTGCATGTTCCTGTCCAGTTCTCCCAGCACCATTTGTTAAAGAGACTGTCTTTTTTCCATTGGATGTTCTTTCCTGCTTTGTCAAAGATGAGTTGGCCATACGTTTGTGGGTCTAGTTCTGGGGTTTCTGTTCTATTCCATTGGTCTGTGTGTCTGTTTTTGTGCCAATACCATGCTGTCTTGATGATGACAGCTTTGTAGTAGAGGCTAAAGTCTGGGATTGTGATGCCTCCTGCTTTGGTCTTCTTCTTCAAAATTACTTTGGCTATTAGGGCCCTTTTGTGGTTCCATATGAATTTTAGGATTGCTTATTCTAGTTTCGAGAATGCTGGTGCAATTTTGATTGGGATTGCATTGAATGTGTAGATCGCTTTGGGTAGTATTGACATTTTGACAATATTTATTCTTCCAATCCATGAGCAGGGAATGTCTTTCCATTTCTTTATATCTTCTTCAATTACCTTCATAAGCTTTCTATAGTTTTCAGCATACAGATCTTTTACATCTTTGGTTAGATTTATTCCTAGGTATTTTATGCTTCTTGGTGCAGTTGTGAATGGGATCAGTTTCTTTATTTGTCTTTCTGTTGCTTCATTATTAGTGTATAAGAATGCAACTGATTTCTGTACATTGATTTTGTATCCTGTGACTTTGCTGAATTCATGTATCAGTTCTAGCAGACTTTTGGTGGGGTCTATCGGATTTTCCATGTATAATATCATGTCATCTGCAAAAAGCGAAAGTTTGACTTTATCTTTGCCAATTTTGATGCCTTTGATTTCCTTTTGTTGTCTGATTGCTGATGCTAGAACTTCCAGCACTATGTTAAACAACAGCGGTGAGAGTGGGCATCCCTGTCGTGATCCTGATCTCAGGGAAAAAGCTCTCAGTTTTTCCCCATTGAGGATGATGTTAGCTGTGGGCTTTTCATAAATGGCTTTTATGATCTTTAAGTATGTTCCTTCTATCCCGACTTTCTCAAGGGTTTTTATTAAGAAAGGGTGCTGGATTTTGTCAAAGGCCTTTTCTGCATCGATTGACAGGATCATATGGTTCTTCTTTTTTTTATTAATGTGATGTATCACGTTGATTGATTTGCGAATGTTGAACCAGCGCTGCATCCCAGGAATGAATCCCACTTGATCATGGTGAATAATTCTTTTTATATGCCGTTGAATTCGATTTGCTAGGGTCTTATTGAGAATTTTTGCATCCATATTCATCAGGGATATTGGCCTGTAGTTCTCTTTTTTTACTGGGTCTCTGTCTGGTTTAGGAATCAAAGTAATACTGGCTTCATAGAATGAGTCTGGAAGTTTTCCTTCCCTTTCTATTTCTTGGAATAGCTTGAGAAGAATAGGTATTATCTCTGCTTTAAATGTCTGGTAGAACTCCTCTGGGAAGCCATCTGGTCCTGGACTCTTATTTGTTGGGAGATTTTTGATAACCAATTCAATTTCTTTGCTGGTTATGGGTCTGTTCAAGCTTTCTATTTCCTCCTGATTGAGTTTTGGAAGAGTGTGGGTGTTTAGGAATTTGTCCATTTCTTCCAGGTTGTCCAATTTGTTGGCATATAATTTTTCATAGTATTCCCTGATAATTGCTTGTATCTCTGAGGGATTGGTTGTAATACTTCCATTTTCATTCATGATTTTATCTATTTGGGTCATCTCCCTTTTCTTTTTGAGAAGCCTGGCTAGAGGTTTGTCAATTTTGTTTATTTTTTCAAACAACCAACTCTTGGTTTCATTGATCTGCTCTACCATTTTTTTAGATTCTATATTGTTTATTTCTGCTCTGATCTTTATTATTTCTCTTCTTCTGCTGGGTTTAGGCTGCCTTTGCTGTTCTGCTTCTATTTCCTTTAGGTGTGCTGTTAGATTTTGTATTTGGGATTTTTCTTGTTTCTTGAGATAGGCCTGGATTCCAATGTATTTTTCTCTCAGGACTGCCTTCGCTGCGTCCCAAAACGTTTGGATTGTTGTATTTTCATTTTTGTTTGTTTCCATATATTTTTTAATTTCTTCTCTAACTGCCTGGTTGACCCACTCATTCGTTAGTAGGGTGTTCTTTAGCCTCCATGCTTTTGGAGGTTTTCCAGACTTTTTCCTGTGGTTGATTTCAAGCTTCATAGCATTGTGGTCTGAAAGTATGCATGGTATAATTTCAGTTCTTGTAAACTTATGAAGGGCTGTTTTGTGACCCAGTATATGATCTATCTTGGAGAATGTTCCATGTGCACTCGAGAAGAAAGTATATTCTGTTGCTTTGGGATGCAGAGTTCTAAATATATCTGTCAAGTCCATCTGATCCAATGTATCATTCAGGGCCCTTGTTTCTTTATTGACCGTGTGTCTAGATGATGTATCCATTTCTCTAAGTGGGGTGTTAAAGTCCCCTGCAATTACCACATTCTTCTCAATAAGGTTGCTTATGTTTATGAGTAATTGTTTCATATACTGGGGGGCTCCCATATTCGGCGCATAGACATTTATAATTGTTAGCTCTTCCTGATGGATAGACCCTGTAATTATTATATAATGCCCTTCTTCATATCTTGTTACAGCCTTTAATTTAAAGTCTAGTTTGTCTGATATAAGTATGGCTACTCCAGCTTTCTTTTGGTTTCCAGTAGCATGATAAATAGTTCTCCATCCCCTCACTTTCAATCTGAAGGTGTCCTCAGGTCTAAAATGAGTCTCTTGTAGACAGCAAATAGATGGGTCTTGTTTTTTATCCATTCTGATACCCTATGTCTTTTGGTTGGCGCATTTAATCCATTTACATTCAGTGTTATTACAGAAAGATACGGGTTTAGAGTCATTGTGATGTCTGTATGTTTTATGCTTGTAGTGATGTCTCTGGTACTTTGTCTCACAGGATCCCCCTTAGGATCTCTTGTAGGGCTGGTTTAGTGGTGACAAATTCCTTCAGTTTTTCTTTGTTTGGGAAGACCTTTATCTCTCCTTCTATTCTAAATGACAGACTTGCTGGATAAAGGATTCTTGGCTGCATATTTTTTCTGTTTAGCACACTGAAGATATCGTGCCAATCCTTTCTGGCCTGCCAAGTTTCAAAAGACAGATCAGTCACGAGTCTTATAGGTCTCCCTTTATATGTGAGGGCACGTTTATCCCTTGCTGCTTTCAGAACTTTCTCTTTATCCTTGTATTTTGCCAGTTTCACTATGATATGTCGTGCAGAAGATTGATTCAAGTTATGTCTGAAGGGAGTTCTCTGTGCCTCTTGGATTTCAATGCCTTCCCCCCCCCCCCCCCCAGTTCAGGGAAGTTCTCAGCTATAATTGCTTCAAGTACCCCTTCAGCACCTTTCCCTCTCTCTTCCTCCTCTGGGATACCAATTATGCGTATATTATTTCTTTTTAGTGTATCACTTAGTTCTCTAATTTTCCCCTCATACTCCTGGATTTTTTTTATCTTTCTCTCAGCTTCCTCTGTTTCCATAACTTTATCTTCTAGTTCACCTATTCTCTCCTCTGCCTCTTCAATCCGAGCCGTCGTGGTTTCAATTTTGTTTTGCATTTCATTTAAAGCGCTTTTCAGCTCCTCGTGACTGTTCCTTAGTCCCTTGATCTCTGTAGCAAGAGATTCTCTGCTGTCCTCTATACTGTTTTCAAGCCCAGCGATTAATTTTATGACTATTATTCTAAATTCACTTTCTGTTATATTATTTAAATCCTTTTTGATCAGTTCATTAGCTGTTGTTATTTCCTGGAGATTCTTCTGAGGGGAATTCTTCCGTTTGGTCATTTTGGAGAGTCCCTGGAGTGGTGAGGACCTGCAGGGCACTTCCCCTGTGCTGTAGTGTATAACTGGAGTTGGTGGGCGGGGCCACAGTCTGACCTGATGTCTGCCCCCAGCCCACCGCTGGGCCACAGTCAGACTGGTGTGTGCCTTCTCTTCCCCTCTCCTGGGGCCGGGATTCACTGTGGGGTGGTGCGGCCCGTCTGGGCTACTTGCACACTGCCAGGCTTGTGGTGCTGGGGATCTGGCGTATTAGCTGGGGTGGGTAGGCAAGGTGCACGGGGGCAGGAGGGGCAGGCTTAGCTCACTTCTCCTTAGGTGATCCACTTCAGCAGGGGCCCTGTGGCAGTGGGAGGGAGTCAGATCCGCTGCTGGAGGTTTGGCTCCGCAGAAGCACAGAGTTGGGTGTTTGCATGGAGTGAGCAAGTTCCCTGGCAGGAACTGGTTCCCTTTGGGATTTTGGCAGGGGGGTGGGCGGGGGAGATGGTGCTGGCGAGTGCCTTTGTTCCCCACCAAACTGAGCTCTGTCGTCCGGGGGCTCAGCAACTCTCCCTCCCTTTGTCCTCCAGCCTTCCCGCTTTCTGAGCAGAGCTGTTAACTTATGACCTCCCAGACGCTAAGTCGTGCTTGCTGTCGGAACACAGTCTGTCCAGCCCCTCAGCTTTTGCCAGCCAGACTCGGGGGCTCTCCTTGGCGGGCGGGCCGCCCCTCCGCCCCGGCTCCCTCCTGCCAGTCCGTGGAGTGCGCACCGCCTCGCCGCCCTTCCTACCCTCTTCCGTGGGCCTCTCGTCTGCGCTTGGCTCCGGAGACTCCGTTCTGCTAATCCTCTGGCGGTTTTCTGGGTTATTTAGGCAGGTGTAGGTGGAATCTAAGTGATCAGCAGGACGCGCGGTGAGCCCAGCGTCCTCCTACGCCACCATCTTCCCTCTCCTGTTCTCAGTTTTTAAGAGTCTCTTATGGTTTGGCTCCCTCCATCTCCAACTTTTTTTTTCCTTCCCCTCCCCCATGGTCTTCTGTTAAATTTCTCAGGATCCACATAGGAGTGAAAACATATAGTATCTGTCTTTCTCCATTTCCACCCACATTGCTACAAAAGGCCATATTTCATTCTTTCTCATTGCCAAGTAGTATTCCATTATGTATATAAACCACAATTTCTTTATCCATTCATCAGTTGAAGGACATTTAGGCTCTTTCCATAATTCGGCTATTGTTGAAAGTGCTGCTATAAACATTGGGGTACAAGTGCCCCTATGCATCAGTACTCCTGTATCCCTTGGGTAAATTCCTAGCAGTGCTATTACCGGGTCATAGGGTAGATCTATTTTTAATTTTTTGAGGAACCTCCACACTGTTTTCCAGAGCGGCTGCATCAGTTTGCATTCCCACCAACAGTGCAAGAGGGTTCCCGTTTCTCCACATCCTCTCCAGCATCTATAGTCTCCTGATTTGTTCATTTTGGCCACTCTGACTGGCGTGAGGTGATATCTGAGTGTGGTTTTGATTTGTATTTCCCTGATGAGGAGTGATGTTGAGCATCTTTTCATGTGCCTGTTGGCCATCTGGATGTCTTCTTTAGAGAAGTGTGTAATCATGTTTTCTGCCATTTTTCAC
This sequence comes from Panthera pardus, assembly GCF_024362965.1. NCBI lineage: Eukaryota > Metazoa > Chordata > Mammalia > Carnivora > Felidae > Panthera > Panthera pardus. The sequence goes on from NW_026526766.1 coordinate 56,385,972, forward strand.
TGGACTATTCGTTTTTTGGGTGTGGAGTTTGGCGAGTTCTTCATAGATTTTGGATACTAGCCCTTTGTCCGATATGTCGTTTGCAAATATCTTTTCCCATTCTGTCGGTTGCCTTTTAGTTTTGTTGGTTGTTTCCTTTGCAGAACAGAAGATTTTTATCTTCATGAGGTCCCAATAGTTCATTTTTGCTTTTAATTCCCTTGCCTTTGGGGATGTGTCAAGTAAGAGATTGCTGCAGCTGAGGTCAGAGAGGTTTTTTCCTGCTTTCTCCTCTAGGGTTTTGATGGTTTCCTGTCTCACATTCAGGTCCTTTATCCATTTTGAGGTTTTTTTTTTGTCAATGGTGTAAGAAAGTGGTCTAGTTTCACCTTCCTGCATGTTCCTGTCCAGTTCTCCCAGCACCATTTGTTAAAGAGACTGTCCTTTTTGCATTGGATATTCTTTCCTGCTTTGTCAAAGATTAGTTGGCCATACTTTTGTGGATCTAGTTCTGGGGTTTCTATTCTATTCCATTGGTCTGTGTGTCTGTTTTTGTGCCAATACCATGCTGTCTTGATGATTACAGCTTTGTAGTAGAGGCTAAAGTCCGGGATTGTGATGCCTCCTGCTTTGGTCTTCTTCTTCAAAATTACTTTGGCTATTCAGGGCCTTTTGTGGTTCCATACAAATTTTAGGATTGCTTGTTCTAGCTTCGAGAAGAATGCTGGTGCAATTTTGATTGGGATTGCATTGAATGTGTAGATAGCTTTGGATAGCATTTTAACAATACTATTGTTTGGGTAGTATTTTAAAATACAAACATTTTAACAATATTTATTCTTCCAGTCCATGAGCACGGAATGTTTTTCCATTTCTTTATATCTTCTTCAATTTCCTTCATAAGCTTTCTATAGTTTTCAGCATACAGATCTTTTACATCTTTGGTTAGGTTTACTCGTAGGTATTTTATGCTTCTTGGTGCAGTTGTGAATGGGATCAGTTTCTTTATTTGTCTTTCTGTTGCTTCATTATTAGTGTATAAGAATGCAACTGATTTCTGTACATTGATTTTGTATCCTGTGACTTTGCTGAATTCATGTATCAGTTCTAGCAGACTTTTGGTAGAGTCTGTTGGGCTTTCCATGTATAATATCATGTCATCTGCAAAAAGTGAAAGCTCAACTTCATCTTTGCCAATTTTGATGCCTTTGATTTCCTTTTGTTGTCTGATTGCTGATGCTAGAACTTCCAACACTATGTTAAACAACAGCGGTGAGAGTGGACATCCCTGTCGTGTTCCTGAACTTAGGGGGAAAGCTCTCAGTTTTTCCCCATTGAAGATGATGTTAGCTGTGGGCTTTTCATAAATGGCTTTTATGATGTTTAAGTATGTTCCCTCCATCCCAACTTTCTCGAGGGTTTTTATTAAGAAAGAATGCTGAATCTTGTCAAATGCTTTTTCTGCATCAGTTGACAGGATCATATGGTTCTTTTCTTTTCTTTTATTAATGTGATGTATCACATTGATTGATTTGCGAATGTTGAACCAACCCTGCAGCCCAGGAATGAATCCCACTTGATCATGGTGTATAATTCTTTTTATATGCTGTTGAATTCAATTTGCTAGTATCTTATTGAGAATTTTTGCATCCATATTCATCAGGGATATTGGCCTGTAGTTCTCTTTTTTTTTTGCTGGGTCTCTGTCTGGTTTAGGAATCAAAGTAATGCTGGCTTCATAGAATGAGTCTGGAAGTTTTCCTTCACTTTCTATTTTTTGGAATAGCATGAAAGGATAGGTATTATCTCTGCTTTAAACGTCTGGTAGAATTCCCCTGGGAAGCCATCTGGTCCTGGACTCTTATCTGTTGGGAGATTTTTGATGACTGATTCAATTTCTTCGCTGGCTATGGGTCTGTTCAAGTTTTCTATTTCTTCCTGTTTGAGTTTTGGAAGTGTGTGGGTGCTTAGGAATTTGTCCATTACTTCCAGGTTGTCCAGTTTGTTGGCATATAATTTTCATAGTATTCCCTGATAATTGCTTGTATTTCTGAGGGATTGGTTATAATAATTCCATTTTCATTCATGCTTTTATCTACTTGGGTCATCTCCCTTTTCTTTTTGAGAAGCCTGGCTAGAGGTTTGTCAATTTTGTTTATTTTTTCAAAAAACCAACTCTTGGTTTCGTTGATCTGCTCTACCGTTTTTTTAGATTCTATATTGTTTATTTCTGCTCTGATCTTTATTATTTCTCTTCTTCTGCTGGGTTTGGGGTGTCTTTGCTGTTCTGCTTCTATTTCCTTTAGGTGTGCTGTCAGATTTTGTATTTGGGATTTTTCTTGTTTCTTGAGATAGGCCTGGATTGCAATGTATTTTCCTCTCAGGACTGCCTTCGCTGCATCCCAAAACGTTTGGATTGTTGTATTTTCATTTTCGTTTGTTTCCATATATTGTTTAATTTCTTCTCTAACTGCCTGGTTGACCCATTCATTCTTTAGTAGGGTGTTCTTTAGCCTCCATGCTTTTGGAGGTTTTCCAGACTTTTCCCATGGTTGATTTCAAGCTTCATAGCACTGTGGTCTGAAAGTATGCATGGTATGATCTCAATTCTTGTATACTTATGAAGGGCTGTTTTGTGACCCAGTATGTGATCCATCTTGGAGAATGTTCCATGTGCACTCGAGAAGAAAGTATATTCTGTTGCTTTGGGATGCAGAGTTCTAAATATGTCTGTCAAGTCCATCTGATCCAATGTATCATTCAGGGCCCTTGTTTCTTTATTGACCGTGTGTCTAGATGATCTATCCATTTCTGTAAGTGGAGTGTTAGAGTCCCCTGCAGTTACCACATTCTTATCAATAAGGTTGCTTATATTTTTGATTAATTGTTTTATATATTTGGGGGCTCCCGTATTCGGCGCATAGACATTTATAATTGTTAGCTCTTCCTGATGGATAGATCCTGTTAATTATTATATAAGGCCCTTCTTCATCTCTTGTTACAGCCTTTAATTTAAAGTCTAGTTTGTCTGATACAAGTATGGCTACTCCAGCTTTCTTTTGACTTCCAGTAGCATGACAGATAATTCTCCATCCCCTCACTTTCAATCTGAAGGTGTCCTCAGGTCTAAAATGAGTCTCTTGTAGACAGAAAATAGATGGGCCTTGTTTTTTATCCATTCTGATACCCTGTGTCTTTTGGTTGGCACATTTAGTCCACTTATATTCAGTGTTACTATTGAAAGGTATGGGCTTAGAGTCATTGTGCTGTCTGTAGGTTTCATGCTTGTAGTGATGTCTCTGGTACTTTGTGGTCCTTGCAACATTTCACTCACAGAATCCCCCTTAGGATCTCTTGTAGGGCTGGTTTAGTGGTGATGAATTCCTTCAGTTTTTGTTTGTTTGGGAAAACCTTTATCTCTCCTTCTATTCTGAACTACAGACATGTTGGATAAAGGATTCCCAGCTGCATATTTTTTTCTGTTCCTCACATTGAAGATTTCCTGCCATTCCTTTCTGGCCTGCCAAGTTTCAGTAGATAGGTCTGCCACTAGTCTTATGGGTCTACCTTTGTAAGTTAGAGCGTGTTTATCCCTAGCTGCTTTCAGAATTTTCTCTTTATCCTTGTATTTTGCCAGTTTCACTATGATATGTCGTGCAGAAGATCGATTCAAGTTACGTCTGAAGGGAGTTCTCTGTGCCTCTTGGATTTCAATGCATTTTTCCTTCCCCAGATCAGGGAAGTTCTCAGCTATGATTTGTTCAAGTATACCTTCAGCCCCTTTCTCTCTCTTCTTCTTCTTCTGGAATTCCTATGATACGGATATTGTTCTGTTTGATTGCATCACTTAGTTCTCTAATTCTCCCCTCATACTCCCTGGATTTTTTTTTTTATCTCTCTTTTTCTCAGCTTCCTCTTTTTCCATAATTTTATCTTCTAATTCACCTATTCTCTCCTCTGCCTCTTCAATCCGAGCTGTGGTCGCCTCCATTTTATTTTGCACCCCATTTATAGCATTTTTTAGCTCCTCATGACTGTTTGTTAGTCCCTTGATCTCTGTAGCAATAGATTCTCTGCTGTCCTCTATACTATTTTCAAGCCCAGCGATTATTTTTATGACTATTATCTTAAATTCATGTTCTGTTATATTGCTTAAATCGTTTTTGATCAATTCATTAGCTCTTGCTACTTCCTGGAGTTTCTTTTGAGGATAATTCTTCCATTTTGTCATTTTGGATAGTCTCTGGAGTGGCGCGGAACTGCAGGGCACTTCCCCTGTGCCACCACAGTCGGACCTGACGTCTGTCCCCAGCCCACTGCTGGGGCCACAGTCAGACTGGTGTGTACCTTATCTTCCCCTCTCCCAGGGGCAGGGCTCACTGTGGAGTGGTGTGGCCCCTGTCTGGGATACTTGCACACTGCCAGGCTTGTGGTGCTGCTTCGATGGGATCTGGCATATTAGCCGGGGTGGATCCGCAAGGTGCACAGGGACGCGAGATGCAGGCTTAGTTCACTTTGCCCTCGGTGGTCCTCTGTGGGAGGGGCCCTGCAGCACCGGGAGGCAGATCTGTCAGAGGGATGGATCCATACAAGCACAGTGTTGGGTGTTTGCGTGGTGCAAGCAAGTTCAGTGACGGGAACTGGTTCCCTTTGGAATTTTGGCTGGGGGATGGGAGAGGGAGATGGCGCTTGCCAGCGCCTTTGTTCCCTTGCCGAGCTGAGCTCTGTCTTCTGGGGCTCAACAACTCTCTCTCCCGGTGTCCTCTCGCCCTCCCGCTCTCCGAGCAGAGCTGTTGACTTTTAACATTCTAGATGTTAAGTCCCACTGACTGTCAGAACTCACGGAGTCCGGCCCCTCCGCTTTTGCAAGCCAGACTTCGGGGGCTCTGCCTTGCCGGGCGGGCTGCCCCTCCACCGCCCCGGCTCCCTCCCGCCAGTCCGTGTAGCGCGCACCGCCTCTCTGCCCTTCCTACCCTCTTCTGTGGGCCTCTTGTCTACACTTGTCTCTGGAGAGTCCATTCTGCTAGTCTTCCGTCGGTTTTCTGGGTTATTTAGGCAGATGTGGGTGGGATCTAAGTGATCAGCAGGATGAGGTGAGCCCAGCGTCCTCCTATGCCACCATCTTCTCAAGGAGTCTCAAAGAGTTCCTCTTAACATTTCTTGCAGGGTGGTTTAGTAGTCATGAGTTCTTTTTCCTTTTTTTTATCTGGGAAACTATTTCTCCTTCTATTCTGTTTGGTAGCCTTGCTGGATAGAGTATTTCTGGCTACAGTTTTTTCCTATTTGGCTCTTTGAATATATTGTGTCACTCCCTTTCTCATGCAAAGTTTCTGCTGAAAAATCACCTGATACCCTTTTAGAGTTTCTCTTGTAGGTAGATTTTTGCTTCTGTCTTGTTGCTTTTTAAATTCTGTCTTTCTCTTTAACCTCTCACATTTTAATTATTATGTGTTGTAGTATGGATCTCCTTGGGTTCATCTTTTAGAACTTTCTGGCTTCTCGAACCCAGATGTCTATTTCCTCACCTAGACTAGGGAGATTTTCAGCTGTTATTTTTTCAGATAAATTTTCTGTCCCTTGTCTCTTCTTCTGAGATCCCTATAATGTGAATGTTCATGTGCTATTGTTTAAGAGGTCTTTTAAGCTATTCTCATTTTTAAAAAATTCTTTTCTCCTTTTGCTGTTCACTTAAGTGCTTTCTTTTATCCTGTCTTCCAGATTGCTGATAATTTCTTCTGCATCCACTAATCTGTTGATTACCCCTAGTGTATTTTTTGTTTCAGTTACTATATTCTTCAACTCTGATTGGTTCTTTTTTATATTTTCTGGTTGTTTTTTTTTTTTTTTTAGTTTTTATTTAAATTCCAGTTAGTTAACATACAGTGTATAATTAGTTTCAGGTGTCAAAGAGGAAAGAGAGAGAGAGACAAATCTTTTTTTATATTTTCTCTTTATTGAATGCCTCACTGAGTTCTAATCTTCTCTCCAGCTTGGTGAGTATCTTTACAATCATTACTTTAAGTTCTTTATACAGCATATTGCTTATCTCTGTTTAATTTTTTTCTAAGACTTTGTCTTTTTTTTTCTTTTTGAGCATATTTCTCTGTTTCCCCTTTCTTCTCTGTTTTGACTTTCTGTGTTTGTTTCTATGGCTTAGGTGGAACAACTGCTTCTCCTAAACCTGAAGGAATGGTCTTATATATGGATATCCCCTGTGTATATTGTGTGTGCTCGGTGACTTACTGGCTGGCTAGAGCTGTGGCTGATGTGAGCTTAGAGTCCTGGAGCTCTCCACACAGTGGGCACCCTGGTAGGACAGCTATAGCTGAAGTGGGCATGGATTGGTACAGTCCCTGGACTCCCCACATTGCAGATGTCCTGGCCAGAGAGCTAAGGCTAAAGTGGGTGCAAGCCAGGGTGTCCTGAGGCTTTACACATAGAGGGCACTTTGGCAGGATAGCTGAAGCTGAAGTGGGTGTTTTTGAGCGTGTCCCAGGGTTGTCTGTGCAAAGGGTACCCTGGTAGGGCAGTTGGAGCTGAGGCACAGTGTGGGCTTGGAGGTCCTGGGGGTTTCTGTGCAGTGGGTGCCCTGGTAGAACAGCTGAAGCTGAAGTGGGTGGGTGCTGGAGGATACCTGGGTACTCTGTGCTGGGGTGTGCTGGCAGAGCAGGTGGAGCTGAGGCTGTGTGCAGCCTGGGAGGTCCTGGGGCTTTCCACACAGAAGGCACCCTGGCAAGATAGCTGAAGTGGGTGTAAGCTGGGAGGTCCTTTGGCTGTCTACACAGCAGGTACCCTTGTCTTCATCTCTCTTGCTGTTCTGTTTGCTGTTCTATCTTTCATTGTGCAGAAGCTGTTCATTTGGCCCTTGGTTCTTCAGGAGGAACTGCTCTATAAATGGGTGTAATTTGGTATGTCTCGTGGAGGTGAGTTCAGGGTCTTCCTATGGGGCCATATTGGACTAAAACCTATACTTAAATGTTAGTTTTCTTCTGGGGCACTGTTGCCTCCTGGTCCTGTTCCCCTAGCAGCCAGCAGAGCCTGGCAGGAGTGCAGGGGCCATGGCACCATCAAGAAGCAAGTGTTGTATATGGGGCACCTGGGTGGCTCAGTCAGTTAAGTGACTGCCTTCAGCTCAGGTCATGATCTCACTGTTTGTGGGTTCAAGCTCCATGTTGGGCTTTGTGCTAACAGCTCAGAGCCTAGAACCTGCTTGGAACCTAGAGCCTGCTTTGGATTCTATGTCTCCATCTTTCTGTGCCCCTCCCCGAATTGTCCTCACTCGTTCTCTCTCTCAAAAATAAACAAACATTTAAAAAATTTAAAAAAGAAGTAGATATTGTATATTCATTTTTTTACTTAACATTTTTTTTAATGTTTACTTTTGAGAGAGACAGAGTGCGAGTGGAGGAGGGGCAGAGAGAGAGGGAGACACAGAATCCAAAGCAGGCTCTAGGCTCTGAGTTGTCAGCACAAAGCCTAATGTGGGGCTCAAACTCACAAACCGTGAGATCATGACCTGAGCCTAAGTTGAACTCTTAACTGACTGAGCCACCCAGGTGCCTTGTATATTCATTTTTTTTAAATATAATTTATTGTCAAGTTAGCTAGCATACAGTGTATACAGTGCTCTTGGCTTTGTGAGTAGATTCCCATGATTCATCATTTACATACAATAGCCAGTGCTCTTCCCAACAAGTGCCCTCCTCAATGCACATCACCCATTTTCCCTTTCTCCCACATCCCATCAACCCTGGTTTGTTCTCTGTATTTAAGTCTCTTATGGTTTGTCTCCCTCTCTGTTTGAAACTGTTTTTTCCCCTTCCCTTCCCCTGTGGTCTTCTGTTAAGCTTCTCAAATTCCATGTATATTCATTAAAAAAAATAGTTAATGTGCGATAAAAATGGCACTTTACCTGTGTCATCTTCCTCTCCAAACCTCCACAATCCCAGGCTAATCATGAGAACAACACTAGACAAATTCCAATAGAGGGACATCTTCTACCTTGTACTGCCTGACCAGTACTCCTCAAAACTGTCAAGGACATCAAAAACAAGGAAAGTATGTGGAACTGCCACAGCCAAGAGGAGCCTAAGGAGACATGACAGCTAAATGAAATGTACTATCCTGGATAGGATCCAAAAACAGGAAAGGAGGATTAGTTAAAAATTATGGAAATTTGAGGAGTACCTGGGTGGCTCAGTTGGGTAAGTGTATGACTCTTGATTTTGGCTCCAGTCATGATCTCATGAGCCCCGTGCTCTCCCTCTGCCCCTCTCCCCAATTTACTCTCTCTCTCTCAAAATAAATAAACTTTTAAAAATATTGGAATTTGACTAAAATGTGGACTTTAATTAATAATGTGTTAATATTGTTCATTAATTATAACAAGTGTGCCATAATAATATAATAATTAGTAACAAGGGAAAATGTGTGAGGGGGCTCAGGAAGGGAAGGGACTTTTAGCACTTCAATTTTTCTATACATCCAAAATTTCCAAAAAAATAGTTCATTAATAAAAATAAACTACACTTTAAAAATGAAATTAAAATTAATACTTGTGAAATGTTTGAAAGTCCTGGAACACCTTGCTGGAACCCAGGATTTTGCAGAGCACAATATGAAAACTACCAAGTTTAATCAATATAAATGATTCTTAAGGTAATTCATTTTCTAGCACAGGCAGTTCTTACTTTGCACAGTAGCCTGGGACCATAAAAAGGACTGTGCAAGCTGAAACCAGGTAAAGTGATCTTAAATAATCAATGGGGAAATTTACAGTTATTTAGTGAACTTTAAAATTGTTTTCTCAGAGGTTAGAGTGGGAGAGAGCCAAAGCATTAGAGACTGTTAAAAACTGAGAACAAACTGAGGGTTGATGGGGGGTGGGAGGGAGGGCAGGGTGGGAGGGAGGGCAGGGTGGGTGATGGGTATTGAGGAGGGCACCTTTTGGGATGAGCACTGGGTGTTGTATGGAAACCAATTTGACAGTAAATTTCATATATTAAAAAAAATAAATAAATAAATAAATAAAAAATAAAATAAAATAAAATACAAAAAAAAAAATAAATAAAATTGTTTTCTCAAAACATTAAAAACTCTCTTATTGCCAGTAATAATGAATAGGGAAATGAAAAAAGTAGTAAAACTATTTAGTATACTGTAATTAGAAATACTGAGACTTCAAGCGTTTTATTAAAAAATTTTTTGATAAGAAAATTTACCAAGATACTACTGCTAAGGATTTTCCCTTCCTCTGTCTCTAACTCTGAAGTGATATCTTAAGGCTTACATATTGGTCTTTGCTACTTATAGAAGACATTTTAGAGGATATGTTTTATGTATTTTTTTCCAACACAAGAATTTTATAGGTGTGAACACCTCAGTAACTTTGTAAACAAAAACATCACCCATGGTTTGGTCACCAGTACTCCAGTATTCAAAAGCTTATGAGTTTTTAAATTAAACTATTCAGTGATATTTAAAATTTTTCAAAGATACAGAATAATTAAATAGGAAAAAGGGTTTTTCTTTTTACTGTTGTCCATGTACATGGAAAGTTTGTATTTCTCCATATGTTTTCACTCATATGTGGATCCTGAGAAACTTAACAGAAGACCATGGAGGAGGGGAAAGGGGAAAAAAAAGTTACAGAGAGGGAGGGAGCCAAACCATAAGAGACTCTTAAATACTGAGAACAAACTGAGGGTTAATGGGGGGGTGGAGGAGAGGGGAATGTGGGTGATGGGCATTGAGGAGGGCACCTGTTGGGATGAGCACTGGGTGTTGTATGGAAACTAATTTGACAATAAATTATATTTAACATAAAAATTTTTTTTAAAGTTTTAAATAAATTTTAAAAAATAAAGTAGAAGCTTTTAAGGGTTATTGTATAATCTTGAGATTTTTAACCTGAAACAATAAACTGAATTTATTTCTTTTTCATTCTAAAAAAACTAGGTATTTCTCTTTGAAAACATATCATTTTAAGAAGGTTGCATGGTATAACAGTGATGATAATGCTTTCAGATACCCTCTGAACTGTCTTGCTAAGATTTAAATTTTTTTTAAGTGAAAAAAAATCAATGGGAACTCTTGACACCAAATTTACTACTTTGAAGTATCTGTAATTAAAAAAAAAATTTTTTTAATGGGAAAAGACTTGCATGGACAAGTCACCAGAGAAGATGTAGAGATGACAAATAAGCACAGAGAAAAAATGCAAATCAATATTATTACTCATTAAGGAAATGCAAATTAAAACTTTTAAAACTAAAAGTTATAAAGAGTTTGTAAGCAAAGCTGAGAGTCAAGCTGAGAAACCAAAAGCAGTTGAACAATCTGGAAGTAGGATCAAGGCTGAGGATGAGAGAAAAATGAGAAAAATTCACATACAGGTTTTTGTGTGAACAGAGACTTTCATTTCAATTTAGTAATAAGTAGGACTGGGATTACTGAGTGGTATGGTAAATATCATAAATTTGTAAGAAACTGGAAAAATGTTTTACAAAGTGGCTGTACCATTTTGCATCTCTACCAGCAATGTATTGTCAGTTTTGTTTCGGTTTGTTTTTTTATGCATTCTATTAGGTTTATGTTAGTATTTCATTGTGGTTTTAGGGGTTTTTTTTTCCTGTCCAATTAGTTTATTTTTTCAGTCCAATCTCTTTACCATGGTTCTTAACCAGGGTGTACATCAGATCATCTGGGGAGCTTTTTGAAATATGAATAGCTGTGCTCTGCAGTCTCAGTTAACCAGTACCTGCCCCTGTGATTCTGATACACATCCTTGGTTGAAAACCATACTCAGGAGGTCCCATACCCAGCTAACCTTCAGAATCACTGAAGGGGCTTTAAAATGCAGATTCCTGGGCCACTCCACCAGAGATTCTGATTTGCTGTGACTGGGTTTGGGCGTAGAAACATGTATTTTTGAAAAGTTTCACAATTCACTTTAATGATTAGTCAGATTTGGAAACCACCTTTGTCCTGAGTTACATTGATTTCACCAAAAAAGCAGTTTTTGATTAAAAAGAAAAATAATCTGGTCATGTGTATAGTACCTTTGAAACAATACCTATGTTTCCATTGTTTTCACCTTAAACTTTTTCCTAGCTTTGTCCCTTCCTGCTTCTCTCCCATCTCAGTAGAAGAAATGCCTGATCCTTTTCTCCTCTGGTGCCCCTGACCTCCTCTCTTCCCTCCCATCTTGTTATTTTCTTAGATACTCTTCCTACTTGGGCCTACAACCTGTTCATATTTTCCCAAACAAAACAAAAATGGCCACAGCCATCAACCATTGTAGCTACTGAGCTCTCATGGGTCCTCCTCCCTGACTGCTTGTCTACTACTGCCACCTCTGGCAATGTAATTGTGGGCCACCATGACCTATTTGTCACTGGGCGAAACCAGTGGCCCTTTTTGAGTCTGTAATTTCCTTGATGTCTTTGCAGCCAGTGACCCTATGAATCGCGCCCTCTTTGAACCATCTATTCCTTGTCTGTGATCCTACTGTGTTCTCTTGGTTTTCCTACCAGGGTTCAGGCTTTGGTCTGTTTCTTTTTCTCTGTTTCCTTCTCATAGTGATCTTAATCCATTCCCATAGCTTTAACTTGCATCTCTGTCCAGATGCCTCTCAAATCAAGATCCCTAACTCTGATGTCTTCCTTGAGCTTCTAACCACTCTTTCCTTCCATCCACTGAGACCCCAAATCCTATATGTTCAGAATCTAATACTCTTCTCCATTCTTTCCCCGGCTCTTTCTCTTATATCACGTACTTTTGCTAACAATGACCCCAAGATTCAAAACCTTGGTCTCTCTCCCATCCTTGGCACCAAAACTCAGTTACTTGCTATATACCCTATCAAGTTCTATGCCCACAGCTTCTCCTACATAATTCTTTTTTTTTAATTTAATTTTTTATTTTTTTAAATTTACATCCAAATTAGTTAGCATATAGTGAAGCAATGATTTCAGGAGTAGATTCCTTAGTGCCCCTTACCCATTTAACCCCCCCCCCCCACAACCCCTCCTATAACCCTCAGTTTGTTCTCCACATTTATGATTCTCTTGTTTTGTCCCTCTCCCTGTTTTTATATTATTTTTGTTTCCCTTCCCTTATGTTCATCTGTTTTGTCTCTTAAAGTCCTCATATGACTGAAGTCATATGATTTTTGTATTTCTCTAATTTCACTTAGCTTAATACCCTCCAGTTCCATCCACGTAGTCACAAATGGCAAGATTTCATTCTTTTTGATTGCTGAGTAATACTCCATCGTATGTGTATATATATATATATATATACGTATATATATATACATATACATATACGTATATATGTACATATACATATACATATATATATATGTATATGTATATATATATATACATATATATATGTATATGTGTGTGTGTGTGTGTGTGTGTATATATATATATATATATATATATATATATATACATACATACCACATCTTTATCCATTCATCCATCGATGGACAGTCGGGCTCTTTCCATACTTTGGCTATTGTGGATAGTGCTGCTATAAACATGGGGGTGCATGTGTCCGTTCGAAACAGCATACGTGTATTCCGTGGATAAATGCCTAGTAGTGCAGTTGCTGGGTCATAGGGTAGTTCTATTTTTAGTTTTTTCAGGAACCTCCATACTTCCAGAGTGGCTGCACCAGCTTGCATTCCCATAATTTAGCTTTTTTTAAAGTTTACTTATTTATTTTATGGGAGAGAGACAGAAAGAGACAGTGCATATGAGCAGAGGAGGGGCAGGGAGAGAATCACAAGCAAGCTCACACTGTTAGCACAGAGCCTGACACAGGGCTGAAACTCACGAACCGTGAGATCATGACCTGAGCTGAAATCAAGAGTTGGACGCTTAACTGACTGAGCCACCCAGGCAGCCCAAAAGACTTTAGAGCAGTTTAGGTTCACAGAAAAATTCAGAGGAAGGTACAGAAAGCTCCTATATACTCCTGCCTCCACACATGCATAACCTCTCCCATTATCAACATCCCCCACCAGAGTGGTACAATTGTTACAATTGATGAACCTACATTGACACATCATAATCACGCTAAGTCCACAGTTACACTAGGGTTCCACTCTTAGTGTTGCACTTTCTATGGGTTTGAGAAAATGTATAATGACATGTGTCCATCATTATAGTATCATACAGAGTATTTTCAATGCCCTATAAATTCTCTGTAGTCTGCCTATTTATTCCTCCCCCAACTCCCAAACTCTGGTAACCACTGATCCTTTTACTGTCACCATAGTTCAACCTTTTCTAGAATGTCAAATAGTTGGAATCAAATAGTATGCAGCCTTTTCAGATTAGCTTCTTTCACTTAGTAATATGCATTAAAGTTCCTCCATTTCTTTTCATGGCTTGATAGATCATTTCTTCTTAGTGCTGAATAATATTCCATTGTCTGGGTTATCACAGTTTATTTATCTATTTACCTATCAAAGGACATCTAGGTTGCTTCCAAGTTTTGGCAATTATGAATAAAGCTGCAGGTTTTTGTGTGGAATAAGTTTTCAACTCCTTTGAATAAATACCAACGAGCATGGTTGCTAGTATAGTAAGAGTATGTCCCATTTTGTAAGAAACCACCAAATTGTCTTCAAAAGTGGCTATATAAATTCACATTCCCACCAGCAATGTATGAGGGTTCCTGTTGCCTCACCCCTCACCAGCATGTGGTGTCGTTGGTGTTCCAGATTTTGGTGATTCTAATAGTTGTATAGTGGTATCTCATTGTTTTAATTTGCATTTCCCTGATGACATACGATGTGGAGCATCATTTCATATGCTTATTTGCCATCTGTATATCTTCTTTGGTGAGGTATCTGTTAAGGGCTTTGGCTCATTTTTTAATTGGGCCATTTATTTTAGTACTGTTGAGTTTCAAGAGTTCTTTATATATATTCTGGGTACAAGTCTTTCGTCATATATCTGATTTGCAAGTATTTTCTCCCAGTCTGTGGCTTGTCTTTTCATTCTCTTAACAGTATCTTTCAAAAAAGCAGAAGTTTAGAATTTTGATGAAGTCCAGCTTATCAATGTGTCCTTTTATGGCTTTTGCTTGGATGGTGTATCTAAAAACTCTTTGCCCAGCTCAAAGTACAAAAGTCTTTTATGTTTTCTTCTAAGAGTTTTATAGTTTTATATTTTGCTTTTAGGTCTCTGTTCAAGTTTGAGTTAATTTGGAATGTGTGAAGTATAGGTCAAGATTCAGTTAGACTTTTGTGTGTGTGTGTGTGTGGTGGTGGGGTGCAAATGGATGCCCAATTATTCTGGCACCATTTGTTGAAAGACTGTCATTTTTCTATTGTTTTGGCTTTTCACTTAGGTCAAAAATCACTTGGCCATTTATGTGTTGAGTTTATTTCTGGACTCTCTATTTCAGGAATTGACTTTTTTTGCTTAAAGGGCCAGATAGTAAATATTTAAGGCTACTAGATAGTAAATATTCAGGCCATATGGTCTCTGTAGCAACTACTCAACTTTGCTATTTTAGCATGAAAGCAGCCATATATGTACAATATGTAAAATGGGCATGAATGTGTTCCATAAAACCTTATTTTCAAACATAGGCAGTGGGTCAGACTTGGACCACAAGCTGCAGTTTATTAACTGCTGTATTCTATTCCATTGATTTTTGTGTCTTTTTTAAATCTGATACCACACTGTATTGGTTACTGTAGCTTTATACAGTAAGTCTTGATACCAGGTAACATGAGTCCTCCACTTTATTCTTCTTTTCCTCACTTGTTTTGGGTATTCTTTCTTTGCCTTTCCATGTAAATCTACAAAAAAAGTTCTTCTGGGAATTAACAGATCAGTTTGGGTAAAGCTGAAATGTTAACAATAGTAATTTTCCAATCTTTGAACTTAATATGTCTCTTTGTTTATCTGTGTCTTCTCTGATTTCTTTCATCAGCATTTTGTCCAAATATTTGAGGATTTTCCAGATATCTTTCTAGTCATTAAACTATCACTTCTAGTTTAAGTCTCTTATAGTGAGATAATATACTTTGTACAATTTCAGTTTTTAAAATCTTAATTTTGTTTTATGGCCCAGATATGTTCTATCTTGATGAATTATTCCATATGCACTTGAAATGAATGGGCATTTTGCTTTTTGTTGGGTGGTGTGTTCTATACATGTCAATGTGAGACCTGAAACCATGAAAACACTAGAAGAGAGCATAGGCAGTAACCTCTTCGACATCAGCCATATCAATTTCTTTCTAGATATATCTCCTGAGGCAAGGAAAACAAAAGCAAAAATACACTATTGGGACTTCATCAAAATAAAAAGTTGCGGCATGGCAAAAGAAACAGTCAACAAAACTAAAAGGCAATCCACAGAATGGGAGAAGATATTTGCAAATGACATAGCTAATAAAGGGTTAGTATCCAAAATATGTAAAAAACTTATGAAACTCAATACCCCAAAACAGAATAATCCAATTAAATAATCCAATTTAATAATCCAATCCAAATAAATAATCCAATTAAAAAGCAGAACATATGAATAGACATTTTTACAAGGAAGATACACAGATGGCCAATAGACACATGCAAAGATGCTCAACATCACTCATTATCAGGGAAATACAAATCAAAACCATGATGAAATATCACCTCACACCTGTCAGAATGGCTAAAATCAACAACATAAGAAACAAATGTTGGTGAGGATGTGGAGAAAGGAGAACCCTCTTGCATTGTTGGTGGAAATACAAACTAGCATAGCCACTCTGGAAAACAGTATGGAGTTTCCTCAAGTTAAAAATAGAACTACCTTACAACCCAGCAATTGTACTACTATTTACCCAAATACACACACACACACACACACACACACACACACACACACACACTGGAGTATTAGTCATAAAAAGAATGAAATCTTGCCAATTTGCAATGACATCGATGGAGCTAGAGAGTATTTTCCTAAACTAAATAAGTCAGTCAGAGAAAGACAAATACCAGCGATTTCACACATGTGTGGAATTAAACAAATGGGCAAAAGGGAAAAAAAAGAGAGAGGCAAACCAAAATGGCAAACTGTGATGAGCACTGGGTGTTGTATGGAAGTGTTGAATCACTATATTGTTCACCTGAAACTAATATTATACTGTATGTTAACTAAATGGAATTTAAATTAAAACCTAAATGTCTGTGTGGTCAGATTGTTTGATAGCATTGTTGATGTCTTCTGTATCCTTGCTAACTTTCTGTCTCCCTATTACAGAGAGGAGTGCTGATGTCTCCAGCTATACATGTGCATTTGTCTCTCTTTTCAGTTCTATCAGTTTTTGCCTCATGTATTCTGGAGCTCTGTTGTTAGCTGCATACACATTTAAAATTGTTACATCTTCTTTGGTAATTGACCCATCCATCACTATATAATTTTCCGCTTTACTGCTATTAATTTTCCTCATTCTGAGGTCTACTTTTCTGATATTAAAGAACTATCTGGCTTTTTTCTGGTTAGTGTTTCCATTGTATATGTTTTTCAATTCGTGTGTGTGTGTGTGTGTGTGTGTGTGAGAGAGAGAGAGAGAGAGAGAGAGAGAGAGAGACTCCATATATGAATAGTTATATTTAAAGTAGGTTTCTTGAAAGCAGCATATAGTTCTATAGCTTGGTCTTTTTAAAATTCAATCTGAGAATTTCTGTGTTTTAATTTGCATTCATAGACCATTCACATTTACTATGATAACTGAAATGGTTGGATTTAGGTGTACTACTATATTATTTTTCTGTTTGTCTTCTATATTTTTTTGCTCCTTTTTTCCTCTGGCCTAGCCTCTTTTGGAATTTTTGCATATGTATTAGTATTCTGTTTTAATTTATCTATGTAATATATTTATTGGGTTTTTAGCTATATAGCTTTGCATTATTTTTTAGTGGTTGCTCCAATGACGATAATACACATACCTAGTACTCACAGCCTATTTCAATTTAATATTTTATCACTTCAAGTGAAACACAGAAGCCTTAACAACCACAAAGGTCCCTTATCCTCTCCCTTTATAAAAGCTGTCTTATGTATTACATATAAATACAATGTTATAATTGTTGCTTTCAACATTCTTACATATTTTGATAGAAATAGAAAAGTAGCCTATTTACCCTGATATATACTCTTTCTGTTATTCTTGATTAATACATGAAGTTCAAAGTTTCTTTCTGGGATCATGTCCTTTCAGTTCTTTAGGAGCTTCTTTCAGCATTTCTTTAAGAGCAGGTCTGCTGGCAACAAATTCCCTTAGTTTTCTTTCATATAAAAATGTTTCTAGTTCATCTTCATTTGATTTCAAGTTTTATTTAAACTTTAGTTAGTTGGGGCGCCTGGGTGGCTCAGTGGGTTAAGCGGCCGACTTCGGCTCAGGTCATGATTTCGCGGTCTGTGAGTTCGAGCCCCGCATCGGGCTTTGTGCTGACAGCTCAGAGCCTGGAGCCTGTTTCAGATTCTGTGTCTCCCTCTCTCTCTGCCCCTCCCCTGTTCATGCTCTGTCTCTCTCTGTCTCAAAAATAAATAAACATTAAAAGAAAATTTAAAAAAATAAACTTTAGTTAGTTAACATATATGGTAAAATTGGTTTCAGGTGTAGAATTTAGTGATTCATCACTTACATATAACACGTAGTGCTCATCAAAACAAGTGCCCTCCTTTATACCCATCACCCATTTAGCTCACCCCCCCACACCTTCCACCATCAACCCTCAGTTTGTTCTCTATAGTTAAGAGTCTTTTATGGTTTGCTTCCGTCTCTTTTTTTTTCTTCCATGTTCATCTGTTTTGTATCTTAAATTCCACATATGTGAAATCATATGGTATTTGTCTTTCTCTGACTTATTTCACTTAGCATAATACACTCCAGCTCAATCCATGTCATTACATATGGCAAAATTCCATTCTTTTTTATGGCTAAAACTCCATTGTGTAAAAATACAACATCTTCTTTATCCATTCATCATTCAGTGAACATTTGGGCCCTTTCCATAGTTTGGCTAAGGTTGATAATGATGGCTGTATGTGCCCCTTCAAATCAGTACTGTTGTATCCTTTGGAAAATACCTATTAGTGGAATTGCTGGGTTGTAGGGTAGTTCTATTTTTATCTTTTTGAGGAACCTCCACTCTGATTTTCCAGAGTAGCTGCTTCAGTTTGCATTGCCACCAACAGTGTAAGAGGGTTCCCCTTTCTCTGCATCCTTGCCAACATCTGTTGTTTCCTGTATTGTTAATTTTAGCCATTCTGACAGATGTGAGGTGGTATCTCATTGTGGTTTTGATTTGTATTTCCCTGATGATGAGTGACACTGAGCATCTTTTCATGTGTCTGTTGGCCATCTGGATGTCTTCCATGGAAAATGTCTGTTCATGCTTCTGTCCACTTCTTACCTGGATTATTTATTTTTGGGATACTGAGTTTGATAAATTCCTTTAGATTTTGGCTACTATCCCTTTACAGATATGTCATTAAACAAGAGATTAGCAAATTGAATCCAACAGTACATTGAAAGAAATATTCACGAGAAGTTCTCAAGGAAGATGGCAGCGTAAGAGGACGCTGGGCTCACCTCATCCTGCTGATCACTTAGATCCCACCCACATCTGCCTAAATAACCCAGAAAACCGACGGAAGACTAGCAGAATGGACTCTCCAGAGACAAGTGTAGACAAGAGGCCCACAGAAGAGGGTAGGAAGGGCAGAGAGGCGGTGCGCGCTACACGGACTGGCGGGAGGGAGCCGGGGCGGTGGAGGGGCAGCCCGCCCGGCAAGGCAGAGCCCCCGAAGTCTGGCTTGCAAAAGCGGAGGGGCCGGACTCCGTGAGTTCTGACAGTCAGTGGGACTTAACATCTAGAATGTTAAAAGTCAACAGCTCTGCTCGGAGAGCGGGAGGGCGAGAGGACACCGGGAGAGAGAGTTGTTGAGCCCCAGAAGACAGAGCTCAGCTCGGCAAGGGAACAAAGGTGCTGGCAAGCGCCATCTCCCTCTCCCATCCCCCAGCCAAAATTCCAAAGGGAACCAGTTCCCGTCACTGAACTTGCTTGCACCACGCAAACACCCAACACTGTGCTTGTATGGATCCATCTCTCTGACAGATCTGCCTCCCGGTGCTGCAGGGCCCCTCCCACAGAGGACCACCGAGGGCAAAGTGAACTAAGCCTGCATCTCGCGTCCCTGTGCACCTTGCGGATCCACCCCGGCTAATATGCCAGATCCCATCGAAGCAGCACCACAAGCCTGGCAGTGTGCAAGTATCCCAGACAGGGGCCACACCACTCCACAGTGAGCCCTGCCCCTGGGAGAGGGGAAGATAAGGTACACACCAGTCTGACTGTGGCCCCAGCAGTGGGCTGGGGACAGACGTCAGGTCCGACTGTGGTGGCACAGGGGAAGTGCCCTGCAGTTCCGCGCCACTCCAGAGACTATCCAAAATGACAAAATGGAAGAATTATCCTCAAAAGAAACTCCAGGAAGTAGCAAGAGCTAATGAATTGATCAAAAACGATTTAAGCAATATAACAGAACATGAATTTAAGATAATAGTCATAAAAATAATCGCTGGGCTTGAAAATAGTATAGAGGACAGCAGAGAATCTATTGCTACAGAGATCAAGGGACTAACAAACAGTCATGAGGAGCTAAAAAATGCTATAAATGGGGTGCAAAATAAAATGGAGGCGACCACAGCTCGGATTGAAGAGGCAGAGGAGAGAATAGGTGAATTAGAAGATAAAATTATGGAAAAAGAGGAAGCTGAGAAAAAGAGAGATAAAAAAAAAATCCAGGGAGTATGAGGGGAGAATTAGAGAACTAGGTGATGCAATCAAACAGAACAATATCCGTATCATAGGAATTCCAGAAGAAGAAGAAGAGAGAGAAAGGGGCTGAAGGTATACTTGAACAAATCATAGCTGAGAACTTCCCTGATCTGGGGAAGGAAAAATGCATTGAAATCCAAGAGGCACAGAGAACTCCCTTCAGACGTAACTTGAATCGATCTTCTGCACGACATATCATAGTGAAACTGGCAAAATACAAGGATAAAGAGAAAATTCTGAAAGCAGCTAGGGATAAACACGCTCTAACTTACAAAGGTAGACCCATAAGACTAGTGGCAGACCTATCTACTGAAACTTGGCAGGCCAGAAAGGAATGGCAGGAAATCTTCAATGTGAGGAACAGAAAAAAATATGCAGCTGGGAATCCTTTATCCAACATGTCTGTAGTTCAGAATAGAAGGAGAGATAAAGGTTTTCCCAAACAAACAAAAACTGAAGGAATTCATCACCACTAAACCAGCCCTACAAGAGATCCTAAGGGGGATTCTGTGAGTGAAATGTTGCAAGGACCACAAAGTACCAGAGACATCACTACAAGCATGAAACCTACAGACAGCACAATGACTCTAAGCCCATACCTTTCAATAGTAACACTGAATATAAGTGGACTAAATGTGCCAACCAAAAGACACAGGGTATCAGAATGGATAAAAAACAAGGCCCATCTATTTTCTGTCTACAAGAGACTCATTTTAGACCTGAGGACACCTTCAGATTGAAAGTGAGGGGATGGAGAATTATCTGTCATGCTACTGGAAGTCAAAAGAAAGCTGGAGTAGCCATACTTGTATCAGACAAACTAGACTTTAAATTAAAGGCTGTAACAAGAGATGAAGAAGGGCCTTATATAATAATTAACAGGATCTATCCATCAGGAAGAGCTAACAATTATAAATGTCTATGCGCCGAATACGGGAGCCCCCAAATATATAAAACAATTAATCAAAAATATAAGCAACCTTATTGATAAGAATGTGGTAACTGCAGGGGACTCTAACACTCCACTTACAGAAATGGATAGATCATCTAGACACACGGTCAATAAAGAAACAAGGGCCCTGAATGATACATTGGATCAGATGGACTTGACAGACATATTTAGAACTCTGCATCCCAAAGCAACAGAATATACTTTCTTCTCGAGTGCACATGGAACATTCTCCAAGATGGATCACATACTGGGTCACAAAACAGCCCTTCATAAGTATACAAGAATTGAGATCATACCATGCATACTTTCAGACCACAGTGCTATGAAGCTTGAAATCAACCATGGGAAAAGTCTGGAAAACCTCCAAAAGCATGGAGGCTAAAGAACACCCTACTAAAGAATGAATGGGTCAACCAGGCAGTTAGAGAAGAAATTAAACAATATATGGAAACAAACGAAAATGAAAATACAACAATCCAAACGTTTTGGGATGCAGCGAAGGCAGTCCTGAGAGGAAAATACATTGCAATCCAGGCCTATCTCAAGAAACAAGAAAAATCCCAAATACAAAATCTGACAGCACACCTAAAGGAAATAGAAGCAGAACAGCAAAGACACCCCAAACCCAGCAGAAGAAGAGAAATAATAAAGATCAGAGCAGAAATAAACAATATAGAATCTAAAAAAACGGTAGAGCAGATCAACGAAACCAAGAGTTGGTTTTTTGAAAAAATAAACAAAATTGACAAACCTCTAGCCAGGCTTCTCAAAAAGAAAAGGGAGATGACCCAAGTAGATAAAAGCATGAATGAAAATGGAATTATTATAACCAATCCCTCAGAAATACAAGCAATTATCAGGGAATACTATGAAAATTATATGCCAACAAACTGGACAACCTGGAAGTAATGGACAAATTCCTAAGCACCCACACACTTCCAAAACTCAAACAGGAAGAAATAGAAAACTTGAACAGACCCATAGCCAGTGAAGAAATTGAATCAGTCATCAAAAATCTCCCAACAGATAAGAGTCCAGGACCAGATGGCTTCCCAGGGGAATTCTACCAGACGTTTAAAGCAGAGATAATACCTATCCTTTCATGCTATTCCAAAAAATAGAAAGTGAAGGAAAACTTCCAGACTCATTCTATGAAGCCAGCATTACTTTGATTCCTAAACCAGACAGAGACCCAGCAAAAAAAAAAGAGAACTACAGGCCAATATCCCTGATGAATATGGATGCAAAAATTCTCAATAAGATACTAGCAAATTGAATTCAACAGCATATAAAAAGAATTATACACCATGATCAAGTGGGATTCATTCCTGGGCTGCAGGGTTGGTTCAACATTCGCAAATCAATCAATGTGATACATCACATTAATAAAAGAAAAGAAAAGAACCATATGATCCTGTCAACTGATGCAGAAAAAGCATTTGACAAGATTCAGCATTCTTTCTTAATAAAAACCCTCGAGAAAGTTGGGATGGAGGGAACATACTTAAACATCATAAAAGCCATTTATGAAAAGCCCACAGCTAACATCATCTTCAATGGGGAAAAACTGAGAGCTTTCCCCCTAAGTTCAGGAACACGACAGGGATGTCCACTCTCACCGCTGTTGTTTAACATAGTGTTGGAAGTTCTAGCATCAGCAATCAGACAACAAAAGGAAATCAAAGGCATCAAAATTGGCAAAGATGAAGTTGAGCTTTCACTTTTTGCAGATGACATGATATTATACATGGAAAGCCCAACAGACTCTACCAAAAGTCTGCTAGAACTGATACATGAATTCAGCAAAGTCACAGGATACAAAATCAATGTACAGAAATCAGTTGCATTCTTATACACTAATAATGAAGCAACAGAAAGACAAATAAAGAAACTGATCCCATTCACAACTGCACCAAGAAGCATAAAATACCTACGAGTAAACCTAACCAAAGATGTAAAAGATCTGTATGCTGAAAACTATAGAAAGCTTATGAAGGAAATTGAAGAAGATATAAAGAAATGGAAAAACATTCTGTGCTCATGGACTGGAAGAATAAATATTGTTAAAATGTTTGTATTTTAAAATACTACCCAAACAATAGTATTGTTAAAATGCTATCCAAAGCTATCTACACATTCAATGCAATCCCAATCAAAATTGCACCAGCATTCTTCTCGAAGCTAGAACAAGCAATCCTAAAATTTGTATGGAACCACAAAAGGCCCTGAATAGCCAAAGTAATTTTGAAGAAGAAGACCAAAGCAGGAGGCATCACAATCCCGGACTTTAGCCTCTACTACAAAGCTGTAATCATCAAGACAGCATGGTATTGGCACAAAAACAGACACACAGACCAATGGAATAGAATAGAAACCCCAGAACTAGATCCACAAAAGTATGGCCAACTAATCTTTGACAAAGCAGGAAAGAATATCCAATGCAAAAAGGACAGTCTCTTTAACAAATGGTGCTGGGAGAACTGGACAGGAACATGCAGGAAGGTGAAACTAGACCACTTTCTTACACCATTGACAAAAAAAAAAACCTCAAAATGGATAAAGGACCTGAATGTGAGACAGGAAACCATCAAAACCCTAGAGGAGAAAGCAGGAAAAAACCTCTCTGACCTCAGCTGCAGCAATCTCTTACTTGACACATCCCCAAAGGCAAGGGAATTAAAAGCAAAAATGAACTATTGGGACCTCATGAAGATAAAAATCTTCTGTTCTGCAAAGGAAACAACCAACAAAACTAAAAGGCAACCGACAGAATGGGAAAAGATATTTGCAAACGACATATCGGACAAAGGGCTAGTATCCAAAATCTATGAAGAACTCGCCAAACTCCACACCCAAAAAACGAATAGTCCAGTGAAAAATGGCAGAAAACATGATTACACACTTCTCTAAAGAAGACATCCAGATGGCCAACAGGCCCATGAAAAGATGCTCAACATCACTCCTCATCAGGGAAATACAAATCAAAACCACACTCAGATATCACCTCACGCCAGTCAGAGTGGCCAAAATGAACAAATCAGGAGACTATAGATGCTGGAGAGGATGTGGAGAAACGGGAACCCTCTTGCACTGTTGGTGGGAATGCAAACTGGTGCAGCCGCTCTGGAAAACAGTGTGGAGGTTCCTCAGAAAATTAAAAATAGATCTACCCTATGACCCGGTAATAGCACTGCTAGGAATTTACCCAAGGGATACAGGAGTACTGATGCATAGGGGCACTTGTACCCCAATGTTTATAGCAGCACTTTCAACAATAGCTGAATTATGGAAAGAGCCTAAAATGTCCATCAACTGATGAATGGATAAAGAAATTGTGGTTTATATACACAATGGAATACTACTTGGCAATGAGAAAGAATGAAATATGGCCTTTTGTAGCAATGTGGGTGGAAATGGAGAAAGACAGATACCGTATGTTTTCACTCTTATGTGGATCCTGAGAAACTTAACAGAAACCCATGAGGGAGGGGGAAGGAAAAAAAAAAGTTGAAGAGGGAGGGAGCCAAAGCATAAGAGACTCTTAAAAACTGAGAACAAACTGAGGATTGAATGGGGTTGGGAGGGAGGGTAGGATGGGTGATGGGCACTGAGGAGGGAAGCTGTTGGAATGAGCACTGGGTATTGTATGGAAACCAATTTGACAATAAATTCATATTTAAAAATAAATAAATAAATAAATAAATAAATAAATAAATAAAAGGAACTCTTTGAGAGTGAAACGAGAGAGACCTTTAAAATATGGAACAAACTGAGGGTTGATGGAGGGAGGTGGGTGGGGGATGGGCTAATGGGTGATGGATATCAAGGCAGGCACTTGTTACAATGAGCACGGGGTGTTGTATGTAATTGATGAATCACTGAATTCTACTCCTGAAACCAGTATTTCACTGTATTTAACTAACTAGAATTTATTTTTTTCATTTATTTTATTTTTAAATATATGAAATGTATTGTCAAATTGGTTTCCATACAACACCCAGTGCTCATCCCAACAGGTGCCCTCCTCAGTGCCTATCACCCACCCTCCCCTCCCTCCCATCCCCCATCAGCCCTCAGTTCTGTTTTTAAGAGTCTCTTATGCTTTGGCTCTCTCCCACTCTAACCTTTTTTTTTTAACTAACTAGAATTTAAATAAAAATTTGGAAAAATATATAAAATACATCTTTAATATTAAAAAAAGGACTCTGTGAGTGGAAAACAAAAACCATAAGTAAGAGTAATAAAAATAGGCGGCACAAAAGCAAAAAAAAAAATAAGTTATATTTGCAAAAATTAGTCAAGAGAAGCACAAAATAAAAGGATATAAAATAGACCAAATAATCTGAAACATGGAGGGGAGAGAAGTAAAGAATAAGTTCTAAATTAAGTGACCATCAACTTAGAAAAGACACCTATATGCAGAATTTGTTATGTATAAACTGAATGGTAACCACAAATCAAAAAACAGTAATAGACATGCAAAAACTAAAGAGTAAGGAATCCAAATATATCACTAAAGAAAACCAGCAGACCATGAAAGACAGAAGGAGAACAAAGGATCTGAAAAAAATTACAAAAACCACCACCAAACAGGTAACAAAATGGCAAGAAATACATTTCAATCAATAATTACTTTGAATGTAAGTGGACTAAATGCTCCAGTTAAAAAGCATAGGGTGACAGAGTGGATGAAAACACAAGACCGATCTATATGATGCTTACAAGACTCATTTAGACTTAAAGACACCTGCAGATTGAAAGTGAGAAGACAGAGAAACATCCGTCATGCAAACTGATGTCAAAAAAGCTGAAACAGCAGTAATTATATCAGACAAAATAGACTTTAAAACAAAGTCTGTAAAAAAAAAGACAAAGGAGGACACTGTATAATAATAAAGGGGACAATCCAACAAGAAGATACAACAATTGTAAATATTTATGAACCCAATATGGGGATACCCAAATACATAAAACAGTTAATAATAAACATAAAGGAACTAATTGACTGCAATACAGTAATAGTAGGGGACTTTAACACCCCACTTACATCAATGGACAGATCATTTAAACAAAATCAACAAGGAAACAGTGGCTTTTAATGACACACTGGATTAGATGTATTTAACACATATATTTGGAATATTCCATCCTAAAGCAGCAGAATACACATTCTTTTCAAGTGCACACTGAACATTTGTCAGAATAGATCACATGTTAGGCCACAAAACAAGTCTCAACAGATTCAAAAAAAGATTGAAGTCATACCATGCATCTTTTCTGACTACAATGCTATGAAACTAGAAGTCAACAAGAAAAAGTATGAAAAGAGCACAAACAGATGGAGATTAAATAACATGCTACTAAACAATGAATGGGTTAACCAAAAAATCAAAGAAGAAATGAAAAATTACATGGAGGCAAATGAAAAGGAAACACAACGGTCCAAAACCTTTGGGATGCAACAAAAATAGCTCTAGGAGGGAAGTTTATAGCAATCCAGGCCTACTTCAAGCAAGAAAAATCTCAAACAACGTAACCTTCCACCTAAAGAAGCTAGGAAGAACAACAAACAAATCCCAGGGTTGCCTGGGTGGCTCAGTCAGTGGGGTGTCCAACTATGGCTCAGATCATGATCTCAAGGTTTGTAAGTTCAAGCCCCATGTTGGACTCTGTGCTGAAAGCTCAGAGCCTGGAGCCTGCTTCAGATTCTGTGTCTCCCTCTCTCTCTGCCCTTCTCCTGCTAATGCTCTGTCTCTCTCTGTCTCTCAAATATGAATAAATATTTAAAAAAATAAGATAAAATAAAAAAATATACAAATCCCAAAAACAGCAGAAAGAAGGAAATAATAAAGAGTGGAGCAGAAATAAATGATATGGAAGCAAACAAACAAAAAACAATAGAAGATATCAATGAAACCAGGAGCTAATTCTTTGAAAAGATCAACAGAACTGATAAACCTCTAGCCAGACTCATAAAAAGAAGGAGGGAGGGAGAAAGAGAGGACTCGAGTAAACAAAATCATAAATGAAAGAGAAATAACAACACCACATAAATACAAACAATTGTAAGAGAATTTTATGAAAAACTATATATTTCAGCAAATTAGACAATCTAGAAGAAATGGATAAATTGCTAGAAACATAACCTATCAAAAGTGAAGAAGAAATAGAAAATTTCAACAAAGCAATTATCAGCAAGGAGACTGAATCAATAATCAAAAAATTTCCAATAGGGTACGAGGAGCCAAGATGGGGGAACAGCATGGAAGCTTTTTGTGTGGCTCCCTCCATGAAATACAGCCAGACCAACACTAAACCATCCTACACACCTAGAAAACTGATTGGAGGATTAACACAACAATCTGCACAACCTGAACCACAGAATTCAGCAGATATGCGGCGGGAGAGCCGAACTTGGGGAGCGAGAAGCCAGGGGCAGGCAGGGAGCCACTTTTGCAGGCAGAGAGAGGACGGAGACTGGGAGGGGGGAAGGTGGGGAGAATATGGGAAAAGCACCCCTTCCCAAAAGCAGCTGGAGAGAAAGTGGAAAATTGGAAACAGCCACAGGGACTAAACTAAAAAGGGAGAAAGGAGAGGGTTTAAATTCGATTAAGACTGTAAACAAGGGGAATGCAAAGTCTGCAACTCCGCAGCTCCATACCTGGAGGTGCTCTGGTGGGAAGGGCGAATCCCCAGGAACAGAGAGTGGGGTTCGGGAGGTTCTCGGGCCACATGGGGAAAAGCGGTTCCACTGCTGGAAGGACATTTGGTAGAGACGGTTGAAGCCACCTGGTACCAGCAGACCCCAGAAAACGGCCACATTTGGTGGTGCTGGAACAAGGTCATTAAGGGTGAAGCCTGGTGCCAGATGTGTGTTGTGATTTTCCATAATCTCTGAAAAGCTGCTGCTACACTATCTCGTGAACTTTTTCTGGGGCGGGCTGGCACCTGGCTGCAATCTTGGGGCACCGGCAGCACCAGAGTCCAGCAAGCATTCCTGGATGCAGCTGACATTCGGCCATTGCTCATTTGGCCATTGCTCAGTGAGACTCTCCCACAGAGGGGCGGAACAGGTCAAAGCCACAGTCCTTCAGAAGTAAGGGGCCAGGGAAAACAGCCACATCTGAAACAAAACTTGGGAGAGAGGTACTGCCTGGGGCCTGGTCACCGACAGTGAACAAGCAGGGAGCGGACGAGAGCTGAAGACAGAGGATGGTGCGGGATTGCCGATCTGGGAGAACAGAATTCCGATACTAGCGCCTGGGTAGCTGGGTGATGCCATTTTCACCGCTCCTACGCATGAGTATACACAACTACGAGCACTGTAACAATCCACCCCAGTAGGCTAGCACCGCCATCTAGTGGAGAACGGAGTTGTTACACTGAGCCCTGCCCAACTGGGCCAACCTCGCTTTTGAGGAACACAAGTCTCACCACCTACTTAGTTTATGGACTACAAAGCGCTACATAGTCTGACTTCTAGGGGAAAACAAAGTAATTTCAGTCCTATTTCAATCTGTTAGCAGGTCCATCTATTCAATATTCTTTCTTTTTTTTCTCTTTTACACTTTTCTTGAATACAGAAAGAAAAAATTCATTTTTATTTTCAATTTTTATTAAAAATATTTTTAATTTTTTACTATATTTTTTACTTTTGTGTAAATTTTTTCTAATTCTTACTTCCATCATTTTATTTTAGTCTACTTCAGTGTATCCACCTTTTCAAACGATTTCCTTTTTTTTTTTTTCGTTTCTTTTCTTTTTCTTGAACGCAGAAAGAAAAACTTCATTTTTACTTTAAATTTCTATTAAAAATATTTTTCTTTACTTTCTTACTATATTTTTTCCTTTTATGTAAATTTTTTCAAATTCTATTTTACTTCCATCATTTTGTTTTAGTCTACTACAGTGTATTCACTGTATTCACTTTTTCAAATTTTCAAATGATTTCTTTTTTTCTCTTTTTTCTTTTTCATTTCTTTTCTTTTTCTTGAATACAGAAAGAGAAAAAAATCATTTTTATTATAACTTATATTAAAAATATTTTTCTTTACTTTTTTCTACTATATTCTTTACTTTTGTGTAATTTTTTTCAAATTCCATTTTACTCCCATCATCTCATTTTAGTCTACTTCACTGTATTCATTTTTTTCAAATTCCCAAAAGATTTCCTTTTTTTCCCCTTTTTTTCTCTTCTGTCAAACCACTTTCAACACCCAGACCAAAACACACCTAGGATCTAGCATCATTTATCTGATTTTTTTGTTTGTGTGTGTGTTTAATTTTGTAATTTTAATATTTTAAATTTTTAATTGTTTTTTATTTTAATTTTTCTACCTCATTAATTCCTTTTCTCCCTTCAAAATGACAAAACAAAGGAATTCACCTCAAAAGAAAGAGCACGAAGAAACGACAGCCAGGGATTTAACCAACACAGATACTAGCAAGATGTCTGAACCAGAATTTAGAATCACAATAATAAGAATACTAGTTGGAGTCAAAAATAGATTAGAATCCCTTCCTGCAGAGATAAAAGAAGTAAAAAATAGAATGAAATTAAAAATGCTATAACTGAGCTGCAATTATGGATGGATGCCACGGCAGCAAGGATGGATGAGGCAGAACAGAGAATCAGCTATATACAGGAGAAATCTATAGAGAAAAATGAAGCAGAAAAAAAGAGGGAGATTAAGGCAAAAGAGCACAATTTAAGAATCAGAGAAATCAGTGACTCATTAAAAAGGAACACCATCACAATCACTGGGGTCCCAGAAGAGGAAGAGAAAAAGGGGTAGAAGGGTTATGTGAGCAAATCATAGCAGAAAACTTTCCTAACCTGGGGAAAGACACAGACATCAAAACCCAGGAAGCACAGAGGACCCCATTAGATTCAACAAAAACTGACCATCAACAAGGGATATCATAGTCAAATTCACAAAATACTCAGGCAAGGAGAGAATCATGAAAGCAGCAAGGGAAAAAAGCCCCTAACCTACAAGGGAAGACAGATCAGGTTTGCAGCAGACCTATCCACAGAAACTTGGCAGGCCAGACAGGAGTGGCAGGATATATTCACTGTGCTGAATCAGAAAAATATGCAGCCAAGAATTCCTTTTTTTTTTTTTTTTTTTTTGGTTTTTAAATCTTTTTTTCTTTATTTTTTATTTTTTAAAATTTATATCCAAATTAGTTAGCATACAGTAAAGCAATGATTTCAGGAGTAGATTCCTTAATGCCCCTTACCCACAAGACAATGAATCTACAGGCACTTTAATCCTGGACTTTCCAACCTCCAGAACTGTGAGAAATAAATTTCTGTTGTTTATAAGCCAGCCAGTCTATTGTATTTTGGTATATAAGCCCAAGAACACTACGACAGTCTTCAAGCTACCACTCACAGTCATCATAAGTGGCAGTCTTATAAGTAACAGTTATTAAATTAGCTCTCATGTACCCATACTCCAGTAAGAGAATACACAACTATAAATATTCAAATCTATGAACAGCCTCCTGAGAAGAGCTAAGAAGAGGTCAAAAACATTAAGGCCACTTTAACTTTTGTCTATATCCTCTCTTTATACTTCTTCCTTCTCCTAACACTCTACTCTAGGGCCCTTTAATCAGTAGAACTAGCTAGCCATTGTAACCCTTTCAGAGAATTTCAGCTGAAATCTGGATACCCAGCCCACTCTACTGTGGTATTTGCATTTCATGCTTAATTTGTCTATAACATTACAAATCTCATACTCCTACATTTCTACTATTATAATCATAATACTATTTTAGTACTTCTCTTTTGCAAGTGAAATTAGCATTTCCATGTAAAATAGAATAATTGTTGGTTGTCTCCCTAATGTGTCTAGGAGCTTAATCCAAGCCTGAAGTTTAAGTTCTGAGTGCCTGAGATGGTCTATTTTTATGCAGGTTTCTCAGTGTACTTACATGCTGCTGTGGACTTATGCCTAGGTCTCTTCATGTCAGAGGCTAACCTGTTTGAATTTTCCTTTGGTAAAACAGAAGGAATCCAAGATCAGAGACATCTTCTGGGAGTATTCCCCTGTAATGTTCTCTTGTTTCTTACCCTTACAGGGTTTTCCAACAGAAAGGCAGAGCATGGAGGCCTCACCATTAAAAGAAGAACCAGGAATCCTGCGGGCTTCATGTAATAAAAAAGCTTGAAGATTTTTTCTAGATATGTCTCCTATAGCAAGGGAAATAAAAGCAAAAATAAACTATTGGGACTACATCAAAATATAAAGCTTCTGCACAGCAAAGGAAACAATCAGCAAAACAAAAAGACAACCTACTGAGTAAGAGAAGGGGTTAGTATGCAAAATACATAAATAACTCATACAATTCTACACCCCAAAACCAAATAACCCAATTAAATAACGGGCAGAAGACATGAGTAGACATTTCTCCAAAAAAGACATACAGATGGCCAACAGACACATGAAAAAATTCAGTATCACTCATCATCAAGGAAATGCAAATCAAAACCATCTCATATCAGTGAGATTATCAGTTCACACCTGTCAGAATAGCTAAAATAAAAAACATAATAAATAAGTTTTGGTGAGGATGTGGAGAAAAAGAACTGTGTGCTGTTGATGGAGATGCAAACTGCTAGAAAACTGTAGAAAACAATACAGAGGTTCCTCAAAAAATTAAGAATAGAATTACCATATGATTCAATAATTCTGTTATTGGGTATTTACCCAAAGAATACAAAAGTGGCAGAGAGAGAAAATCCCAAGCAGGCTCCATGCTATCAACAGTGCAGAGACCCATGCAGGGCTTGATGTCACCAACCATGAGATCATGATGTGAGCCAAAATCAAGAGTCAGGCCCTTAAGTGACAGAGCCACCCAAGTGCCCCAGTATATTTGTTTTTAAAATAAAATATACAACTATGCATTTAAATACTTTTATAAAAATTAATAGCTTATTCTTAACCTACTGCTATAATAAAATACTATTTTATAGAAAAATCAGAAAAAAGTTCTCCACATATTTTCTAAATATATCCTAATCATGCTTCTACCCTCTCTATCTTGGCCTAACTCCCACTGGAATGTAAGCCTCTCCACCACGATAATGTGAGTCCTCCCCCTCCTGCCAAAATATAAACTTCATCAGAGTAGGAACTCCTTTTTGTTTACCGCTATGTCCCTAGCTCCAGGAACACTGCGTGATAAATGGTAGTCACTCAACAAATATTGCTGAATAAGTGAGTGTACATCTGCATGCATCTTCATCCAAAGACAGTAATATGAATGCAATCGAATGGAAGCAAAAATAATGCATATATTACATAAGTTTTATTACAGTATTGATAATGGATAATTTTTATTAAGGGTTTATTAATATGCTAGGTACTAGGCTAAGTACTTGATATGTAAAAATACTCTATAAATGCTATTATTAATTTTATTTTTTTTAAACCTGGAGGAAAATGGGGCACCTGGGTGGCTCAGTTGGTTAAGCATCCGACTCTTGATTTCATGATCATGAGAACTCATGATATCACATTTCATGAGTTCAAGCCCCATGTCAGGCTCCACGCTGAGTGTAAAGCCTGCTTGGGATCCCTTCTCTCTTGCCCCTCCCCCGGCTCGTGCTCTCTCTCTCTGTCTCTCTCTCAAAATAAATAAGTAAACTTAAAAAAATTAAAAATTAAAAAAATAAAACCTAGAAGAAAATGAATTTGAGAGGTAAATATTATTACATACCTTTTTTAATTTACCAACCCCCTGAACCATCTTCATGAGTTATTCTTCATAATAAAATTACAGAGTAAGACAATGTTCAAGTTCTCATTATTTGGATTCTCAAAATCACACAGTCAGTGAAAGAGCAGCAATAAGGATTTTGATTCCTTAATCCTCGTATTTGGCTAAAGAAGCTCATATTTCTTCCCAGAAGACGAAACAAACATCTGTAGTAATGTTGCCCATGTCACAAGGCTCTGGTAAGGGAGAGTTAATAACTGATTACAAAATTCTTAGTAAATACAAACTGCTGTAGAAATGCAAACATCTACAACAACAGTAATTAATTTTAATTGTCATCTTTATTCTTGTGTGCAACTGTCTCTCAAAATGCACTTTGGGAGTTTAATCACTGCATCTCAACAAATAAAGTAACCTCTTTCTTTCTTAGACCCTACTAAGAAGCTGCCCCACATTCCCCCCAGCAGCTGAAGCTCTTCTCCTCCTTACCCCTACATACTTCCTACTCTCAGGTCATTAGCAAAGGCTGAATACTGACATTAATAAGAAAAAAGAGTTCAGATGGAGACTTGAGCCTTTCAAAATCCCTGAATTTCAAATAAAATTTGGCACAGGGCCTAGAGAAATAGACATTTCAAAACAGAATTCTTTGCCCTTATGTACACAGGAAGGGAACTTTTCCTCCCTCTGAGCTCCAGTCATGTTCGGATAACTATGCTGAAATACTAGGTTGACAAATTATTGTTTACTTAGCAATGCAAGGCTCATCATAAGCACTGAATAAATATAGCAATCTTGACAATGATCAATTCAACATTTACTTAAGTAGAGTCGTCCCCCACTACCTTATCCTCAAGGGATATGTTCCAAGACCCTCAGCTGATGCCTGAAACTGTGGACAGTACTGAACTGTGTATATATACACATACACACACACACACACACACACACACACACACACACTTCCCTATACATACATACCTATGATAAAGTTTAAGAATCAGGCACATTAGGGGTGCCTGGGTGGCTCAGTCAGTTAAGTGTCTGACTTTGGCTCAGGTTATGATCCCACAGTTTGTGAGTTCAAGTCCCACATCAGGCTCTGTGCTGACAGCTCAGAGCCTGAATCCTGCTTCGGATTCTGTGTCTCCTTCTCTCTCTGACCCTCCTCTGCTCCTGCTCTGTCTCTATCTATCAAAAATAAATAAACATTAAAAAAATTAAAAATCAGGCACACTGAGATCAACAAAAATAATAATAAAAAAGAATAATTTTAACAATATACTGTAATAAAAGTTATATGAATGTAGTCTCTCTCAAAATATCTTACTATATGTATTCACCCTTCTTGTGATGATGTAAGATGATAAAATACCTACATGATAAGACAAAATGAGGTAAATGATATGGGCATTGTAAAGTACTGTTAAGCTACTACTGACCTTCTGACGTTATAACAGGAGGAGCATCTGCTACCACACCGTGAGTAACTGAAACCACAGATAATGGGGAACTACTATACTGTCTATGGCTTCTTAAGTAGTTGTAATAGAGACCATATGGCCCCCAAACAAAAAAATATTTAGTATCTGGCCCAATATAGAAGTAGTTTGCTGAGGCCTGAGTCCTAGGGCACTCTAATATAATAAGAAATATGACAAGGAGCAGTTCATGATATAGGCAGAAAAACAGTGAAAGGTGGTGTCTCCAAAGATAGGTGAAGATGAAGATCATTTTAAGGTAAGATTAGGGAGTGATAAACTATGTTAACATTGCCTAGGGGACAAGCAATATGGGAACTGAGAAAGTGAATATTGGATTTCATAACCTGGAGGCCACTGGGGACCTTCCCAAGAACATTCTCAGTGGAATGGTGGGAATTGATGTGGTGAGTTCAAGAAAAACTGGGAAGAGAAACAGTGAAAGGAGAACAAATAAACTCATCAGGAAAAAGTGAATGAATTCCACAGACATAGTACCTGAGCCACAAAGTCCAGACAGCCCTTGGTTTTCATTTCAGTGTTCACCTTAAAAATTTTGTGTTTTATTTAATAAAAAAAGAAGAAACCTTACTAAATCCTAGAAGATTTTGTGTGAGGGAGGGACATGTTCTAATAAGATAATGAGTATAAAGGCATATGGTTTCTCTTATAAAACTAAACTTTCACAATTTAACTCTCCAAGGAGACTTTCCAGGCAGTGGAGGGAAAGCTCAACAAAACTGCCCCAACCATATCCTCGGAGTTTCTCCTTCCCCAGGGGGACTCTTTAACCTCAAGAACTACCAACCCCAGGAGTACAACTGTTATTCCTTTCACATTCTGGTACAAGTGCAGTCAAAAACTCCTCCTGCCTTTGCAAGGTAGAGACAGACTAGAATATTCAAAAGCCCTTCCAGGAGACTAAGGGAGAATGAATCAAACAGAAGGGGCAGAGGCAGAAAAACAAGAATATGACATCTAGGTACTCGGGCTTTGAAGCCAGATAATCCTGGATTTATATCATTGCTCTGCCACTAAGTGGCTGTTTAAGCTTGTGCAGGTTACTTAATCCCTCTGAAGTATAGTTTCTTCATCTATACAATGGGTAAATTTATAGCTACCTGTGTTCATTCAGGTCCTCCAAGAAGTAAGCATCAAGATCAGATTAGACTTGCAAGAAATTGGTTGAGAGTGCCTCTGAAAGAAAATGGGGAGGGAGCTAGAGAAGGATGAGATCTGTCAGACAATGACACACGTCTGACCCATAGGAAGGAGAAAGGGAAAGAAGTAAAGTAGGATAGGAAGAGCTTTAGACTGCCATGAAGCTTTCAGAAAGTTTCTGCAAAGCTAACATAGAATCCTCAGGCCAAAGTCATCAGTCTGAGGCGTCCTCTGCCTCAAAGGAAAGGGCCTGGTGTAATATCCCTGCTGTGCACCTCACTGGCTAGAAACAGACCACAGGAAACATAGCCTCAGAGCAAATGCAGTAGCGTACTTACAATATAGCAGCTGGGGGCATCAATCAGTTATGCTCCCCACAGTCAGAGACAAGAAAGGCACATTCTCATGGTTGCACACATCTCCCTCTCTACAAGCGATTGTGGAGCAGTTCTTCCTTCATTCCCAGGGGCCTTTTTTCGTGAAGAAGGGCCAGGTTAATGGAATGAACTACAGCTCTGATCACTGCTGTTGATCTCAGGCCCACAACTGATACCCATACTCTGGATTTTCCATTCTAAATTCTCCTCACTGTCATCTGTCACCCTGCCTGGTCTTGATGGCTTACTGGTAGTGTGACCTAATCCTTCATTTCTCAAGGGTCTGGTAATCACACCCTTCTCAGGCTGGAGTTGCTGCATGTGTCCATTCATGGGTCAAGGGAATACCAGGAGATGCCCAACTGCATCACATAGATTCCACACATATTCCCTCCCTGTCCCTACTGTGTAAAAGCAGACTTACCTTTTCCTGATGATCAGGGTCAATTACCTTTGCCAATCCAGTCTAGTCCCTGGACACAAAGAATCTGAAATTGTCCTCATGGCAGCCATAGATTATAGTTCAGTGGGATCCTCACTGTGTCCCCTGGCAAGAGTACACTTTCTTTGGGAATCAGGGCCTCCAACTCTGCAAAGCTGAGAGCTGCAGGTATACAAAGTACAAAATCCTCCATGGGGTCATTGTGAGTAATTGATAAGCTTGCATCTCTTGGTTCCCAGACCCATGTATTCTTCTCATTGGGGATGTAGCACCAGAAGTTTTCCTTATATATTTCCCATTGCTTTAGAGTGTTATCACAAATCTGGCACTTCAGTTGTACCTTTAAAAAATTGTTCCACCACAAAAGGCCCCGAATGCCAAAGTAATTTGGAAGAATTAGACCAAAGCAGGAGGCATCACAATCCCAGACTTTAGCCTCTACTACAAAGCTGTAATCATCAAGACAGCATGGTATTGGCACAAAAACAGACACATAGACCAATGGAATAGAATAGAAACCCCAGAACTAGACCCACAAATGTATGGCCAACTCATCTTTGACAAAGCAGGAAAGAACATCCAATGGAAAAAAGACAGTCTCTTTAACAAATGGTGCTGGGAGAACTGGACAGGAACATGCAGAAGGTTGAAACTAGACCACTTTCTCACACCATTCACAAAAACAAACTCAAAATGGATAAAGGACCTGAATGTGAGACAGGAAACCATCAAAACCCTAGAGGAGAAAGCAGGAAAAGACCTCTCTCACCTCAGCCGTAGCAATTTCTTACTTGACACATCCCCAAAGGCAAGGGAATTAAAAGCAAAAATGAACTGGGAGCTTATGAAGATAAAAAGCTTCTGCACAGCAAAGGAAACAATCAACAAAACTAAAAGGCAACCGACAGAATGGGAAAAGATATTTGCAAATGACATATCGGACAAAGGGCTAGTATCCAAAATCTATAAAGAGCTCACCAAACTCCACACGCGAAAACAAAAAACCCAGTGAAGAAATGGGCAGAAAACATGAATAGACACTTCTCTAAAGAAGACATCCGGATGGCCAACAGGGACATGAAAAGATGCTCAACGTTGCTCCTCATCAGGGAAATACAAACCAAAACCACACTCAGATATCACCTCACACCAGTCAGAGTGGCCAAAATGAACAAATCAGGAGACTATAGATGCTGGAGAGGATGTGGAGAAATGGGAACCCTCTTGCACTGTTGGTGGGAATGCAAATTGGTGCAGCCACTCTGGAAAACAGTGTGGAGGTTCCTCAAAAAATTAAAAGTAGACCTACCCTATGACCCAGCAATAGCACTGCTAGGAATTTACCCAAGGGATACAGAAGTACTGATGCATAGGGGCACTTGTACCCCAATGTTTATAGCAGCACTCTCAACAATAGCCAAATTATGGAAAGAGCCTAAATGTCCATCAACTGATGAATGGATAAAGAAATTGTGGTTTATATACACAATGGAGTACTACGTGGCAATGAGAAAGAATGAAATATGGCCCTTTGTAGCAACGTGGATGGAACTGGAGAGTGTTATGCTAAGTGAAATAAGCCATACAGGGAAAGACAGATACCATATGTTTTCACTCTTATGTGGATCCTGAGAAACTTAACAGAAACCCATGGGGGAGGGGAAGGGGAAAAAAAAAGAGGTTAGAGTGGGAGAGAGCCAAAGCATAAGAGACTCTTAAAAACTGAGAACAAACTGAGGGTTGATGGGGGGTGGGAGGGAGGGGAGGGTGGATGATGGGTATTGAGGAGGGCACCTTTTGGGATGAGCACTGGGTGTTGTATGGAAACCAATTTGACAATAAATTTCATATATTGAAAAAAAAATTTTTTTAAATAAAAAATAAACAAAAATTGTTCCAACATTTCTAAGGCCAGCTGCCCCAGGATGGTGCATTATATGACCAGTGGACTCATGACCATGGATCCACTTCACACATCCTCTACTGTGAAGTAGGTTCCATGTGTGGATGCTAAGCTGTGTGAGAATCTCTGCTTATAGATTAGGCATTCCATAAGCCCCTAAATAGTGATGGTGGCCAAGGAACTATAGGCAGAAAAGGCAAACTCATACCCTAAATAAGTCACCTATCTCTGGAGGATGAACCACCGCCCAAGGCCCAATGTAGTTGACTTGCCACCAAGTAACTGGTTGGTTTCCTCAAACAGTGCTCTATAGAGAGCTCAGCATTGATCTCTACTATTGACAAGTTGAACATTCAGAGGCAGCAATAGTCAGAATTCTAAGGGCCTGCATTATGATTCTCCTACTGGAGCTTAACAAAAGCTCCACGTTGCATCTTTCCCATCACTGACACTTCCAACATCATAGGGTTCTCCAGATCCTATCGGCAGAACTCTTTTTTTCTCCAGGTTTCACTCAGAGCTGGCGGCCTTCCATGTTACCTGGTATATGAACCAAAGCAATGATCTTAGTTGTAGAATATATTGCTTCCAGAACCCAAAGAGGACTTCTGGCACTGTGCTTCCATCTTCGTGGTAGAGGATAAAAGATGCAGCAATTTTTTACTTTGGAGAGCTATCCCAACATACTCCAGACCATTAGATTCCTTAAACCTTCACTGAAATGGCAGGTTCCTTAATCTTGGTAGGGTTTATCTCCTACCACATTACCTGGAGCACATCAGCATGCCATCAATGAAATGGATCAGTGTGATGGTTCTGTGGGACACCCAGACAGTCCAGATCTCATCAAACTATATTGTGGCAGTGGGTAGGAAAGCTGGCATAGCCCTAAGGCCAAAGTGTAAATGAATAAATACTGTTGGCCATCCCACATGAATACAAACTGTTTCTGATCCTCTTTCCTGACTGGATTTGGAAAAAAAAGAATTGCTTTTGTCAGATAATGACCATATATCATATATCTGAAGACTTATCCATCTGCCCTAGCAATTAGACTATACCCGGCACAGTAGCTGTGACAAAAGCTACTGCTTGTTTAAACCAGCAATAGTCTTCAGTCATTCTCAGGGATGTGATATTATTTCCCATTTACTATCTTGGCTGGGAAAAGAAGTAAGGTGAAGGAACAATTTTGGAGGTTTCTACTTGGCATACCTCACTCTATCTTCTATTCTACAGACTAAGAACCCAGTGTGAGGGTTATTCTAACATCTAAGTAAATCAATGCAATCAGAAACAGATTAAATAACCACTGGGTGTGTCCACAAACCTAGCAGGCCACTCTGAGCCAGACTTTAGCAAGGACTTAATTTATTACCTGGTCCCTATAGGCCCCCACTCTATTAGAACTATGATGATGCTCTGGGTCTCCAGGTATCAATGTCAACTCAAACTGTGTGTCTAATAGTCCTCAAAATGTCTGAGCATTTTCCCTTCCCCAGTATACAACCACCCGAGTAAACTACCAGAGGTCCCTTTCAGAAAAGAACTACGGGAATCATCATAGTATATACTTGCCATGGTATTGCTACCTCTTTTTCTGCTAGAGACATCATTCTCTATTACCATCTCTACAATTCTGTGCAGCTCTAGTCCCTTAGCTATACCCTTGGGCCTCAAAGGTCATTATAATTATTGTGGCCTCTATTACATTGAAGCTCATCATCCTCATGGATATTAATGAGCCCCACTCTGTAACCACCTCTCCTACAATCATCCCTGACCTGCAGAGAAGAGCTGCCACTATGATGCTGATGGTATTCTCACCAGTGTTTTCCTGATGGCCTCATGAATGGTGTGTCTTCTAAGCCCTCCCATAGAACAAAATCAATTGGTATGTTTGGTGGCGTCATATAACATAGCTATTCCTGCTTGCCCACTTTCCTTAGCTGCTTCCTTCTACTATCTGCCAGGATAGCTCAAACATTTCTATTTCATTCAACACTGGCTATTCCTTTCTTAAAGACTCTAAGAACCACCTCATCCCCTGGGGTTCTTGCCAGTGTGCTAAATCCTGCAACCCCCCAAAAGTGTCCCTAAGTTTTTGGATTCTTGATTATCCAGTCTTACATTCCAACCCCTGATAAATCACCCTCAAAATACAACCCCCAGTATACCACCTTGCTTCTGCTAGCTAATTCTTGCAGATCCTTCAGTGTATAATATTTTTCCTCCCTTACCAGTTCCAGCATTTCCCTGGCCAGGTTGTGCTCGTATTGAACCCCAAGTTATTGGCCTACCATCCAGGAGAGGGGGTAGGGCTCCTGAAGTGGGGACCTGCTGCCTTATGGGAGAAGGGATTATACAATTTATAATACAATACAATGTCTATCAATCTTATTATGGAATAGTAGGCCAACTGTGCAAATTCTTAGGGGAGTCTTTAGAGCCAAAATCCTTAGAAGCATCCATCCAGATGTCCCTATCTTATACATCAGGGTCCCAGGTTTTCCCGGTTAGGACTCTTACCTTAGCATAAAAGACCTGCCTTGACTGGAGGAGTCAAGATGGTGGAAAAGCATGGAAGTTTTTTTGCATCTCGCATCCATGAAATACAGTCAGATCAACACTAAACCATCCTGCACACCTAGAAAACTGATTTGATGATTAACAAAACAATCTGCACAGCCTGAATCACAGAACTCAGCAGGTAGATGGCACAGAGTGGTCAACTTGGGGAGAGAGAAGCTGTGGAAGGCAGAAAGCTGTTTTTGCTTGCAGAGAGACAACAGAGACGGGGGAAGAGTGTGGGAAAAGAACCCCCCCCCCCCCCCGCAAAAGCACCTGGAGAGAAAGTGGAAAAGTGGAAACAGCCGCAGAGACTGAACTAAAAAAGGAAAAAGAAGAAAGGAGAAAGGAAAGGGTTTAAATTCCATTAAGACTCTATAAACAGAGGGAGTGCAGAGTCTGAAACTCCACAGCTCAATACCTGGCGGTGCTCTGGTAGGAAGGGCGAATCCCCAGGAGCAGAGTGGGGTTCAGGAGGTCCTCAGGACAGACAGGGAAAAGAGGTTCCACTGCTGGAAGGACATTTAGTAGAGGCTATGTGCACCTGGTCCCAGCAGACACCAGAGAACAACCACATTCACTGGTGCTGGAACAAGGTCGCTAAGGGTGAAGCCTGGTGCCAGGTGTGTGTTGTGGTTTCCCATAATCCCTGAAACGATGCTGCTACACAATCGTGAGAACTTTTTCTGGGGCGGACTGGCACCGAGCCGCAGTCTCTGGGCATCAGCAGCAGCACAGTTCCATGAACATTCCTGGGTGCAGCCAGCACCCAGCCATTGCTCAGTGAGACCTTCCCCAGAGGATCTTAGTGGGTCAAAGCTGCAGTCCCTCAGAAGTGAGGAGTCGGCAAACAGCTGCATTTGACATAAAACTCAGGAGGGAGGTGCCATCTGGCTATCTGACGACTTGGTCACGGACAAT
Organism: Panthera pardus; assembly: GCF_024362965.1. Classification (NCBI taxonomy): domain Eukaryota; kingdom Metazoa; phylum Chordata; class Mammalia; order Carnivora; family Felidae; genus Panthera; species Panthera pardus. Next base: position 56,427,357 of record NW_026526766.1, read on the forward strand.
GTAAAAGCGGAGAGTGGACAGAAGCCGGAGACAAAGGACAGGTACATGATTGTTGGTTGGGGAGAGCACAGAGTTCTGATACTAGAGGCTGGGTAGCTGGGTGGCCCCATTTTCACCCCTCCCGCGCATGCGCATACACACCTCAAACACCACAACAATCATCCCAGTAAGCTAATTGTGCCATCTAGTGGAGAATGGAGCCATTTCACTAAGCCCTGCCCAACTGGGCCAAACCCGCTCTTCAGGAACACCACAAATCTCTCTGCCTGCTTAGTTTATGGACACGAAGTACTTCATAGTTTGACTTCTAGGGGAAAACTATGTCATTTCAATCATATTTCAGTCTGTTCACTGGTCCATCTATTCAATTTTCTTTTTTCTTTTTCAGTTTTCTTTTTCTTGAATAAACAAAGAGAAATTATTTATTTTTTCCATTTTTATTAAAAATATTTGTTTAATATTTTGCTACTATATTTTTACTTTTTTGTAAATTTCTCAAATTCTATTTTACTTCGATTTCATTTTACTCTATTTCATTGTATTCATTTTCTCAAATTTTCAGAGGTTTTCCTTTTTTTTTCCTCTCCCCCCCCCCCTTTTTTCTCTAATCTAACAAGCTCCTATCAATAACTGGACCAAAACACACCTAGGATCTAACATCATTTATTTGATTTGTGTGTGTGTGTTGTTTTTAATTTTTTAATTTTAATTTTTTTACCTTATTAATTCCTTTTCTTCCTTCAAAATGATGAAATGAAGGAATTCACCCCAAAAGAAAGAGCAGGAAGAAACGACAGCCAGGGACTTAACCAACACATATACAAGCAATATGTATGAAACAGAATTTAGAATCATAATAATAAGAATACTAGCTGGGGTCGAAAATAGATTAGAATCCTTCTCTATGGAGATAAAAGAAGTAAAAGGTAGTCATGATGAAATAAAAAATGCTATAACTGAGCTAAAATCTCAAATGGATGCCACAGTGGCAAGGATGGATGAGTCAGAGCAGCAAATCAGCGATACAGAGGACAAACATATAGAGAATAATGAAGCAGAAAAAAAAAAGGGAGACTAAGGCATAAAGAGAACTATTTAAGAATGAGAAAAATCAGTGACTCATTAAAGGAACAACATCAGAATCATATGGGTCCCAGAAGATGATGAGAGAGAAAAAGGGGTAGAAGGGTTATGTGAGCATATCATAGCAGAAAACATTCCTAACCTAGGGAGAACACAGACATCAAAACCCAGGAAGCACAGAGGACTCCCATTAGATTCAACAAAAACCAACCATCAACAAGGCATATCATAGTCAAATTCACAAAATACTCAGGCAAGGAAAGAATCATGAAAGCAGCAAGGGAAAAAAAGTTCTTAACCTACAAGGGAAGACAGATCTGGTTTGCAGCAGACCTATCCACAGAAACTTGGCAGGCCAGACAGGAGTGGCAGGATATATTCAATGTGATGAATAGGAAAAATATGCAGCCAAGAATTCTTTATCCAGCAAGGCTGTCATTCAAAACAGAAGGAGAGATTAAAAGTTTCCCAAACAAAAAATAAAGGAGTTTTTGACCACTAAACCAGCCCTGCAAGAAACTTTAAGGGGGACTCTCTGAGGAGAGAAAAAAACAGAAAGAAAAAGATCAAAAGCAAGAAAGACTAGAAAGGACCAGAGGACACCACCAGAAACTCCAACTCTACAAGAAACACAATAGCAATAAATTCGTATCTTTCAATATCACTCTAAATGGCAATGGACTCAATGCTCCAATCAAAAGACACAGGGCAACAGAATGGATAAGAAAACAAGATCCATCTATATGCTATTTATAAGAGACCCACTTTAGACCTAAAGACACCTTCAGATTGAAAATAAGGGGATGGAGAACCATCTATCATGCTAATGGTCAACAAACGAAAGCCAGAGTAGCCATACTTATATCAGAAAATCTAGACTTTAAAATAAAGACTGTAACAAGAGATGAAGAAGGGCATTATATCATAATTAAGGGTTCTATCCACCAAGAAGACCTAACAATTGTAAACATTTAGGCTCCAAATGCGGAAGTACCCAAATGTATAAATCAATGAATCACAAACATAAAGAAACTCATTGACACTAATACCATAAATGTAGGGGACTTCCACACCCCACTTACAACAATGGACAGATCATATAAACACAATATCAACAAGGAAACAATGGCTTTGAATAACACACTGGACCAGACGGACTTAACAGATATATTCAGAACATTTCATCCTAAAGCAGCAGGATACACATTCTTCTCCAATGCACATGGAATGTTCTCCAGAATAGATGACATACTGGGACACAAATCAGTCCTCAACAAGTACAAAAAGATCGAGATCATACTATGCATATTTTCAGGCCACAACACTGTGAAACTCGAAATCAACCACAAGAAAAAATTTGGAAAGGTAACAAATACTTGGAGACTGAAGAACATCCTACTAAAGAATGAATGGGCTAACCAAGAAGTTAAAGAGGAAATTGAAAAGTACATAGAAGCCAATGAAAATGATAACACCACAGCCCCTACCCTCGGGGACACAGCAAAGGCAGTCATAAGAGGAAAGTATATAGCAATCCAGGCCTTCCTAAAGAAGGAAGAAAGGTCTCAGATACACAACCTAACCTTACACTTTAAAGAGCTGGAAAAATAACAGCAAATAAAACCCAAAACCAGCAGAAGACAGGAAATAATAAAGATTAGAGCAGGTATCAATGCTATAGAAACCAAAAAAACAGTAGAACAGATTAATGAAACCAGAAGCTGGTTCTTTGAAAGAGTTAACAAAATTGATAAACCACTAGCCAGTTTGATCAAAAAGAAAAAGGCAAGGACCCAAATAAATAAAATCACGAATGAAAGAGGAGAGATCACAACCAACACAGCAGAAATAAAAACAATAAGAAGAGAATATTATGAGCAATTATATGCTAATAAAATGGGTAATCTGGAAGAAATGGACAAATTCCTAGAAACATATACACTACCAAAACTGAAACAGGAAGAAATAGAAAAATTTAACAGACCCATAACCAGTAAAGAAATCGAATTAGTAATCAAAAATCTCCCAAAAAACAAGAGTCTGGGGCCAGATCACTTTCCAGGGGAATTCTACCAGACTTTTAAGGAAGAGTTAACACCTATTCTCTTGAAGCTGCTCCAAAAAATAGAAATGGAAGGAAAACTTCCAAGCTCTTTCTATAAAGCCAGCATTACCTTGATTCCAAAGCCAGACAAACACCCCAAAAAAGGGAGAACTATAGACAAATTTCCCTGATGAACATGGATGCAAAAATCCTCAACAAGACATTAGCCAACCGGATCCAACAATACATTAAAAAAATTATTCACCACGACCAAGGGGGATTTATACCTGGGATGCAGGGCTAGTTCAATATCCACAAAACAATCAATGTGATTCATCACATCAATAAACTAAAAGACAGGAACCACATGATCCTCTCAATATATGCAAAGAAAGCATTTGACAAAATACATCATCCTTTCTTGATAACAACCCTCAGGAAATTAGGAATGGAAGGATCATACCTCAAGATCATAAAAGCCATATACGAATGACCCACTGCTAATATCATCCTCAATGGGGAAAAACTGAGAGCTCTCCCCCTAAGGTCAAGAACAAGACAGTGATGTCCACTCTCACCACTGTTATTCAACATAGTATTGGAAGTCTTAGCCTCAGCAATCAGACCACACAAAGAAATAAAAGGCATCCAAATAGTCCGGGAGGAGGTCAAACTTTCACTCTTCGCAGATGACATGATATTCTATATGGAAAACCAAAAAGATTCCACCAAAAAATCTATAAAGAACTTCTCAAACTCAACACCCCAAAAACAAATAACCCAGTGAATAAATGGGCAAAAGACATGAGTAGACACTTTTCCAAAGAAGACAACCAGATGGCCAAATGACACATGAAAAAATGCTCAACATTATTCATCATCAGGGAAATACAAATCAAAACCACAATGAGATACCACCTCACACCTGTCAGAATGGCCAACATTAACAACTCAGGCAACAACAGATGTTGGCGAGGATGCGGAGAAAGAGGATCTCTTTTGCACTGCTGGTGGGAATGCAAACTGGTGCAGCCACTCTGGAAAACAGTATGAAGGTTCCTCAAAAAATTAAAAAAAGAACTACCCTATAACCCATCAATTGCACTACTAGGTATTTATCCAAGGGATACAGGTATGCTGTTTAGAAGGGGCACATGCACCCCCATGTTTATAGCAGCACTATCAACAATAGCCAAAGTATGGAAAGAGCCCGAATGTCTATCAATAGATGAATGGATAAAGAAGATGTGATATATATATACGATGGAGTATTACTTGGCAATCAAAAAGAATGAAACATTGTCATTTGCAACTACGTGGATGGAACTAGAGGGTATTATACTAAGTGTAATTAGTCAGAGAAAGACAAATATCATATGACTTCACTCATATGAGCACTTTAAGATACAAAACAGATGAACATAAGGGAAGAGAAGCAAAAATAACATAAATATAGGGAGGAAGACAAAAATATGATAGATTCTTAAATATGGAGAATAAACAGAGGGTTACTGGAGGGGTTGTGGGTGGGGGATGGGCTAAATGGGTAAGAGGCATTAAGGAATCTACTGCTGAAATCATGGTTGCACTATAGGCTAACTAACTTGGATGTAAATTTAAAAAATTTATTTTAAAAAATTTTTTAAAAGAAAAAACCTACCTTGGCTGATAATTTAAATGTTCTGGAGCTCTGCCATTCTAATCAAATCATCTGTTTGCTGCTCAGCTATGTCCTCTCTTCTACTGCAGTGTATGAGGGCTCTCATACTTAGACTTTAACCCTATAATAGCCCTCCAATTCTCATTTCTCGAGTGTTTATTCAGCTTAATAGTAGCCAGTCAACTCCATTATCTTTAGATGCATTGTTTTCCCCATATCTTATAGATGACTGAATGGAGGTTAAAAAAAAAATCAGCAAAGTCAATCCCTTCAACCAAGTTTTCCCAGTAGCAACTGGTCCACCACTCTGTGCCAGGGGCTATTCATACTTCACATATCACCCAGGAAGGAATAATCTTTGCCCACTGGGAAACAGGTGAACCATATTCAGAATCTCATCTTATTACCTGTTTTCTTGGAACACGAGTATTGGTTGAATCCTCTAGGAAGCAGATATCAAGATAAAATTAGATACATAAGAGATCTGTGGTGGGAGCAAGATGAATTCCTATGATGGAAAATGGGGAGGGAACCAGAGAAGGGTGGGAGAGCTATCAGAACATGATACAGGTCTGTCCCCTTGTGTAGGAGAGAAGAGAAAAAAAGAAAGGTTGGGTAGGAAGAGTGTTAGATGGTCATTCAGTTCAAAGGAAATTTTGGCAAGTCCAATGGGAAATCCTCAAGCCAAAGGAACCTGTCAAAGGAGTCTTACATCCTGCAGGAATGGCCTGCTTTGGTAACGCTGCTGTGCTCAGTCACTGGCTAAGAGCAGTCTGTGGGAAGTGTGGTCTAAGTGCAAATGCAATGGCAGGTCTACAATGCAGTAGCTAGGGTTGCCAATCAATTACACTCTGTAGTGGAAGATATGAGAGTCACATTTTCATGGTCACAGCACCTTCAGGAATCGTTCTGAGGATTAAATAAAATAATGTATGTAAAATGCTTAACTAGCATATAGCAAGTGCTTGCATTTTGCTAGTTGTTGTAATCATTATTATTAGTAGTAGCTGGTTCTTGGTCTGTCTCACTGAGAAGACATTATCTCGTACCACTTAGAAGTTACATCAGTAATACCTTGACACCCTCGTGGTGTCAATAGATACCAGAAATTTTGTTTCAGTAGAAACGGAACTTCAGGCCTATAATACAAGTCTTTTTATAAGTAATTGACATTCCTCTAGTAATATTCCATATCCACTTCCATACCCATTCAGAGATGTGAATTTACTATTATACAGGTTTATAAGCACAATTACAGATTAATCTAATAAAAGCCAATAGATTATCTATCACAAACTATACTTCTACAAAGGTGGGGTCATTCTTTGACAACATGTGAAAGTAACTTAAAAAGTATGCAAAAATTGGGGTACTGGCTGGCTCAGTCAGAAGAGCATGCAACTCTTGATCTCAGGGTTGTGAGTTCAAGCCCCATGTTGGGCCTAGAGCTTACTTTAAAAAAGAAGAGGATTTTTTTTTAAGTATACAATAATTAAATCCCAATTTATCATTTATATGATAGTGATGATGAATTTGGTGGTTTAAGAAGTTGCATTTGGGGGACCTGGGTGGCCCAGTCAGTTAAGAGCCTGACTCTTTTTTTTTTTTTTAAAGATTATCTGGTTTGTTGGGTTTTTTTTTATTACTTTATTTAAGTTTATTTATTTTTGAGAGAGAGAGACAGAGCATAAGCAGGGGAGGGGCAGAGAGAGAGAGAGAGAGAGAGAGAGAGAGAGAGAGAGAGAGATACAGAATCTGAAGCAGGCCCAGGCTCTGAGCTGTCAGCACAGAGACTGATGTAGGGCTCAAACCCACGAACTGTTGAGATCATGACCTGCGCCAAAATCTGATGCATAACTGGCTGAGCTACACAGGCACCCTGAGCCTGACTCTTTATTTTGGCTCAGGTCATGCTCTTATAGTGGTGAGATGGAGCCCTATGTGGAGCTCTATGCTGGGCATGGAGCCTGCTTAAGATTTTCCCATGGGGCACCTGAGTGGCCCAGTCAGTTAAGTGTCAGACTCTTGATTTCTGCTCAGGTCATGATCTCATGATTCATGGGATCAGGCTCTGCATGGGGCTCTGTGCTGACAGGTGGGAGTCTGCTTGAGATTCTCTCTCTTTCTCTTTCTCTGTCCCTCCCTTGCTCGCACTCACTTGTGTGCTTGCTCTCTCCCTCAAAATAAATAAACATTTAAAAAATATAAAAGCTTTAAAAAAAAATTCTCTCTGCTGGGGCACCTGGGTGGCTCAGTAAGTTAAGTGCCTGACTCTTGGTTTCAGCTCAGGTCATGATCTCATGATTCATGGGTTTAAGCCCCATGTCCAGCTCTGTGCTGACAGTGCAGGGCTTGCTTGGAATTCTCTCTCTCGCCTCTCTGTCCCTCCCCCACTCATTCTCTCTCTCTCTCTCTCTCTCTCTCTCTCTCTCTCAAGATAAATAAACTATGGAATTCAGGGGGGTTGGTCTTACAGAGACAAGGCAGGGAGGCCAATTTGGAATTTATAAACACAAACAGGTGTGAAGATCTAGACTAGAGTGATGGCATTTGTAATGGAAAGAAAGAGAAACACAAATATTTAGAAAGAAAAAGCAATCTAAAATTAGTAATTAATTTTCTCTAATGGGTAAGGAAGAGAAATGAAACAAAGAGAAATCAAAGGTTCCAGGAGCCTAAGAAAGGAGTTGGTTCAGTTGAGAGGGTAAAATGGATGTTTGTTTTTGTTTTTTCTCCTTTTCCACTAATAGCAACACTCTGTGTTGGAGAACTTCCTTCACCCTATTGCATGTGGTTCTCATGGGGCTTCCAATTATAGTATTCTACCTCCTGGCCATAGAGTGGGTATGAGACCCAGATCTAGCCAATTGTAGAGTCCCGTCCTTTTGGGCACAGTTATTGTCCTAGTAATGGGCATATGACACATGTCACTGCTATCAGAGACCATACTTTAGACCGTATATACAGATGCTAGGAGAGAGATGTTTTCTCTTTCCTCTGGGAGTGCTTAACTAGGATGACAAAATCCTGAAATAACCCTGAAACCTCTCCCCATGTTCCCACCTCTAGCTATATGCAAGAAGCCAGGCTGCAGGTAGAATGAAAGTGGGAGTGGAAGGAGCTACGCAGAGATAAAAGACAGACCTAAGAGATGACATTTTTTAAGAACCTACAGATAGCTCCACCCCTGACATCCCAATTACATAAACCTTTGATTGAATTTGTTTTCCTTTGTTCAAATTTGTTTGAATTGGGCTTTTGTCATTTGTAAGTCAAAGAGAACTCAGATACTTGAGAGAATTGATTTGATAAATAAGTTTGAAGTAATGAGAGGAAGATTAAAAGGAGTCAACGTCACAATAAGAAAGCCTATATTTCCAAACTAATAGATAAGTACATACAGTACATAAAAGTATATACCATCACTTCTATGTCCACATATCTATAGGTTTAAGAGAATATTATAAAAAGGACATAGCAATGTTTGTGAAATTTGGATTCCAGCACTGAACAATTTTGTAATCTTGGGCAATATAATAACTGACATTTATTAAGTGCCAAGCATGAACCTAAGACCTTCACATGCATTACTTTATTTAACCACTATTTCATACATGAGGAGAAGACTGTGAGTCAGAGATAGTAAGAAACCATACCCAGGGGCATATATCTACCAAATGCAATTTTAGGATCTGAATACAGATCTCTCTAACTCCAACACCCATGCCCTTTATCCACATATTACATGGCTTCTCTTGAAGTTAATTTGTGTCTATTACATGAGGCTAGCTAAAACGCTTTAAAATTCACAGATGTCATTTCACTAACATTCATAATCCCTGTACTCACTGGAGTTCTTAAAAACCATGGAATAAATCTGAATATTTTTCAGATAATAAAATCTTGGCTATATTTAATAACTTAGAGGATTAGAATATGGATCCACTACTCCTTCTAAAGTCTAACATTGACAATTTCACACAGGCAGTGCAAACTGATTTTATATAAATGGTAACACCTGTGTAGAGGCACCAGCAACACAAAGGTTTGCAGTAACCTTTTGAGGGATTTATTCCCTTTTCATCAGAATCCCCACCCAAAAGACTGGAAAATAGATAGTCCCTCTTCCCCTGCCCTTTGCAATAATTTTGTTCAAGGTATTTAAAGAAAATATATATAAAATAAAGGAGAAACCAGAAACACAGAAGGTCCTCAATAGTTGAAGTATGATAAAGAAAAGACTCTTCATTTTCTTCTCTGTCTCCAAGATACTTGGTATTAAGTCCTCATTGTCATTTATAATCTCAGTGAAAGACAGTTTTGAATGAGAACACATTAGCCATGTGAAAACCTTGGTTGAGCGTGATGTGCTCACCAATTCCCTCTACTGTGGACATTTACCATTTTGCTAGATGTTGGCAGGATACATCTCAGAATTCCCCCATTACTTCTAGTCTGGCTTCTGCCACCAGCCCCTCTACAAAAATTGCTCTTTCCAAGTCCCTAGCAACACCCACATTGTCTAATCCAATGACTAATTTTTAATACTTATTATTCTGGAACTTAGCAAGTTATTGAGGTGGCCACCTCTTGCTCTGTTCTCCTGCCTTCCTCTGGCTCCTTGCTACGTCTTCCTTTTGATCATATTCCCTCCCACTTCTTTTTGTCCAGTCCATCCTTCAGTCTCTTTCAAAGGCTTGTCTTCTTTTTCTGGCCCCTTAAAAGAATTTGTCTTTGGTCTCCCTCTATGTTCTCTCTGTTCACTCTCTGTGCATGATCTCAACTATATCCATGGCATCAAGAACTACCCAAATGACTCCCAAATCTGTATCTCCAGCCCTGACCTCTCCTGTGAACTCCCAGCCCATATATTCTTCATCTCCTCCCACAGGCATCTCAATCCTAACACAGAATAAGGGAACTCATTCTCACCAGTATCTGGGCCTTCACTTTCTGTTATATGTGTCCATTAATGTCTCCATGGTCCACAGTCATCTTGCCCTGGCTTCAGAAAGTGATTCCAGAGTCCTTCCTCTCCCTCCTCCAATTCACACATATATCTTCACTTGCCTAACTTCTACTTATTCTTCTTGTTTCAGCTTGTACATCATTTACCCCAGGGACTCTTTGCCAACCCCACAAGTCTATATAAGTTACTCATTCTATGTGTTCCTAGAACACCTTAAACTTTCCCTCTCATAGCACTTATCACAATATAGTATCGTAATTGCCAGGTTACTTGTCTGTACCTTTCATAGACTCCAAGTACACACCTTGTCTAAATTTCTCATTGTTATATCCTCAATGTCTAACACAATCTCTGGCATATAGTAGGTACTCATTAAATATTTGTTGAAGGACTGAACAAATGAATCACTAGGACCTCAGAAGGATTCAACAGTTCAAAAATGTTCACAGTTCAATATGTACTCTGCCTATCATGTGCCATTTTATTACCTAAATTGTTTATTGAAGATGTTCCCGTATCTTATCTATAATGTCATTGTCTTAGCTAAATTTTCAATAATTTCTTGACCAGGATACTGAAGCAGTTTTTTTTTCTTTTCTTTTTCTTCTCTTTTTTCTTTTTATTCTCAAGTTAGTTAACATAGAATGTAGTCTTGGCTTCAGGAGTAGAACCCAGTGATTCCTCTCTTACATAGGACACCCAGTGCTCATCCCGAAAAGTGCCCTCCTTAATGCCTGTCACCCATTTAACCCATCCTCCCCACCCCCCATCCATCAACCTTCAGTTTCTTCTCCATATTTAAGAGTCTCCTATGGTTTGCCTCCCTCTCTGTTTTTATCTTATTTTTCCTTCCCTTCCCCTATGTTCATCTGTAAAGTTTCTCAAATTCCACATATGAGTGAAATCATATGATACCTGTCTTTCTCTGACTGACTTACTTCACTTAGCATAATACCCTCCAGTTCCATCCACACTCCTGTAAATGACAAGATTTCATTCTTTTTCATACATGGAGTAGTATTTCATTGTATATATATACCACATCTTCTTAACCCATCCATCTTAACTCAAACCTCAATCCCTCTGCTCTATTCTCCACATAGCTTTCAGAATGATCTTTATAGAATCAAATTAGATCACACCACTCCCAAGCTTAATGATTTCAGTGGGTTCACTATACCCTTAGGATAGTCCAAAACCCAAGCAGGTGTAACAGAAACCTCTATACTTTGGCTCCTGCCCACTTATTCTCCAGCCATTTCACTCACCACTCCCCAACAGGCACCTACCTTTGTTTTTTATTATGAAATTTATTGTCAAATTGGTTTCCATACAACACCCAGTGCTCATCCCAACAGGTGAACAGGCACCTACCTTAAATTAGGCTGCTAGTTTCTCCACATATACACAATCCCCAACTATCTACCTTGCCTCACTCCTATTCTTTCATAAAACGTTTACTGACCACTTGATATATGCCAGGTAATGTTCTAGGTATTGGAGACTATGTGAGGAATAAAAAGACAAAAACCTCTGCCCTGCTGGTGAATTCTCTCTCTACTCAAATGTTACCCTGAACTGGATGTCTTTCTTCAGTGCTTCTACAGAACTAACATGTCATAATTGTTGATGTACTTGAATGCAAGGGTAGATCTAAGTTTTATGAGCTCTGAAGCTTATGAAATTTGGTTTTGTACATTTGAGGGGACATCTTCAAGAAAAAATATTACTAATGGGGCGCCTGGGTGGCTCAGTCAGTTGAGCGACCGACTTTGGCTCAGGTCATGATCTCATGGTTTGTGAGTTCGAGCCCTGAGTTGGGCTCTGTACTGACAGCTCAGAGCCTGGAGCCTGCTTCTGATTCCCTCTCTTTCTGCCCCTCTCCCACTCATGCTCTGTCTCTCTCTGTCTCAGAAATAAATAAACATTAAAAAAAATTTTTAAAGAAAAAATATTACTAATATAATATTGCTAAGCCCTTTCCAGGCAAGGCCTTGGAAGGGGCCTATGCAAATTATTTCATTGTAAATCCACTCCTATTTACCCATATTTTCCAATAGACTGTGAACTTTTTGTTTCCATACCTCTACTCTGTGTCATCTCAGAGAGCCCTTTCTTCCAAGTCTCTTTGTTTACTGCTTGCCCACAAAGGCTACTACACAACAAGAATCTTGCCTAGGAGCTCTAACTACCTGTCTCCCCTTATGGAACTTGTTCTTGAGCTAGTGGATCACTAAATTCTAACACCTCATTTCAATTTTGCGTGCTTTACTAGAAGTAGAAATCCTCTCAGAAGACTACTCACTGGCTTTCCAGGCGTTAACTTCAATTAGCTTTCCGTCTGTTTCCATAAGGCACAAGACCTCTTAAAGCAGACTAATAACATGTACAAGAGTGCTCCCAACAATCACCAAAGGATTTCAAAACTGTTTACAATAGGGAATGTCACATGTACAAAGAGCAGACCCAGAATCCAGACTTAGAAAAATTCTGACTTCTTCACTCAGTCTACATTTAAGACTTTAAGGCTAAATAAATCTGCAATTTTTTGGTCCAAAATAACTTTGGCTTTTTCATCTGGAAGTATATACCCTATTGGTCCAAACATTTCCTGCCCAAAATTAGAGAATCAAGAGATTTTAGAGTAAGAAGGGACTTAAAGTTAAAAAAAAAAAATCATATATTAGTAGATCTATTACATGTGAGCTATTGTGAGGAATACAAAGAAGAGTAACATACACCCTGATGGAGGATATAAAAAAGTCTTTCTATGGCCAGCTTTTTCTTACCTATGGTGTTATTTTTCCCTCCTTTCTCCAGCTCTGAACATTTTATTTTTCTAGGATTTTACTGGACTTTAAACCAGTCCCATTAGTAAGTTACATGCTATTGGCACAAATTAGAAATAGCTGCAGAAAAAAATAGCATACTTATCAACTACTCTCCTAAATATGGTAGACGTGCTCAAACAGAGAAAAGTGCCTTTTTAATATCTTAGAACCAGGCTACATATCCTAGAAATTAGCTAACTTTCATCTGTTGGAGACTAAGAAACTGAACTCTAAGGAATGACTAAGGGCTTCCAGGAGCTTCCATGGCCTCACAGAGCTACACAACTGATGAGTCCCACACTGTATATAATTCAGTTTTGAGGAAAATAAAGAATTTAAGAATATTAAAAGTAATATACACCAAACATTTATGTTTGTGCCTTTGAGTACCCACTAAATCTTAGACATTGAAAACATGGTCCCTTAAGAAACTCATAGGGTAGTAATACAGATAGAAATCCTGCCAAATAATAGTACAAAATGGCACAAATGATGATAGAGATAAGCACAGGGTAGTATGCAAATCCAGAGGAGGGGTACTAATTTAGCTGGTATGGAGAAAATAATATTTGACCTGACTTTTTTAAAAAAGATAGTTTTAGACCACAAAACTGAGAGGCAAGGTAAGGCAGGTACGTAGACCAATCATGTTATTAATGAATCAAAAGAAAAACAACTTTGGCTGATTTAATTAGAAAAAGAGCTTATTATCTGGGGCACCTGGGTGGCTCAGTCAGTTGAGTGTCCAACTTCGGCTCAGGTCATGATCTCATGGCTCCTGAGTTCGAGACCCTCATTGAGCTCACTACTGTCAGCTCAGAGCCTGCTTCAGATCTTCTGTCCCCCCCTCTCTCTGCCCCTTCCCTGCTTGCGCTCTTTCTCTCAAAAATATATAAATCTTATAAAGAAGGGGTGCCTGGGTGGCTCAGTCGGTTAAGCATCCAACTTCGGCTCAGGTCATGATCTCATGGTCCATGAGTTCAAGCCCCGTATCGGGCTCTGTGCTGACAGCTCAGAGCCTGGAGCCCGTTTCAGATTCTGTGTCTCCCTCTCTCTCTGACCCTCCCCCATTCATGCTCTGTCTCTCTCTGTCTCAAAAATAAATAAATGTTAAAAAAATTAAAAAGAAAAGAAAAGTTTATTAAAAAGGTGCTGTGTAGGTCAGAGAACCCCTAGAAAGACTGATGATCCAAAATTTAAAAACAGGAACAAAAAGATGCTGCTCAGAGTAAACAGAGTCAACATCACACTAAAGAATGAGTCCAATTAAAGTGCTGCTGCCATCATTGAACTCTCAATCCTTTAGCTTAAATTACCAATACTGCTGTATTGGGTGCTGGCACTGAACAGTGAATGCTGATATTAGATATTGGATGTTTAGTGCTAGACATTGGTTGCTGCTTTGCAACATTTAAGACTCATAAAATTGGTGATTCCTAAACGATAGCAAGGAGGTTCTACTATTGACAATTTAAAAAGAGGCATGGGGTGCCTGGCTGGCTCAGTAGGTAAAGCATTCGACTCTTAATCTCAGGGTTGTAGGCTAAAGCCCCATGTTGGGTATAGAGAATACTTAAAAAATAAAATCTTAAGACAAAAAAGAGGCACTACAGCAGCATTCAAAGGAGATGAGAAGGCAAAAGAAAATGCATAGGTAAATGCCTATATTGGAAAAGAATAATCCCAAATCAATAAATTTAAGTTTTAAACTTAAGAAAGAAGGAAAAGATGAACAAACTAAACCCTAAACTAGCAGAAAAAAATGAAATAAGGAATACAATAGAAATTACAGAAAACAAAGACAATGAAGGAAATCAATAAAACCAAAAGTTATTCTTTAAAAAAAAAAAACCCTTCAGTTAGATTCACCAAGAAAAAAAAAAGAAGACATAAATTGCTAAAATTTAAATGAAAGAAGAAACTTCACTACCTATCTTAGAGAAATTAATAAGGGTTATAAAAGGAATGATATAAACAACTTTATGCCAATAATTTGGACAACTTATATAAAACATATAAAGTCCTAAAAAGACAAAAATTACCAAAACTCAAGAAGAAATGGAAAATCCAATTAGACCCATAACAAATAAAGACGCTGAATCGATAATTTAAAATCTCTCCACAAATAAAATCCCAGGCCCATAAAATTTCAAAAGTGAATTCTATCAAAATTTCAAGAATATGTAATGCCAATCTTTCACAAACCTTTCTGAAAACAGTAGAGGAAGGATCACTTCCCAACTTATTCTTTTAGGTAAATATTACCATGACATAAAATACTGGACAAAGACATCAAAAGAAAAGAATATAAACCATTTCTTTCATGAATATAGACACACAAAAGTGCTCAAAAAAATAATAGAAAACTGAACCTAGCAAAATATAAAATGGATTAATCAATATGATCAAGTGGAATTCATCCCAGGAATATGTCTGATTTAACATATAAAAATCAATTAATGTAATACACCATGGTAATAGAAAAAAGGACAAAAACTACATGGTCACCTTAATAGATGCAGAAAAAACATTCAACAGGCTCCAACAGCAATTTGTGGGGAAAAAAATCCTTTTTTTTTTTTAAATTAGAGTTTACTACACACATAAAAATAGTTTGCAACCGGGAGCTCTCAAACTAACAGTGGAGTGAGGGTCAAAGGTATATTGTTATAAGACAGCTTATATAGTGAGAATGCAGAAGTTGTTTATTAGTTTTAATGACTGGTTATATCATTAGAGTTTTCCTAATTATTTAAGATTGGTTAAAAGTGACCATCTCAGGATGCCTAGGTGGCTCAGTTGGTTAAGCATCTGACGATCTCAGCTCAGGTCTTGATATCAGGGTTCTGCACTGGGCATGAAGCCTTTTTTTTTTTAATTTTTTAAGTGAGCACCTCATGCCAATTTGGGCAAACAGCTTGAATTGCATCTATGAATTTTTTTTAATGTTTTTTTTTTGAGAGAGAGAGATAACATGTATGCAAGCATGGGGGAGGGGCAGCGAGAGAACAAAGGAGAGAGAATCCCAAGCAGGCTCTAAGCTCAGCACACAGCCCAACATGGGGCTCGATCTCATGACCATAGGATGATGACCCGGGCTAAAATCAAGTCAGACATTTAACCAAATGAGCCACTCAGGTGCCCCTCATCTAGGACTTTCAAAGGCATATCCAAGAAGTGGTCCAAGTGAAAATTTTCACCTGTTTTGCAGAATAAGCTAAGTTTGGGTTCAGTAATTTTCCTAATAGCATAATCAAAAGTATCACTGTCATAATCTATTTCAAAATCTGTGTTATTATATGTAGAAGTCCAATCTTCATATGAGTCAAACCAAAGTGTATGATTACAGAGTGAGTTTAGAACATGCCCTATATTAGGTCCAGCACCATTAGGCTTTTATTGCATTGGGACAAATTGCCAACAATGAAGTTTGCAGGGGTTATGGGCCATCCTTTGGCTTCCAAACTTCCACCCAGTACCAGATTAACTGGCCATAAGTATTAGCTGAATGGCCAAGGGATGGACATCAAATCTTTTTGTAAAGCCATTTTCCTATCATCCAAGCACATATAGGAGCTGGTTCTAATATTTTCTAATTAAAAAAATTAATGTTTATTTATTTTTGAGAGACAGAGTGTGAGTGAGGGACAGGCAGACAGAGAGGGAGACAGAATCCAAAGCAAGCTCCAGGCTCTGAGCTGTCAGCACAGAGCTCCATTCAGGGCTCAAGCTCACGAACTATGAGACCATGACCTGAGCCAAAGTCTTACCCTTAGCCAACTGAGCCAGGCACCCTCAAGCTGGTTCTAATATTAACTGAGAGTCTTCCTGAGCATTTAAGTGGCTACATAACCAACCATCATTTTGATTAGTAAAGGAGGGTATGCATTGAATAGGTCTTAGTGAATAGATAAAACCTCTAACAGAAAAAGGAACATGAGTATGAATGTTTTGTGCTAGTTTGTAAAGCAGTAATATCATAATAATTGTTATAAAAATCAGTTGTAGTAAAAGACAGGGATCTAGCAGAATTTTGTTCTGTGGTCTTGGGTGGAAGCTATCTACTTTGCCTTGTTGTCAGCTTCAAGGGAGTGTTGTTGTTTTTTTTGGTTTTTTTTTTTCCTTTCCTGGAAATCCTCAATTTTAACTTAGTCATAGGTTGACAAGTACAAGAGTTGAGGGCCAGGGGGATTCTCTTTAATTGACAGACATGACCCAAGGTTCAGTAACCTGTAATTTAACTGCTGTGTGACAAAAATAGAACCTGATAAGAGCCCTGCTGTTGTGAAAAAAATTCAACAAACTAGGAAGACAAGGGAATTTTCTCAACCTGATAAATGACATTTATGAAAAACCCATAGTTAACATCATACTTATGGAGATTATGAAATATGGGGTGATTTCCCCCTAAAATTAAGAGCAAGGCAATGATGTCTGCTCCCACCACTGATATGTAACTTGTACTGAAGATTCTAGTCAGTAGAACTAGGCAAGAAAAGGAAATAAAAGGACATCCATATTGGAAGGGAAGAAGTAAAACTATCTTTATTCATAGATAATATGATCCTGTGTGTAAAACAACAACAACAACTAAGGAATAAAAAACAAACAAACAAGAAACTAGTAAAACTAATGAATGAATTCAGTAAGGTCATGAGATTGAAGATCAATGCAAAACTACATTTCTAAATACCACCAATGAGTGACCAAAAATCAAATTAAGAAAACAACTCTTAGGAATTAACAAAAAAATAAATAAAAACTATATACAGGAAACTCTGAACCATTGCTAAGAGAAAGTGCTAAATAGATTGAGAGAGATTTCATTTTCATAGATTAGAAAATATTATTAAATAGCAATTCTCTCCAAATCTATCTATAGATCCAGTGCAATCCCTATTAAAATAAAAGCTGTCATTGTTGCAGAAACTGACAAGCTGACTACTAAATTTCATGTGAAAATTCAAAGAACCCAAAATAGAAAAAAATGATTTTGAAGAACAAACTTGTATTTTCTGATTTCAAAACTATTTTGAAGCTATAGTAATCAAGATAGCATAATACTAGTAGAAGGACAGTCATATAGATCAATAAGCAGAACTGAGACTCCAGAAATAAATGGCCAAATAGCCAAAAACTTCATGAATTAATCCAAATGTCTATTCACTGGTGAATGGATAAACAAAAAACATGACATCCATACAATGGACTACTAGGAGGCAGTAAAAAGGAAAGAAGTGATACATGCTACAACACACATGAAACTCAGGAACATGTTAAAGTTGAAATTCCAAATGCAGGGATGCCTGGGTGGCTCAGTCAGTTGGCTGTGATCTCTTGATTTTGGCTCAGGTCATGATCCTAGCATCATGGGATCAAGCCCTGTGACATGCTCCTCACTGAGCATTGAGCCTGCTTGAGATCCATTCTCTCTCTCTCTCTCTTTCTATCTCTCTCTCCCTTCTCCTCCCCTCTCCCTTTCTCCCCCATTCACACTCTTTCTCTCTCTAAAATAAAAAATAAAAATTAAATTAAAAAAAAATCCAGATGCAAAAGGCCATATATTATACAACTCTATTTATATCAAATGTCCAGAAAAAGCAAGTCTACACAAACAGAAAGTAGATTTATGGTTGACTGGGGTTAGGAACAAGGAGTAACTGTATATAGCAAGAAGGATCTTTTAGTGATGGTAAAACTATTCTAAAACTGAAGAATTGTGGTGATGGTCACACAACTCTAGAAATGTACTAAAAATCACTGAATTGTTAAGTCGGGCAGAGAAAGACAGGTATCATTTGTTTTCACCCATATGTAGTGAGATCTATGAAACTCAACAGAAGACCATGAGGGAGGAGAAGGGGTAAAAAAAAAAGTTACAGAGAGGGAAGGAGGCAAACCATAAGAGACTCTTAAATACTGAGAATAAACTGAGGGTTGATGGGGGGCCAGGGGGAGGGGAAAGTGGGTGATGGGCATTGAGGAGGGCACCTGTTGGGATGAGCACTGGGTGTTATATGGAAACCAATTTGACAATAAATTTCATATTAAAAAAATCATTAAATTGTACACTTGAAATTATCAATAAAGATGTTAAAAATAATTGCTGAATCAATGAATAAGCAACATGAAGAGGAAGAGACCTAAATCCATGAATCAATAACTATGCTAAATATAAGTAGCATAAACACACGAATTAAACAATAGACATTGTTGGGGCACCTGGATGCTCAGTCAGTTAAGCATCTGACTTCGGCTCAGGTCATGATCTCACAGCTAGTGAGTCTGAGCCCCGCATCAGGCTCTTTGCTGACAACTTGGAACCTGGAGCCTGCTTTGGATTCTAAGTCTCTGTCTCTCTTTGCCCCTCCCCCACTCGCACTCTGTCTCTCTCTCTCTCTCAAAAATAAATAATAAAACATTTAAAAAGTAATAGACATTGTCAGACTGAATAAAAATAATAATAGCCAACTGTATACTATCTATAGGAAGTCCACTTTAAATAACAAAACATACATAAAGAGTTAAAAGATGGAAAAAATAAGTACCAGTGGAAACTAATCAAAATAAATCTGGAGTGCCTATATTAAAATCAAAGTAGACTTCAGAGGGCCACCTGGGTGGCTCAGTTGGTTGACTGTCCAACTCTTGATTGTGACTCAGGGCATGATCCCAGGATCAAGCCCCACATTGGGCTCTGTGCTAAGGGTTGAGCCTACTTGGGATTCTCTCTTTCTCTCTCTCTCCCTCTGCCCCTCTTCTCTGCACTCTCTCTCTCTCTCTCTCTCTCTCTCTCTCTCTCTCTCTCTCAAATAAAAAAAAAACCAACAACAAAAGTAAAAAAAACAGCAAAAAACAAAGTAGACTTTAGAACAAGGACCACTACCGGGAAAAAGAGCCACATTACGTAATGATAAAAGGGTTAATTCACAAAGATAGCATCACAATCTTAAAGGTGTATGTACCTAATAACAGATGCTCAAAATACACAGAGCAAGAGCTAGTATTACTACAAGTCAAATTCATAAGTATACTTGAAGGCTTAAACACCACTCTCTCAGTAATCAACAGAACAAGTAAATAGAAACTCAGTAAGGATATAGAAGACCTGAAGAGCACTATCAACCAACTTGACCCAATTGACATTTAGGGAGTACTCCAGCTAACAAAATTCTTTTAAAATAGTGGGTTTTTTAAAAATGTTTATTTATTTATTTTGATAGAGAGAGAGAGAGAGAGAGAGAGAGTGTGTGTGTGGGTGTGTGGGTGTGTGTGCACGCACAGGGGAATGGGGGGGCAGAGAGAGAAGGAGAGAGAGAGAGGGAGAGAGAAAATCCCAAGCAGGCTCCATGCTCAGAGCATAGCCTGACTTAGGACTCAGTCTCACAACCATGAAATCATGACCTGGGCCAAAAATCAAGAGTCGAAGGCTTAACTGACTGAGCCACCCAGATGCCCTCCTAACAAAATTATTTTAAAGAACACTTGTTGGGGCTCCTGGATGGCTCAGTCAGTTAAGCCTCTGACTTCAGCTCAGGTCATGATCTCATGGTTCACAAGTTCAAGCCCCACATCAGACTCTGTGCTAACAGCTCAGAGCCTGGAGCCTGCTTTGGATTCTGTGTCTCCCTCTTTTCTCTTCCCTTCCCCTGCTCGCTCGCTCTCTCTCTCTCTCTCTCAAAAATAAATAAAAACATTTAAAATTTTTAAAAATAAATAAATAGCACTTGAAAGACTCACCAAGATAGACATATTTCATATTTCTAGGCCACAAAATAAGCCATAATGAATTTAAAAGAACTGAAATCATACAGAGTCTGTTCTTGGACCATAATGAAATAAATGGAAATCAATGACAGAAAAGCATCTGGGAAAACCCTAAAATTGTACATTAAACAAGACACTACAAGTAACCAATGCACAGAGCATAAATCTCAAGGGAAACAAGAAAATATTTTTTAATTGAAGAAAATGAAAATACAACATACTAAAATTTGTATATATTTATATTAATAAGGAAGAATGTTCTGAAATTAAATACTGGTCACCATTCCACAACACTGTGAACATACTAAAACTACTGAACTGCATTTTTTACAGGTGGGTTTTACGGTATACAAATTATATCTCAATTTAAAATCATAAAAGAAGGAAGAAATGTCTCAGAACAAAAATCTAAGCTTCCACCTTAAACTAAAAAAACAGAAGAGCAAATTAAACCCAGAGAAAGCAAAAGAAAATAATAAAGAACAATTTTATAATAAAGTTACAAATAGAAAAATAGAGAAAAACCAATGAAAACAAAAGCTGATCTTTGAAATGATCAATAAAATTGACAAACCTCTAACCAGACTGACCAAGGGTGGGGGGGAAAAGATACAAATTAATAATATCTGAAATAAAATAAGGGACACCATTACAGATCCTAAAGATGTTAAAATGATAATGAAGAAAAATTATTAACAAGTACATGCCCATTGTATTAGTTTTCTACTGCTGCTTAACAAACTACCGCAACCATAGTGGCTTAAAACAACACATTCATTACACATCTATTACCTCACACTTTCTTTGGGTGAAGAATTCATGCTTGGTTTAGCTGGATGCCTTTCAGAGTCTCAAAAAGTTGCAATCAAGGTATTGGCTGGGCTGTGTTCTCATGAGGGTTTGACTGGTGTGGTAGGCAGAATAATGATTCTCCAAAGATGCCAACACCCTAGTCCCCAGAAACTCTGAATATGCTACCTTATATAGCAAATGGGCTTTATAGACATGACTAAATTAAAGTTATTATTTTTTTTAGAGTGACAGAGATAGCAGGAGTAGGCCAGAGGGGCAGAGGGAGAAAGAATCCTAAGCAAGTTCTACATCCAGCACAGAACCCAATGCGGGGATTGATCCCATGACCCTGGGATCACAACCAAGGCCGAAATCAAGAGTCAGACGCCCAACTGAATGAGCCATAGAGGCTTAGATTAAGATTCTTTTTTTTTTAATTTTTTTTAACGTTTATTTATTTTTGAGAGACAGAGAGAAACAGAGCATGAGCGGGGGAGGGGCAGAGAGGGAGACACAGAATTGGAAGCAGGCTCCAGGCTCTGAGCTATCAGCACAGAGCCCGACACGGGGCTCAAACCCAAGAACGTGAGATCATGACCTGAGCTGAAGTCAGAGGCTTAACCGATTGAGCCATCCAGGTGCCCCTTAGATTAAGATTCTTAAAAATTAAGATTCTTAAAATGGGGAGATTAGTCTGGATTATCTATGTGAGCCCAATGTAACTACAAGGATCCTTACAAGATAAACAGGCAGGCAGGCAAGTTAGAGAAAGAAATGTGACAATGGAAGAAATCAAGGTGATATGATGTGAGAAAGATATGACCAGCCATTGATGGCTTGGAAGACAGAGGAAGGGGCCACAAACCAGAGAATACAATGGCCTATAGAATCTGGAAAAAGCAATGAATGGACTCTTCCCCAGAACCTCCAGAAGGAATATAGCCTTGCTGCCACCTTGATGTTTAGTTCCCTAAGACTTATTTAGGGCTTCTGATCCTCAAAATAATGAAATAATAAATTTGTGTTGTTTTAAGCCACTAAGTTTGTGGGAATTTGTTACAGCAGCAATAGGAAATTAATATCATTAAGAAAGAATAAGCTTCCAAACTCACTCAGATGGTTGGAAGAATTATTTCCTGTGGCTAGAAAACTGAAGGCCCTAGATTCTTGCTGGCTATTGTTGGAGGCCATCCTCAGCCCCTGTGGCCTCCCTGAAACTGAGAGAGAACTTTTATTTAAAAAAACCAATTTGACAGTAAATTTCATATATTAAAAAATAAAAATAAATAAAATAAAAAAAAAAATAAAAATAAATAAAAATAAAAAAAACCTACAGCTAGGGGCGCCTGGGTGGCGCAGTCAGTTAAGCGTCCGACTTCAGCCAGGTCACCATCTCGCGGTCCGTGAGTTCGAGCCCCGCGTCAGGCTCTGGGCTGATGGCTCGGAGCCTGGAGCCTGTTTCCGATTCTGTGTCTCCCTCTCTCTCTGCCCCTCCCCTGTTCATGCTCTGTCTCTCTCTGTCCCAAAAATAAATAAAAAACGTTGAAAAAAAATTTAAAAAAAAAATTAAAAAACCTACAGCTAACATAACTTAATGTTGAAAACATGAATACTTTTCCTGTAAGATTGGATGTCTGAGTTTACCACCCTTATTCAATATCATCCTGAAATCCTAGCCAGTACAATAATAAAAGAAAAAAAATTAAAAGCATACAGATTGGAAAGTAACAAATAAAACTGTTTCTATCCACAGATAATAGATTGTCTACATGAAAAACCTCAAGGAATCTACAAAAAAAATCCTAGAAGGACGCCTGGGTGGCTCAGTCAGTTAAGCATCTGACTTTGGCTCAGGTCATGAACTCACAGTTCATGGGTTTGAGCCCCGCATCAGGCTCTGTGCTGACAGCTCAGAGCCTGGAGCCTGCTATAGATTCTGTGTGTGTGTCTCTCTCTCTGCCATTCCCCTTCTGGTACTCTGTCTCTCTCTCAAAAATAAATAAAAACATTAAAAAAAGTCCCTAGAACACATGAGTTTATCAAGGTCAGAGGATACAGAAACAATAAAAACGAATTGTATGTCCCTAAGCTAGCAATGAGTAATCAAAAATTAAAATTCTGAAAACTGCACAAGAAATATGAAATATGTAAGTATAACAAATATGTGCAGAATCTATATATTGAAAACACAAAACACCAATAAAAGAAATCAGAGGAAACCTAAATAAATTAAGAGATATACCATGTTAATAGGTTTGTAAGAGTTAATGTTCACAATTTTCCCCAAACTGATCTAAAGATTTAACACAATTACATTTAAAATTCCAACAGTATTTTTTTTGTACAAATCAATAACCTGACTCTAAAATGTATACAGAAAGGCAAAGGAACTAGAATATCCAAACCCATTTTGAAAAAGAATAAAGTTGGGGACTCACACTACCTGACTTTTAAGACTTACTATAAAGTTATACTAATAAAGATGACAACGTGCTAAAGACAAAAGGATGAAGACATAGATCAATAAAGGAGAATAGAGGGGCACCTGGGTGGCTCAGTCAGTTAAGCATCTAACTTCAGCTCAGGTCATGCTCTCACTGTTCCCGATTCCCAAGTTCAAGCCCCATGTTGGGCTCTGTGCTGGCAGCTCAGAGCCTGGAGCCTATTTCAGATTCTGCGTCTCCCTCTCTGTCTCTGCCTCTCCCCTATTCACGCTCTGTCTCTCTCAAAAATAAATAAACACTTAAAAAAATTTTTTTAACTTTTTTTTATAATTTTTTAAGTGTTTATTTATTTTTGAGAGAGATACAGAGCATGAGCAGGGGAGGAGAAGAGAGAGAGGGAGACACAGAATCTGAAGCAGGCTCCAGGCTCTGAGCTGTCAGCACAGATCCTGACTGCAGGGCTTGAATTCACAGACCGCGAGATCATGACCTGAGCTGAAGTTGGACGCTTAACTGACTGAGCCACTCAGGCACCCCTAAAAATTTTTTTTAAATAAAAAATAAAGCAGAATAAAGAGTCCAGAAATTGACCCACACAAAAATGGCCAATTGAGTTCTGACAAAGGTGAAAAGGTAATTCAAAGAAGAAAGCCTTTTCTATACAGGGTGCCAGAACAGTTAGACATCCATATATAAATGAATGAATGTCAATCCATTCCACATACCTTATACAAAAATTAATTCAAAATGGATGACAGACCTAAATGTAATCATAAAACTATAAACTTCTTTTCCTTCTTTCCTGTAAAACACAGGACAAACTCTTTTGTGATCTTGGGTTAGGCAAAAAGTTCTGAGATATGGCACCAAGAGTATACCTATAAAAGATAAAATTGATAAATTGGATTTTATCAAATTAAAAATTCTGCTCTGCAAAAGACACTGTTGAGAAAATGAAAGGATGAGCTATCAGTTGGGAGAAAATTTTTGTAAATCATTAACTAAAAAAGAACTTGTATCCAAAATATATAAAGAACTCTTGAAACTCAAACATAAGAAGACAACCCAATTTTTAAGACAGGCAAAAGACTTAAGCAGACACCTCATCAAAAATGTTAAATGGATGGCAAATAAGCATAGAAAAAAAAGCTCAGCATCACTAGTCAATGAGATACAGATACAAACTTATTATAATGGCCAAAAACAAAACAAAAAACTGACAATACCAAGTACTGGAGAGGATGTAGAACAACTGTAACACTCATACATTGCTGATGGGAATGCAAAAAGATATACCCATTTTGGAAAACACTTTGTAAGTTCCTTATCAAGTTAAACATACACTTACCATAACACCCAGCAATCATACACCTAGGTATTTACCCAGATGAAATGAAAACTTACCACAGAAAAACCTGTATGTAAATGTTTATAGTGACTTTATTCGTAGTCATCAAAAACTGGAAATAGCTAAACTGTCCCTCAACTGACTGGAAGCATGAGGAAAAGAAATGGAAAGAGAAGAACCAACATGCAGGAAGAGCAGCGACTGACCAACATAGCCCTGGGGCCACAGCAGGAACAGTGGTGCTGCAACAGCAATTCCCAAGCGCTGTGCTGCATGGTTCTTTTGCTTTGTTTTTTGTTTTTGTTTTGTTTAATTGAGAGGAAATTCACATAACACGAATTTAAACATTTTAAGAGAACAATTCAGTGATTTACAGTATATTCACAATCTACAGAATGAGGCACGCCTGGGTGGCTCAGTCAGTTAAGCGACCAACTTCAGCTCAGGGCATGATCTCACAATTCGTGAGTTGGGGCCCCATGTAGGGTTCTGTGCTGACAGCTCAGAGCCTGGAACCTGCTTTGGATTCTGCGTCTCCCTCTTTCTCTGCCCCTCCTCTGCTCGCTCTCTCTCTCTCTCTCTCAAAAATAAACATTAAAAAATTAAAAAAAAAACAATCTACAGATTGAGAGAAATATTTACAAATCAAATGTATGATAACAATCTAGTATCCAGAATACATAAAGAGTTCTTAGAACTCATCAACAACAAAAAGCAAACAAAAACTGGGCAAATGACTTAAACAGGCATTTCTCTAAAGACAACATAAGAATAGCCAACAAGCACAAGGAAAGATGCTCAGCACTATTTGTCATGAGGGAGATCAAAACCACCATGAGGCACCACTTATATCCACTACAATGTCTATAACAAGAAAAAAAAGATAGAAAAATAATAGGTGTTGTTAAGGGTATAGAAAAAAAGGGAATTCTCATACAATTCCAGTGGGAATGTAAAATGGTTCAGCCGTTGTGGAAAACAGTTTGACAGTTCCTCAAAAAGTTAAACATAGAATTACCATGTGTTGCTTGGTTCTGAGTTTCAAATTCCTAGGATAGACTATAACAGCACCAAATTTAAGTTGGGTGTCTACTTCTGGATCAATTGGCAGCTGCAAGGTGATGAGGTGCCTAAGTCTGAAAAGGTGACTGGGATCTTATCTTTGTGTACTACAGGCACTCACAGCAAAGGGGAACTGTGTGCTAGGTAGTTGCCCCTAACAGATGTGTATTGTAAGCAAAAAGGGTGCACTGATTATCTTCCACTGGAGGTCACCCACCAGAATATGAAAAGGACAAAATAGGATTCAGTGGCATTCTGATTACTCCCCACCCCCTATAGTCTCCTCAATATCCCAACAGGGAGTTGTCTAAGGCCTAAGAGAAAATACACTCATTCTCATATTTATATTTTAAAATTTTGTTTGAACACACAGAAAATCATATGCACTTTCATTCAGTCCTTTATCTAAAAGATAACACTTCTAAGTGTTTACGGTAGACTTCAACATACAACTATCTACCCGCTCAAAAACTTGAATGGGCTCCCTATCACCTACCCTATTAAAACATCTAAGTATTTAGAGTTCTTTATCAAATAGCCTTTCTCTGCCTTTCCAAACTCCTTATTAAACATTTGTTGAATAGACAATGTTTTCTACTCTCCAGACACTAACATGGATATGCTGACCATTATTTGTCAATCTTACTGACAGGAATTTATGGGCATAATGGCATCTAATTTCTAAACACAGACCATCCCAGAATATTTGTGGCATATGTTCGTCATAATTAAAAGATGAAGTAAAAAACAGCTGAAAACACAATCTCTATCTTGCAAGAGCAGTTCTGTGTTACAGGCCACTCTCCAGCAAACTTTGACTCTGTCTAGTCAGAGTCCTGGCTGCCCCCAGACTTACATTGTTCACTTCCACCCTGCTTTTTCTTTTTTAAAAATATATACTTATTACTGAAGTACTGTTGACATACAATGCTGTATTACCTTCAGGTGTACAATATAGTCATTTGACAATTGTATACATTATTCAATGCTCACCACAGTAAGTGTAGTCACCATCTGTCACCATATAATGTTATCACAATATTACTGACTATATTCTCCATGCTGTAATTTTAATCTCCATGATTTATTTTATTACTGGAAGTGTGTACCTCTTAATCCTCTTCACCTATTTTACCATCTGCCCACCCACCTACCCCTCTGGTAACCACCAGTTTGTTCGCTTCATTTACAAGTCTGTTATTTGTTTGTTGTTTATTCACTTATTTGGTTTTTTAGATTCCACATATAAGTGAAATCATATGGTATTTGTCTTTCTCTGACTTAATTCACTTAGCATAATACCCTCTAGGTATATCCATGCTGTCACAAATGACAAGATTACATTCTTTTCTATGGCTGAGTAATACTGTAGTGTGTGCATATATGTGTGCATGTGTGTGTGTGTATACACACACTACATCTTCTTTATCCATTCATCTACCAATGGGCACTTGGATTGCTTTCATATCTTGGCTATTATAAATAATGCTGCAATAAACATAGGTGTGCATATATCTTTTCAAATTAATGTTTTTGCTTTCTTTGGGTAAATATCTAGTAGTGGAATTACTGAATCATGTGGTATTTCTATTTTTAATTTTTTGAGGAGGCTCCATGCTGTTTTCCACAGTGGTTACACCAACACACATTCCCACTAACAATTTATTCAGGGTTCCCTTTTCTCTACACCCTTGCCAACACTTGTTGTTTCTTGTCTTTTGAATACTAGTCATTTTAAACCAATTTGACAATAAATTTCATATTAAAAAAATTTTTTTAAATGAATACTAGTCATTTTAACCAGTCTGAGGTGCTATTTCAAAGAATGAAACTGGACCACTTTCTTGCACCATACACAAAACCAAATGCAAAATGTACTAAAGACCTAAATGTAAGACCTGAAACCATAAAAGTCCTAAAATAAAACATAGGGAGTAATCTCTGGGACATCGGTCTTAGCAACATACTTATGGATAAGTCTTCTCAGGCAAGGGAAATAAAGGCAAAAATAAACTATTGGGACTATACCAAAATAAAAGTTTTTTCACAGAAAGGGATCCATCAACAAAATAAAAAGACAACCTACTGAATAGGAGAAGATATTTGCAAATGATATATCTAAAGGGGTTAATATCCAAAATATATAAAGAACTTATACAATCAACACCAAAGACAAACAAACAAGTAATCCAACTAAAAATGGCTAGAGTGCTGTACCTGGCTGGCTCAGTCAGTAGAGCATGCAACTCTTGATCTCAGGTCGTGAGTTCAAGCCCTATGTTGGGTGTGGAGCCCACTTAAAAATGGGCAGAGGACCTGAACGGACATTTTTCCAAGGAAGACATACAGATGGCTGACAAACATATGAAAAGATGTTTTAAAATCACTAATTGTCAGGAAAATGCAAACCACTTGCTGCTTCTTTTGCTATTCCATTGACCTTGAAATTTATATTGTGCATCATAATTCTATTCTGGCCCCCTCACTAGAGGAGATAAGGCAAACCATCTTCAAAAAGTTTGCACTGACTGGGGGTGCCTGGGTGGCTCAGTAGGTTAAGTGGTGGACTTTTGGTTTCGGTTCAGATCATGATCTCATGGTTAGTGAGTTCAAGGCCCTCATTGGGCTGTGCACTGGAAGTACAGAGCCTGCTTAGAACTCTCTCTCTCTCTCTCTCTCTCTCTCTCTGATCCTCCCCTGATTGTGCTCCCATTCTCTCTCAAAATAAACTTAAAAAATAAAAAGTTTGCACTGACTAACCTCTCCATACTCAAAACAATCCTTATAGTAAAAAGCTCTTTTCTGAAAATGAGAACCCTGCATGTAATTTTTTAAAAATAAAGGAATTTAGGAGCGCCTGTGTAGCTCAGTGGCTTGAGCGTCTGACTGGCTGAGGTCATGATCTCACAGTTCAAGGGTTTGAGCCACGCATCAGGCTCTGCGCTGACAGCTCAGAGCCTGGAGCCTGTTTCAGATTCTGTGTCTCCCTCCCTCTCTCTCTCTGCCCCTCCCCAGCTTGTGCTCTCTCAAATAAATAAACATTTAAAAGAAATAAAAGAATTTGATAAATTTTTATCCTGTTTGTAATACTTAAATATCAACAATAAATTAAATGACAATCGTGTGGGGTACCTGGGTGGCTCAGTTGGGTGGTTAAGTGACCGACTCTTGATACCGGTTCAGGTCATGATCTCAGTTTGTGAGACTGAGTCCCGCGTTGGGCTCTGCACTAACAACATGGAGCCTGCTTAGGATTCTCTCTCTCCCTTGCTGTCTGCCCCTTCCCCACTCACATGCTCTTTCTCTCTTTCAAAATAGATAAAAACTTTAAAAAAAAAAATGACAATCATGTGTTTTCCCTAACCCAAGCTCCTCCCTTCATGAAGTAATCGGTCTCCCTCTTCCTTGGAACTCCCATTGCATTTCATTCCTCTACTGAGCACAACTCATTCTGTTTTATATTATGGTTTTCTGTCAATGCTTGCTTCCTCTGTGAGATTACAACTTCTTGAAGGAACGTACTGTGTCTTAATCTTATTTGCACCCCTTCCGGTTCTCAGCTCAATGCCCGACATACTGTAGGAGCACAAAATACATTTTTTTGAATGAAGGAATTAACCACCAGACATTTCTATGGTGGTATTATTACAGCCTCTTCTTCCATATAAGCCTGTCAAACAGCCTGGAAATAAAAGTTACTGAAAACAGTTCAGACAACCATATATGTGAAACTGTTAGTATGATGTAATTGTAAAGAAGGTTTGGGGCTTCCAGACGATATGGAAACCTGTTTGTTCTTTTGTGTTACTTTCACAAGCAAAAAAGAATACTGGTTCCCCAGAAATAAGTACTAATTTTAGAATTCCATACATTAATGATTAGTATCCTTTCCCTTCTCATTGGCAGTACAGTAAAATAGTTAGAAACTTGGGGTCTGAAGTCAGAATTTAGAGACTTCAGTCTCATCTCCACTATATATTAGCTATGTGACCTTAGGCAAATTGTTTACTTTCTCTGTGCCTTATTCTCATCACCAGCAAAATGCAGAAACAACGTACAGTCCCTCAAAGGAATGGAATAAAAATTAATGACTTAATATAAAGTTTTTAGAATAGCATCTGGCACTTTGTTTAAAAGTGACAGCAATATATTGTACTATATCGACCTTATATTCCCTTTTGGTAAGTGCCATGATCTTAAGGACAAAACGAGTTCCCCCCCCCCCTTTTTTTTAAATCCCCTATAGCACCTAGTACAGTGTAGGACAAATACTAGATGCTCAGAAAATGTGAATTGTATTTGAGATAGTATTTGAATGCACAAGAAAATGAAGGTATGTTAAAAATGTAAATGATGTTGGGATGAGCACTGGGTGTTGTATGGAAGCCAATTTGACAATAAAGTATATTTTTAAAAATGTAAATGAAATTACAGAAGGTGTTTGGCATATCATTTGCATAACTTCAATTATTTCTTTATAATTTGTTGCTAAGTGCTTTATGACTTGATCTTTTTCTTGCCCTCTTCAGAGTATACAGTTTGTTTGGTGTAATGCGTGTTATAGCTCTCAGGACTTCTGGCCTCCTGACAAGCTGGCTATTCTGATAGTCTGAGGGATGAGGCTTCTGCAGCAATAAGTGGGTTACATTACAGTACTGCCTGCTGCTGGAGATGGAAGACCAATAACCTCTGAAAGCAGCGCGCAGGAAGAGTGGGGGCAGCAGGGCGCTTTGTGAAGGCTCATTGAGACACTCCGCAGTGGGGTACTGCGAAGGTGAGTGCCCTAACGCGTGGGTCGTCCCCCCGGACGCCTGACTGGGCAGCTGGGCTTGGCGAGAGAGGAGAGGGCCCCCGGCCGAGGCCGCTTGGATGAGTCATTCTCACCTCCCCAGGCAGGTGCGGGCTGCAGGAGCCACGAGCCGCCGCGGAGCCCCCTTCCGAGACGCCTCCTCGGGCCGGCACTGACCTTGCCGTTGGCTGCCCGGCTGCCGAAGACCCGGCGCCGCAGAGCGGGGAGCTGGTCGGGGGCGCCCACTGGCACCCGGACCCACAGGTCGTCGGAGCCGGGCGCCGCCTTCCTGCGGTCCCTCAGCGCCTCATTCCTGCGCGAGGTCGCCAAGCTAAGCTGCGAGGGCCGTTCCTCGAGGCGCGGGAGGGCGGAGCGCGACGCGCGCCCACCGGCCCGCGGAGGTCTTCTGGCGCGGGCGCACGCGCCGCAGCCGCACGGGGCGGGAGACAGGGAGGGTGGGTGTGCTGGGGAGCGCGCGCCGCCGCCGCCGCCGCCGCCGCCGCCTCAGCCTGCTGCTCCGCCTGCGCCGCCTGCTCCCGGCGCTCGGCCCCAGCACGCCGGCTCCCGAGTGGCCATGGGCGGCGCGGGGTCCGCGGTGTAGAGTCCGCCGACCCCGGACCCGCGTCCCGCACCGTGACGGTCCCGGTAAGCGGGGGCGGGGGCGGCGGGGACACGGCAGGCACCCTACGGGACGGGTCTGCGGGCCGCGGACAACCCTCCGGGGACTCTGAGGTGTTGTGTGGGAGCCGCCCCTAAGGGAGTCCCTGTGTAAGTAGATAACCCCCCGAGTGTCCCTGCCTCTGCCCCTTGGGAAAGTTCCGGAGGCGTGCAGGGAGCCGCCCCCATGGAGGACCCCTGTGTGAACGGAGACTCCCAGGGCTGTCTCTGCATTTGCTGCCATGGGGAGGCACAGCGTGGACGCACTGCCTACCCACAGAGACCTTCTGTATAACTACCGGAGGCCAAGGGTGGTCTCTGGTGGTGTCTCAGTGGAAGACCGTTTGAGAACACAGGGGAGCCTCAGGAGCCTGCGCGGTGGGGATGGACCCCACAGAGGACCGCTGTATAAAGGAATACCTTAGACTGTGCCCTGGAACTGCCTGGAATGAACCTCTGACTGGAAGGAGAGGATCCTGCTGCGGGATCTAGGCCAGGAGTAACTTCCCATATGCCCAAAGGACTTTAGCCTTGACCTTTTTAGGGCTCGGTGTGCCCTAAATTGTGCCCCTCCAAGGTGATCGAGAGGCTGGGGCCCTGTGGGGCTGCTGCCTTTGTCCATTCCTTCCCCGACCCCATTAGAAAATGTATTTTCCGTGGTAGCCCAGGTTGTCTCGAAGCTGGATATTTGTGGAGGCAGGAACTTCTATTAGAGCAAAGGACATAAGGGAAGGGAGGACAAGTGAGCCCTCTGAAGCTAAGATAGGAGACTTGGGGCCCTGGGCTTGACTATCCATAAGCAAGCAGTAAGACAGGTAGAATAATTGATGCTGGCAGGTCCTGGAAGAGAAAGTCCTTTGAAGGAAGGAAGAAAAGATATGTAGGATTATTGAGCACCCATATACCAAGTACAATGCCAGAGGTGTTTAACATCTCATGTAATCCTTACAACAGCATTATGCAATTATCCCCTTTTCAACGTTAGGCACTTTAGACTCAGAGAGGTTTAGCAATTTGCCCAAGGTCACAAAGCTTGGAATCCTGAGATCGGTTTTCGAAATTTATTTGGGAAAAAGTGTCAAGGAGAGGCAGAAGCAAGAATGTATATTTGTTAAGTTGCATTAAGATACCAGGCATAGTATATGGTATATGCAATAGTAAAAAAAAAATATATATGCAATAGTATATGCAATATATATGCAATAGTACATGGTCGGTAAATGTGATGCCTAAATAAGTGAATGAGGAGTGTTTAATTGGGGATGAGACTGCTGCAGGAACTGATTTCCCCAGATTTCAGGGTGTGGCTTCCTTCACTGGCAACCCCACTGTAAGGAGGCCTCTGGTTGTCTCTGGACTTAATTGAGGCTGGGAAGAAGCCTCTGGGTGTGGTCTTTGATAGGATTTGGCTGGGGAACAAGAGGAATGCTTCAGAGGATGGTGTTCTAAGACTACCCTCCCAGCTTGCAGAATCCTTGGGGGAGAGGTGGGAGAGACAGGGTCACTTTTAGGAAACATGATTCATAGTGGCTTTGTGGCCCTCTGACTACATGCACCAACAGACTTTGGTCCACAGATAACATGCAGGACACTTTTTTCCCCAAAGTGCTTCTGCATGAGGATGAGGAGGGCAGAAAAGGTGCAGAGCCAAGGAAGGTTTATTAGGAGTCCATTTTCTGGGGAGGATAAAGGGTCTGTACCTAACACAGTGATGCACCCTCATCTCACCCCTTTGGCTGTGTTAGTGCTTTCATTCCACCTGAATCCCAAGGGTGCAAATTTGGGACCAAGGATAGAGTCTGGTTTCTTGTCCAAAAATGGGATAGTGAGGGAAGTAAGCAATGTATTCATCAGAGAACCATTCTGAAAGAGTTTTCCTGTTCCCCTATTATCCTTCTTCCACATAGCCAAACCTAGTGACATCCTCCCTTAATAGAAGTGGCTGTCTTCGGCTCCTGGGGTTACTTAGGAAAGATCAGGCTTGTGAGAAAACAAAACAAGCTGATTTTCCAATTGTTAGCTTTTCTTTTTAAACTCAGTGGTTGCCTGATGCATGGGTGTGGCACCTCAGGCACAGCTCCCTCAATGGAGTAAATTCTGACAAAGGTTTACATTGGTTCATCACTTCTCCATTACAAAGTGTTTAAAATCCCCCTTTCAGTTTACACCCCTCTCATCAGCTTAACACACCAAAATAAATAGGGTTGTGTGTGTGTGTGTGTGTGTGTGTGTGTGTGTGTGTGTGTGTGTGTATTTTTAATATTTATTTATTTTGGGGAGAGTGCAAGCTGGGGAGGGGCAGAGAGAGGGGGACAGAGGATCCAAAGCCAGCTCAGAGCTGACAGCAGTGAGCCCGATATGGGGCTTGAACTCATAAACTGTGAGATCAGGACCTGAGGTGAAGTCAGACACTCAACTGACTGACCCACCCAGATGCCCCATTTTTTTTTTTTTTTTAAGAAAATCAAAAGGAGGGGCGCCTGGGTGGCTCATTCAGTTAAGCATCTGACTCTTGATTTCGGCCCAGGTCATGATCTCATTGTTCATGAGTTCAAGGCCCTCATTGGGCTCTGCACTGATGGTGCTTGGGATTCTCTTTCCTCTCTCTGCCCTCCCCACATTCTCTTTTAAAATAAATAAACTTAAAAAAAAAAAAAGAAGAAGAAGAGGAAGGAGCAAGCCTGGAAATATGACCTTTGCTCCAATTCAGAATATGTCATTGGGTTTTTTTTCCTTACATTCTTCTTGGTATCACACCCTCTCATGTCCCTGGAAAAATTGCTAGGTGGCTTCAGGTGCTCCCCAAATATTGCACTTTGAATATCATCTCCCTGATGTCCAGCATTGGGTAAACATAAAGATTACAAAAATCCTAAGAGTACTAACTCTCTGCTAAACACAACATGAGTAAAATCATTCCAGAATGGATGTGAAGGATGTCACCTGGTGGCCTTAATCTACTCATTAAAAAAAAAAAAAAAAGCTCTCTCCAAAGGGAAATAAAATGGGAGAGAACTTCACGTGCATGTACTGATATACCTGGGTTTTACTTATGGACTTTAATCTTCCACATCTCTGATCATATTCTTAGCCTTTAATCTTCCACATCTTCTCTGATCATGTTCTTAGTTTTCTTCTTCCTACATTTGCCATATTTTTGACAGTGCTTCCTTTTCCTCAAACATGAATAGGACTTTCCTCAGCCCATTTCCCATACTCCCTCTATTTTTTCCAGTACACCTGTTCCTAAGTGGATCATGTTTATGCAAATAATTTCATTTGTCTTTAGTTACAGAATCTTTATCTTCTAGTCCCACCTGCTTTTCTCCAACAATGCTCTTGGTTTCTGCGGTCTTCATTTCCCAGATTGATTTATTCATTCCTGATGGGAATATCATTATCCATTCCACCCTGAGTCTTAATGACCAAGTTCTGACAGGAATTGCTTACCAGCTTTGGACCAAGAAACCAAGACCGTCAGTTTATAGATGGAGACGTGATTACTTTTTCCATTATAACATCCCTCTCCAATTCCCTCAGAGATTCATATATATTTACTAAGTGCAACCTACTTGCCAGGCACTATGCTAGATATGTATGACAGTTGCTTGCCCTTGAGGAGTTACATAGAATCAGTCTGCATGTCTCTAATCATTTACTATAGAGTAAGAAAAGTAAGGGGAAATTATAGCTTTACAGAGTACCTATAGGTTATGTGCCTCCTCTGGCAGCTACACTGTTAACCTCCCTGACCTTTCCCTCCCCAAATTACTTTTGCCCATACGCTTTGAGTGAACTGCCCACACTCTTAGCTTCTTATGATAATGACAATACCTTATATTTGGATAACTTGTTATAGTTAGAGCCCTTTTACATACATGATTCTATTTGTTTTTGAGGAATGTTTCATCTTCCTGGGGTCTTCTTACTAAAGCAACAGTGTGTGGGGTGCCTGGCTCACTTTCTCTTTTTCCTGTTTTTTTTTTTTTTTTTTCCTTTTTGGAGTCTCCTAATCAAATTTATGGGTCTCCCAGAGGGAAAGCGCCAGTGATTCACTACAGTCACCACCTACCAGCTCTTAGGCTATGGAGAAGAGTTTCCTGATGGGTCCAAAAGCCAAGCAACATGCTCACTGGTCAGTTCTGTAACTTATCAGGGCTATCCTACCACCTGACCTCAGAAAATTAAATTATCTGGGTTTTTTGCCTCCTGAAATCCAAATACATATTCCCTTCTAAACAAATATTTTAAGCATACTGTCTCAAACAAGTTTTGTGGGGCTGATTCATATGTGAAGGCAGTTTTGCTTGCCTATTTCTATCCAGCAACCAGCTGGCTTCATACCTCCTGAGCTATGATGGAGTCCCCATATAGCAATCCATGCCTTGGCATGTGCTTTTACCTCTTCCTGGAATTCTTTTTTTTTTTTTTTTCCTTAGCCACTCGGGTAACTCCCACTCATATTTCAAAATTTAGCTCAAGCAACACCTTTTTTTTAAATCCTACACTCATGCCCCCTACACACACATATACACTGCATTCTCACAGGCTGAGTGAGATTCCGTTTGTTCATTCTACCAACAGTTATTAAGTGCCTGATTTGTGCCTGACACATACTAGGCTGCACTCAGCAAATATTTGTAGAATCGATAAACAAGTAAATATAATTAAGGTGTAATAAGTTTATTAAATGGGGTTGAATCTGTGCTTCAGGGGCCTACAGCAGAGAACAGGAGTGCTTCTCCATCTTGCTGAAAAGCTCTGCTTGCTAAGTGCAGTCACACCAGCCAGTCACTAATGATGTGCTATTTCTTAACTGTTGCTCTGCTTCTGTGGGAAGCCAGCACTGTGGCTTTTCATGAAGACTCATCCCAAGCCCCCAGAGGCTAAGGATCATGCCATAATTGTGTTCTCATGTATATTAGAGCTTTGATGGCTTTTAGTAAATATTAAAAACAGGACCTCCTTCATGTATCACTCTCTTGAGCAGAGTTCAGGAAGACAGTTTTTATTCACTCTTTAGGCCTTCTGCTGCTCGGAAACCCCAAAGGAGCCCTGTGCAGTTGAGGCTGACTATGTCCCTCTGGACTGACTGAAGCCAGTGCTGCTGTGCTGGATAAATAGAATGAAAGAAGAGAGGGAGGTACCAGGTATACCCTTTCAGAGTCTGCAGATATGAAAACTAAAAGTAATCTGTAAATTACAGCTAGTCAACAGGAATGGTTGATTATGAACAGGCTCCCAGAGCACTGTCATGAGACACTGCATTCCTAAAGCAAAACTCTTTGATGGCTTTTGTTTAAAGTCTTGAGATTGATGTTGATGTCCGCAGTGAGCTTAGAGTCTGTGCTATGCATTTTGCATTTTTTAGACCCTGGTTCTGCTGATTTTCCATACCCTTGTGGCTAATTACCTTCTATGTTAAGTATGTGACTTTCCCTGAGGCTCTCAATCTT
Source organism: Panthera pardus (assembly GCF_024362965.1). Taxonomy (NCBI): domain Eukaryota; kingdom Metazoa; phylum Chordata; class Mammalia; order Carnivora; family Felidae; genus Panthera; species Panthera pardus. The sequence continues at coordinate 56,464,259 of NW_026526766.1, forward strand.
TGGGCGCATGCTTCCTGGAACCAACTGTCAACCACCTTGAAATTTTTCACTCTCATGTGCAGATGCTGCACATGCTAAATTTCTCCAGCCCAAATCCAGTGGGGAAGATATACATTTTCAAGCTTCCTACTTGTGCCCTTAGGGCAACAGCCCTGTGGGCCAGGCCACAGTGCCACAGGACACACCATAAATGCAGGAGACCATTGATCTTGATAATATTCTCTCTTTTCTTACTGTGGTTATACAAACTGGCTAAATTCCAAAATTCTATAGCTCTCCCCTGTGGTCAGAGAAATTACCCATAACTACTATATGGTTACTTGTTCTCATCCCTGCTACCCCTGAACCACCACCATTCAGGGTCCACCTCTGGAGAAGCAGAGTAGATATGATGAGATGAGCGGATGACTCTGTAGTTTTTAGAACTGAGTTCTGAAGATTTAGTTGTCTCTCTGGACAATGTTGAGGAAGAGAAAGGGTACTGACACCATGATCTCAAACAAACTTCTTATGTTGTTCAGTCATCTCTGCAACATTTATTTAACAAAGATTTATAGAACCCATGCTCTGTGGAAGACCATGGGAACCATATAAATTTTTTTCTCTTTTGATATCACTGGAAACCTGAAATTCCTTTTTCCACCTGTTCAACCCACTTTCTGGTTATTTTCCTTTGTCCCTCCACTCAGAGGTTTTCTTTGCCTTGTTGCAACCTAGGAAAGCCCTCATAACCTCTAAGCAATCACTTTTAGATGCTTTTGAGCTTTTTTCAAACAGTTGCCAGCCCTATATCAAGAATCAGATGAAAGAAATAAAAAGCATCCAGATTGGTAAATAAGTAAAACTTTCACTATTTGCACATGACATGATATTATATATAGAAAACCCTGAAGATTCCACCAAAAAACTACTATAACTGATAAATGAATTCAGTAAAGTCACAGGATACAAAATTAATTTTAAAAAAAGAATCAGGGGCCCCTGGGTGGCTCAGTGGGTTAAGCGGGCGACTTCAGCTCAGGTCATGATCTCATGGTCTGTGAGTTCGAGCCCTGCATCGGGGCTTTGTGCTGACAGCTCAGATCCTGGAGCCTGCTTCCAATTCTGTGTCTCCCTCTCTCTCTGCCCCTCCCCTGCATGCGTGCGCTCTCTCTTTCCCTCTCTCAAAAATAATAAACATTAAAAAATTTTTCATAAAAATAAAAAAAGAATCCGATGAAAGCAAGTACAGTAAATGTACCTTACATTTAGCATGCCAAATGAGGAGACTCCTGCCTATTATTAGGAGGGCTATTTCCCAGTCTTCTCATAGGTACAAATCTTTATAGAGAGCTTGGGAAGTGGTTCCCTAGCTGCCTTCCCCTTCCTTACTTCTCCACCAGCTCCTTCTATGAAGCAACCCTTCCTCCTCTTACTCTCACTACTTTGCCCTTATAAATATTATCACTGTGTTCTAAGCATGTGCTCTGCAGAGAATGGGTGTGTCTCGTACACACACCAAGCTGCCCACATATGTCTTACTGCCTGACAAATACATCTAGACCAACTTCTCTTACCCAAAGAAGGATTTTGGTTTTGTCATCTGTTTTCATTTCCTCCAGATCATATAGCCAAACAGCTCTATTCTACCTTCTTGTCCCTGTTATTCACCACCCCCCTGCTCCTGCCGTCTGAGGTTATTTTCCAAGCCTTCCTTAGATACCACAAATTCTCTGGCAGTAACATCATTCTTGAGACAATGTCTTTTTATTCTTCTTTCATCTTTGTTAGGGAGGTGGAAAACCCAATTCCACCCATCAGCCAAAGAAGTAATCATTAGTTACCATTTGTGGAATCTTTACAACTTGATTTCCTTTTAACTCACTCTTCTTCCTAGGACTTCTTCCAGCACAGGAAGGGCCAGGTTTTTCTCAGCAGGCATTTGTTTTTACCCATCACTAATCACTACCACTTGTTTCTCTAGAAATTAGAGCTGATTTTGTTAATTTCTCAAACACCCAGGTGCACATCATGGATATTTCAACACACTTGCTTTTAATCAAGGTGTCTTTTGTATACAGGTTTGGTCCTCTCTGTTACGCATTAAGGGTTTAAACCTCACTCTTTGAAGCCTACTTCTATTGTGTCCTCACAGTTTACTCTTAAAATCAAAGTCATGTTTATTCAAAATGACTTTGGGCCTTGTTTGGATTTTGGCGGTTTCTTTTTAATGGTTCTGCTCTACATTTTCCGCCCTTATGGACATAAAGTGGCCTAGAAAACTGAACCATCTCAGGTAAAAGCAATAGAAGTACTCCAGGATCCTGTGGTCAGGGATGGAAAGTGGTTTTTAATTTGTTTTTATGTTTGTTTTGCTGGTGGATGTCATCTTCAGTCTTCATTGAAGTTCCTTTAAAGATAAACTCCCCAAACCACTGCAGTGACATCATTAACAGTTGAGATAGCTTAATAGTGATTCTTGTTATCCTTACAGAGAATAATGGGTTGTAGCAGGACTACAATGTGTTGGGAGATGCCTGTGGTTAATTTGCTGATACACTATTAATGAGTCAGTTCACTTATAGAGCAGCCCTCTTCATTGGCTGGCCTTTGCTGAGAACTCTTACTGCATTATCTGAAAAAGCCAGTGGGAACCAAATGCATACCATTGATTTTCCTCCAATGAATCATTCTTAAAAAAATGACTTTCGTATAGTTATTTTAGGTCTCCAAATAAGCATTTCTCAACTTTGTTTCAACCTATACTTTCTTGCTAAGAAACCTAAATGTCTTATAACTAATCCCTAAAATTTATAATACAACTTCTGGAAGGAGGCTGCCCCCAATTGTACTTTTTGTATCTCCCGAAGAACCAAGAGGACACTGTCAAGCTCTGCTGTTTTGTAGTCTATTTTACAAAAAAAAAAAAAAAAAAAAAAAAGTGATGACTTTAATAATTGCTTTACAGATATAAATATGTATTATAATTTATTCACTTCTTCTATCTTCTCTCCTCCTGGGGTTCAGATATATATCCCCCACCTGCCCCCAGGATCCAGCCAGTGAGAATCATTGCTCCGATCTTTGTGTTCTATTGGATTAAATCAGTTTTTTCTCTTTATTTATGGCATGAATATATCACAGGTTTTTAAATAATCCTCCTATTGACATTATTTCCACCTTTTTATAATTGTAAAAAAATTAGCCGGTAAATATTCTTTTACCTTTATGCACAAGTCAAAGAGGATCAGCCTCTCAGTAGGGTCTTCTTCAGTCAAAGATATGTTAGTAGCTGTCCATCTCTGTTAGAACCACAGACTCTTTTATATCATTTTATTTTAATTCTAGTATACTTAACATAGTATTATATTAGTTTCAGGTGAACAATATAGTGATTTAACAATTCCATGCATCACCCAGTGCCCATCATGACATGTGCACTCTTTAATCCCCATCACCCATTTTGCCCATTTCCTCATCCACCTTCCCTCTGGCAACCATCAGTTTTAGAACCACAGACTTTTTTTTTAAATAGGCTCCACACCCAGTGTGGGGCTCAAACAACCCTGAGATCAAGAGTTGCATACTCCACCAACTGAGCTAGCCAGGCACCCCCTAGAACCACAGACTCTTAAAACAAGCTTGAGAATTCTGTTCTTGTACCACAGCAGTCACGGGGAAAGCTTACTATTCCACAATGTTGTCCTTGTCTTTTAGAAGTAACCATCTTTAAATCAAAAGACAAAAATGTGGTTCTCTAATCAAAAATGTAAAATTATTCAAAGGCTGTATTTTTCAAATCGCAGGTCCAGACTCATTGCGAAGTCATGAAATCATTTGGGAGAGTCACTATCAGGATTGTTTTAATGAAATAGGATAGAAAGGATAGAAAATATCAGGGGGCATCACATGTAGTATAAGTAGGATTGTTTCACAAAAACAGGTTCAGTTCTAGATTTATGAATACATGTTTATAACCATATGTCTACAGAGTCACATCATAAACTATATTTCTTACTATGGGTCACAGTCAAAACTTTTGAAAAACATACCATGAAAGTTTTCTGAGGAAAACCCTGTAGCCTTGGAAATAATTGATCGTGAAGAAGGTCTGCAGTAAAGGGTTGTGTGTCAGTTTTACATTCTCCCTCTTGGTGTGGTGTGTCTGTACCTCTTGCTCTAAGTGGGAGACTTGCTTCCTACCTATCCATAGCACAGCTGGTGCTCTTGAGGCATGTGAGCAGTGTCTGGAGACTGTAGACCCAGCCTCTTCAAGAATACTCTGGATCCATAGCCTCAGCAAAAGCACTAACATACACACATTTTCCTCTCTACTCCTAGGCCCACCCAGACTAGATACCTGTTTGGGTTACTTGTAAAAGAATATGATAAAAGAACATGAACATTATAAATGTTTAAGACTACATAATCCAAACATGATCATTAACAGAGAGCTAAAGCCCAAGGCAGTAAAGGAAGGTGTCCTGGATCACAGCAGATCCAGAACTAGAACAAGTTATTTTGTTTCTTAAATTCCACTAGTTAGTTGATTTCAAACTTCCCTGTCAGTAAAAAACAAAAACAGAAAAACAAACAAACCCTCCTGCCCTCTTAGTAAATCAGTCAGAGAAAAGCTGAATAAAATACTGTATGATTTCAAATACAGGGAATCTAAAAACACTGAATTCCTTGAACTCAGGGCACCTGAGTACAGTTGGTTAAGCATCCAACTCTTTTTTTTTTTTTTTTTGCCAACTTAGCTAACATACAGTATGGTCTACTTCAGTAGTTTTCCATGACTAATCACTTACATACAACACCCAGTGCTCATCCCAACAAGTGCCCTCCTCAAGCTCATCCCCCATTTTCCCTGTCCCCCCAACCACCCACCCCCATCAACCCTCAGTTCTCTATATTTAAGAATCTCTTACGGTTTGCCTCCCTCTCTGTTTGTATCTTATTTTTCCTTCCATTCCCCTATGTTCATCTATTGTGTTTCTCAAATTTCACATATGAGTGAAATCATATGATATCTGTCTTTCTCTGACAGACTTATTTCCTTTAGCATAATACCCTCTTGTTCCATCCATGTTGTTGCAAAGATTTCATTCTTTTTCATCACCAAGTAGTATTCCATTGTATATATATATATACCACATCTTCTTTATCCATTCAGTTGATGGATATTTGAGCTCTTTCCGTAATTTGGCTATTGTTGATAGTGCCTCTATAAACATTCAGGTGCATGTGTCCCTTTGAATCAGCATTCCTATATCCTTTGGATAAATTCCTAGTAGTGCAATTGCTGGATCTTAGGGTAATTCTATTTTTAATTTTTTGAGGAACCTCTATACTGTTTTCCAGAGTGGCTGCACCAGTTTGCATTCCCACCAGCAGTCAAGAGGGTTCCCCTTTCTCTACATCCTCGCCAACATCTGTTGTTTCCCAAGTTGTTAATTTTAGCCACTCTGACCAGTGTGAGGTGGTATCCCAATGTGGTTTTGATTTGCATTTCCCTGATGATGAGCAATGTTGAGCATCTTTTCATGTGTCTGTTTGCCATCTAAGCATCCAACTCTTGATTTCAGCTTAGGTCATGATATTGAGGTTCATGAGTTCAAACCCCACATCAGGCTCCATGCTAACAGTACAGAGGCTGCTTGAGATTCTCTCTCTCTCCCTCTCTCTCTCTCTCTGCCCCTCTCCTTCCCTCTCTGCCCCCCCAAAAATAAATAAAACTTTAAAAATATTGAACTCATAGAAACAGAGTACAATTATGGTTGCCAAAGGCTGAGGATAGGGGGAAATGGGGAAACACTGGTCAAAGGGTACAAACGTTCAGTTATAAAGTAAGTTCTGGGGATCTCAGGTACAGCAAGGTGAGCATAGTTAATACTATTTTGTATATTTGAAAGATGCTACAAGAGTAGAGCTATAATGTTCTTAATATAAGAATGACAAAATGGTAATTATGTGAGGTAAAGGATGTGTTAACTAGCCTTATTGTAAACATTTTTGCGATATATAAGTATCAAATCATCACGTTGTACACTTTAAATTTATATCGTGTTGTATGTCAATGATATCTCAATAAAGCTGGGAAATAAATGAACGTAAAACTGCCCTCTCTCCCTTTACCCTTTATCTAGTCAGTTACCAATTTCTCTAATTTTGTTTCCAGGGTATCAAATAGACTCCGTCAGCATTATTCTTGCTGTCATCATTTCAGTTTAAATCCTCTACATCTTGCCTGGACTATTATAGTAGCCTTCTAATTGGCCCTAACCTTTCCTCCTACCCTTTGCCACCTCTTCACCCACACAAACTGAAAATAGCTTCCTACCCGTTCTTCAGGGTCCGCTTTGACTCCCAGTAGTGTGGTCTTAACCTCCCTTTAGGCATTTCCAGTACTTTGTCTCACTCTTCTTTGAGTTCTGATATTAAGTAGCTTTAGTGGTGAGACTGTTCTCCTGTCTTCTATGTCTTATGATGAGTAGTTAGTGCTTTGCACATTGTGCTGTTCAATAAGCCTTGATTATAATGGATTGAGAAAAAGGCTAAAATGGACTCTCTTTTTCACTTTACTTAGAAGAAGCATTCCCCAGCTGAATTCCACTAAGACCTTTCAGGCTAGGAAATAGCAAACCAGCTTTGCAATGTGCCATGTCATGCCCTCACTTAACAGTGCTGTACCCTGGTACTGCAAAGGAAGAGCAGGGATAATGTTACTTCTTAATCTGTAAAGGTTTTATTGAACAGTTCATTAAAAAAAATAACACTAGTGGGGTGCCTGGGTGGCTCAATCGGTTCAAACCGATCGGTGCAAATAGGTTCTAAGTGTCTGATGGGCTTAGATCTCGTGGTTTGTGGGTTCGAGCCCCGCGTTGGGCTCTGTCCTAACAGCTTGGAGCCTGGACCCTGCTTCAGATTCTGTGTCTCCTTTTCTTTCTGCCCCTCCCCCACTCGTGCTCTGTCTCTCTTTCAAAAATAAATAAACATTAAATTAAAAAAAAAAAACATTAGTGAAGTTTTAAAAATGTGAGCAGCACCTTAGCACTTGTAATGGTCAGGTTGTCTATGAAAGAGAAACACACCCACAAAGAAGCATAGCTACCAATTAGAGGGGGCAAAGGATTGTTTGTGACCTTAACCATACGGATCGGGTGGTACAGTTTCCTATCTAATTAGGAGTCCCCTAAAAATAGGAGATCATTCACTGTGACTGAAAAAATGAGCATTTTATGTGGATTATCCCTGGATGCACTGTGCACAGCACTTATTGGAGGAGTGTTTCTTGTCAGAAGTCTGAAATGTATTGCTGCAGTCTTGCTTTAAGCCTTGGGTCGTCTCATGGGGCAGAGGAAAGACTTGGGCTCTGAAGTTTCTAACTTTCTCAACAAAGGCGTGGGACCCCTAGACCTAATTGGCTTTGGGACACCAAGAAAGACAGATATACAATTTCACATTTGTAGAATACTTCCCAGTCTACTAAGCACTTTTTAAGCTCATTTTGTAATGTTATCCTCATGACAGCCCTGTGAAGTGCACTGGGCAGATAGCTTCCATTTTTATAAATGAGAAAAACAAACTCACAGAGCTAGTTAAAAATAGCAGAGTCTTTTGATTCCTTAACAAGTGTTCTCTCCACCTCACCATGCCACTAAACTCCAGAAAATCTTGCCATTTAGGTGAATGGTTGAAACTGATTGGCCCAACATGGCCATTGGTTGAGTCTGGGCCCCTCTGCTTTTTGGTCCACAGAGCCATGGGGGTGTTGATGTCCAAGCGGCAGACAGTGGAGCAGGTGCAGAAGGTGAGCTTGGCTGTGTCTGCCTTCAAGGATGGGCTACGGGACAGGCCTTCCATCCGACGCACCGGTGAGCTTCCAGGGTCCCGCCGTGGCACCGTAGAGGGCTCTGTCCAGGAGGTACAGGAGGAGAAAGAAGCAGAGGCAAGCACTCCAGTGCTCCAAGAAGAGAGCAGTGTCAACCGTGCAGCCTGGGAGAGGCTCCGAGATGGGCGTGGAGTGGAGCCTGAGGAGTTTGACAGGACTAATCGTTTCACGCCCCCTGCGTTCATCCGCCCTACCCGGAAGCTGGATGATGACAAGCCTCCTGATATCTGCTTGGAGCCCAGAGAACATGTGAGTATCCAGTTAAGGCACAATCCTCAAGTCTTAGACTTTCTGAGGATCAGAGAGCAGGATAGGACGGGCTGAGTATAGTTAAAATGAGACTCAAAAACAAAAGAACTCCAGAAAGGTGCAGTTGAGTCCAGAACAATCTTAAAGAATTTCTTCTACAAGAATAAAAATGTTACATCCTGGATTGGTTTTGTGAGAGACATGAGGCAGTGGTGATAAGGAATGACACGATAGCAGGGATAGTAGTATTCCCTGTAGGAGGCATTTAGAAATATGTGGGCATTCAAGAAGGTCACAGTGAGTGGGAATTGCTACTGGTTTTTGATGCCAAGAAAACCAGGGATGCTAAGTGTCCTGCAATGCTTGGGACAGTCTTTCAGAACAGATTTTTTTCCCAAAAAATCCTAGTAGCATCCCTCTTCAGAAACATGATCACAGAAGCCTGAGCATATGGAAAAGCTTACTGATTCTTGTCTCTCCAAGAGAAAGCTCCATCATCTCAACACTGCCTTCAGTTGGAGCTGTTCCTCTGGGCTTCTCCAGGGACACTCAGCCCCGTGTAGGTAGTTCTGTGTTTGGTGGTCATAGGATCTTGCTGCCTACACTGGAATGAATACACTCCCTATTTATTCCTTTCCTCAGGTTGTCAATGATGAGATGTGTGATGTCTGTGAGGTCTGGACAGCTGAGAGCCTCTTCCCATGCAGGATCTGCACCAGGGTTTTCCATGATGGCTGCCTGCGCCGCATGGGCTACATCCAAGGAGATAGTGCAGCGGAGGTGACCGAGACAGCCCACACAGAAACCGGCTGGAGCTGCCACTACTGTGTGAGCCTGGACTACAGGGACAGTAGGCTGCCTCACTGCAGGGAACTTGGCACTTTTACTAGAGACCCAGTCTTGGAACACTGGTTTCTAGGCAGTGACCTAAAGAGGTTTCCAATAGTAGACACATGGATCCTCAAGCTTTCTCTTGAGGACAGGCTTTCTTTACCTTAGCATTATGACATTTTTGGACATAATTTTTTGTTGTGGGGAGTGTATACATGGTAGGATATTTAGCAGCATCCCTGGCCTCTACCCCCATTAGATGTCAGTGGCACCCAACCCCAGTTGTAACAACCAAAAATGTCTCCAGATACTCCCAAACGTGTCCTAGGGGAGAAAACTTATCCCCAGTTGAGAACCACTGAGCTAGAAGAATCAATGGGTAGGATGAGGCCTAATTACTAAAAAGTCTTTTGTTTGGAACAGTGCTTTCTCTCTAAGTCTGTGGTTGTCATTCATTGTACTCATCTGAAAAACCAACCTGAAATCCTAACCAGCTTGCCTCCAATAGGTGTAGGCTCTAACATAGGAACACTTACTTCTTAGTCCTAAGATTGTCGTTTGGTCTGCCATCTAATTCTTAGGAGCATTTGTTCTTTATCTCTAATATGATCATTATGTAAATTAAATAACAACAGTCTATTGATTCAGAACTTTGCAAATTCTATATAAATGCCTTCTAACTTTTAAAAAGACAAAAGCCAGATTCATATCCATTTCTCAGCACATCTGAATAGAGTTTAAGTCTTGCTTTATTGATCTGTTATCCTGCAGGTATCTTCATTATTCACGGATTTCAGAATAAGGAACATCTCGGCAGATCCCCCCTCTTCTTCCTACTGCCTAGAAGAAAGCAAAATTGAAGTATAGGACAGTTATTTCCAGCCACTTACACATCTTTTCCCCAGCTGAAGTATGTCATGGTAGATCCTGCTCTACACACCATCTTCTCTAGTCACCACCCCTCCAAACACCAGCCTTTTCACTCCCAGCAACTCTGCTCTGCAGTATTCTGATGTGGGACCAGGTTGAAGGTGTCTCTGTCCTAACCCCCAGCCCCACCCCAGAATATATGGCCCCCTTCTTGGCTTTCTGTCATGGTCCTACCATCATTACTAACACTTTCCAGACTTTTTACAAAGGCTTCTTCCAAGCTCTTCCCTTTTATTTCCTTCCCTTCGTAGCCAGGCTTCTTGAAAAGACTCCATTAGCTCCTTGTGGCTACTCACCCACCTATAATTCAGCTTCTGCATCCATCATTCTGCTGAATTGTTTCTTTCTTAAGTCACCAGTGACCTAATTGTCAAGTCTAGTGACTTTTTCTCAGGTATCTTCTTACTTGACCTCTCTGGGGTATTTAGCACTTCCTTATTGCCTCTTCTCTTTTGGAGGGATTTGAGTATTTATGAGAGTTATTATGTAAAATATGGAAACTAGAGAAAATAGAAAATCAGTAAAGTCCTATCATATTTGTATAACCACTGTTAATATAACCTTCTACATTGTGCAACTCTCTTTTCTTGGCTTCTAGTATCCTCTACTGATACTCTTCCTATCTTCTCTGACCATTCTGAATGACTTTAGTTAATTTCTTGCTGCAGTCCTAAATGCTTTCTTGGGGCTCTGTTGTTACATTTATCTTTTCTCATTGTACACACTCTCTGCCTGGGTTACTTCATCCACTTCAGTGGCTACAGCTACTGTCTAAACACTAATGATTCCCAAACCTTTGTGTCCAGACCTGAATTTCTTATCTCTTGGATTTACATCCATCTTGTTGCCTCACAGGTACTTCACATTCAGCATGCCCCAAAACGAACTCCCCTTTTCCCCAAAACCTGTTCTCCATCCATTTATTGCCTCTGTCAATAGTAATACCACCACCACCACTCCCCAGGTACCAACACCAACTCATTTCTCTCTTTCATCCTTTACATCCAGTAAGTGATTCTGTCTCCTAATACCTCCAATCTCTCCTCTCTTCTCCATGCTCAAGTCTTAGTTTAGCCACTCATCTTTTTTTACCTGCACTATAGTGACAGCCAACTAACTTCTCCATGCATCTAGACTTTGCCCCTCTAATTCATTCTCCATACAGCAAAGAGCTGACCATGGCGCTCTGCCCTTAAAAACCATTTGGTGGGGCCCCTGGATGGCTCAGTCAGTTAGGTGTCCGACTTCAGATCAGTCATTATCTCATGGTTTGTGAGTTCAAGCCCCGCATCAGGCTCTCGGCTATCAGTGCAGAGCCTACTTTGGATCCTCTGTCCCCGTGTCTCTGCCCCTTCCCTGCTTGTTCTCTCTCTCTTTCTCTCTAAAAAGTAAATGAACATTAAAAAAAAAACATTTGGTGACTCCTCTTTGCCCCCAAATAAAGGCTCATTTGAATAAAGGCTCAGAGGGGCGCCTGGGTGGCGCAGTCGGTTAAGCGTCCGACTTCAGCCAGGTCACGATCTCGCGGTCCGTGAGTTCGAGCCCCGCGTCAGGCTCTGGGCTGATGGCTCGGAGCCTGGAGCCTGTTTCCGATTCTGTGTCTCCCTCTCTCTCTGCCCCTCCCCCGTTCATGCTCTGTCTCTCTCTGTCCCAAAAATAAATAAAAAATGTTGAATAAAGGCTCAGAAATAAAGGGAATTTGAGGCCCTTAAATAAAGGGCATTTGAGGCACTTCACAGTCAGGCTTTGGCCTACCTGTCCCTTATCTTTTATCATTCCTCTTTATTTTCCTTACACACACACACACACACACACACACCCTACACTCCTGCCCCGCTGAACATCTCACAGTGTTACACCACATTTATTGAAAGAATTGTTTGAGTTCTTTATGAAATCCGCAAATGAATACTCATGATATGTCTGTTCCTGTTCTTTGCTGGTATTTTAGGAGAGAAATAACCTACTAGAGAGAATCTTTGATAATTTAAAGACTATAAAACTGTATATAAGTGTTAACAAAATAACATATCAGTGCTGTTTTAGAATTAAAGCTTCTATGGCACCACAAAAAGAACTCATTTGGTTTTAGGGACTTTGTCATTATGTCATCTCTTTTAAAACCGTTATGGATTATTTAAAGTAATACAGCCTACTAGGATCAGTTAGAATTAAACTTCTTTTTTAACTGAAATCCTCTTTGAGCACAGTCTAACACAGAAGCCAGGTACATAAAATGAATAAAGATGGAGCTGCTGCGGTTGATGGAGTTGGGGATTCACAACCTTGCCCACTCACTAGTCCCCTTTTCCCTTGAAGCAGCTTCCTAAGGCACTTCCAAGGAATCCCTAGGGTATCTCAGAATAATTTTTAAACTCCTGTCTTAGTAAAAGGGACTCAGGTCTAGAATCAGGATACCAGGCTTCTGGGGAAGATTCTGCCACAGAGTTGGTCAACTCTGAGCAAGTCCTTTCCCCTTTCTAGAAACTCAGTCTCCTTGATTCTGATTAGAGGCTGGGATTAGATGATCCCAGAATTGCCTTCAAATTGAAATACTATTTCCATCCTTCTTGATCCTTGGCTTTTCTTTCTTGCTGGTCTATATGGCCACTGACTCAGCTCTTCTCTTTTTTCAGGACAACCTCAACTTGCTGCTAACTGAGGAGGAAATGTACAGCCTCACAGAGACCTTTCAGCAGTGTAAAGTCATCCCTGGTAAGGCTGCACAGTGCTGTCAGATGCAGAGGGGCTGGCACATTTTTCCTCCATACTTTCTAGGATGAACCATAAAAGGAGTATTCTGGAATTTGGAGGGTAGGGGTAAATAGGTCCCTGTTGGCCAGCAGGGGCACCCACACACCTACCCATTCCCCCCACCCACCACAGCCTCAGTTATCCTGGCTATGGGAGAAAAAGACTCCACAAAAGCTATGGATGTAGGGGCTCTGGAGGGTAGCCTAGGGGTGAATGGAGATGCCCCAGAGGCTGAGGAAAGGGTGGGCATGGCTAGCATGGGGTGCCTCCCACAGATTGCTCCCTGACACTGGAGGACTTCCTGCGCTACCGCCACCAAGCAGCAAAGCGGGGGGACAGTGACAGGGCTCTAAGCGAGGAGCAAGAGGAGCAGGCAGCCCGCCAGTTTGCAGCCCTGGACCCTGAACATCGAGGACACATAGAGTGGCCTGACTTCTTGTCCCATGAGTCCCTCCTGCTTCTGCAGCAATTGCGTCCCCAGGTGAGGGCCAGCTGGGGTGAATGTCGATGGGATACTGGGTGACAGAGACCTGGGAAGCATGCCAGGTAGGTTGGGGGAGCACTAGGTACTGTCTTAGCAGGGACCAGTACCAGGAAAGGGCTCACCTTCTACCCAGTAACAGGTGGTCCAGTGCCTAAGCTGGGGAAACTGCCCAAGGAAGATTGATTTGCATTGAACCCAACTGCAAATGTTAATGCTACCAGAAAGCCTCTGGGCAGCTTCAAAGGGAGGCTGCCAAGGTGGTAATGGAGGTAGGATTCTCTATGGCTTGACATTTTACAAAATATTTTCAGCTCCAAGATCTTAACTTGTCTCTTCTTCCCCAGAACTCTCTGTTAAGGCTTCTGACAGTCAAGGAGCGGGAGCGAGCCCGGGCCATCTTCCTGGCACGGGGCAGTGGGAACACTATCAGTGAGGCAGAGTGCCGCGGAGCCCAGCATTCTTGGTTCTGCAAACGCCTTGCAGAGGCTCCATCCTGCAGTGTCAGGTTTGCTCCCTGCCAATCCCTGGCCCCACTCACATGCCCTCATCCTTTTACCATGCCAAATGGCCCTTGGCATAAAAGGTACCTCTCTGTTTCTTCTGTCAACGGATAGGAGAGGATCCTCCTGTGCATTAGACAGTGACTCCTGTTGGGCCAAGGCATAGGGCATCCCCTCCTCCAAACTGTGGCCCCATATCAGAAAAGCCTGGGGGCTCAAGCATCCGACTTGGGCTTAGGTCATGATCTCACTGTTTGTGAGTTCAAGCCCCACGTCCGACTCTGTGCTGACAGCTCAGAGCCTGGAGCCTGCTTCAGATTCTGTGGTCTCCCTCTCTCTGCCCCTCCCCCACTCATGCTGTCTGTCTGTCTCTCTCTGTCTCTCTCTCTCTTTCAAAAATAAATAAACATTAGAAAAGCCTGGACATGCATGTCCAGAGCCATGGATGGGTTCACCAGAGTTTGGGAGGAGCCAGACCTTTCACTTTCCCACTGCTAACCACATATCATTGTGTCCAACAGTATCAGCCATGTGGGTCCCATAGCAGATAGTAGCCCAGCCAGCAGCAGCAGCAAGAGTCAGGACAAGGCTCTGCTGCCAACAGAACAGGAGTCCAGGTGAGTAGAACCTCCTTAAGGGGCTGTCTGCACCCCTACCCTTTAACACACATAAGTGGGCATTACTAACTGCTACCCCAAAACAGCAAGTGCCTATCCCAGAAACCAGGCTCCAAGAATATACATTTGACCACAGATATATAGGATCAGTTGGCTGGTCTGTCAACTTGGAAGCACAGCCAGTCATACCTATGTCAGCCAAAAGCCAGGGCTTCTCTGAGTTTTGCTCAGCTCAAGCTTACTGCCACTGGGACCAGGTCTCACGAGCCTTCAGGCTCTACAGCCAATCTCTCAAACCTGTTCTTTGCTCCCACTCCAGATTTGTGGATTGGCCTACCTTCCTGCAGGAAAATGTTGTCTACATCTTGGCCGCTCGCCCCAACAGTGCAGCAATTCATCTGAAACCCCCAGGATAGCATGGAGCAGAGAAGCTGGGGGACAGTGATTTTCTCTCCCTCCTTTCCTTTTGCCCTTTCCCCCTTCCCCCCACCATCCTCTGCCTGAGACTTACGGGGATGGAGCACTGCCAGCATCTCAATTTGCCACTAAGCTTTATGGAACTGAAATTACTCTTCCCCTCTCAACAGAGGCAGTAAATGCATTGCCACCAGGAAAAGCCCTGGGAGCTGTGGCAGTATCCGCTCCTGGACCCACCCCCCTACCCTCACATCACAGACTGGACCTGCCACTGCACACATATGTGCATACACACACATATACCCATGCCTAGCTGTCCATGCCTTCAGAGACCTGGTTCTTCTTCATTGAAAAAGGATCAAAATTCCTTTGTGAAGCTCCTGGTTATAGATTGGGGGGCGGGGGGGTCTCTGTTTACTCCTTCTATTGGCCGGTTCTGATTTCCTATAGACAAGTCTCTGGCCAAGTGATTCTTGATAATAGGGCACATCAGACTCACGTGCTGTCCTAGAGATGCTGACAGGTTCCCTCTTCCCCAAATGAAAATCCCTTCTGTGGTGAGCCACTGTTCTGGTAGGTGTGTGCTATGTCCCTCAGGTATGTTGGGGTGACAAAATTATTGAAAACCACCACTGGCACTTCAGCCCATTATTTATTTAAATTCTAATTTCTAGAGACAGAGAAGGTAACTAGTCTATGGAGTCCTAATTAGAAGAGGGGAAGGCAGCCCTTCCCAGGAACCCAGAATTCTAGGAACCTCTCACCACATCTTTCAAGTCCAAAAGTCTTTAGGAGAACAGTTAAAAACCAAGATGAGCCACCCTGGCCCCTGCTTTGCAGATGGGAACACATGGCCTAGAGCCCAGGGGGCCTGAATAGAACAAGTATGATGGCAAGAACCACAGGCCTCTGTATTAGATGCCTCATCCAACTTGGCTACCACAGAGACCCGAAGCTTGATCTCCAGTGAGGACAAGGTCTGGATGGAAAAAGAAAAGAGAAGCCTTGTGCTTTTCCATCTTTCCACCTCAACTCACCTGTAGACCTGGAAAAAAAAAGTGTGCCATTGCATAAAGAACAAGAGCCAGCCTCTCCCACAGCCCAAGAAAGAGCAGTTCCACAGAAGCCCTCAGTGAAGACTCCTTTCAACCACCCTAACAATGAGGGTAAGAAGCTGGAGCTAAGAAGAAGATTTGCATCTCAGCTCTTGATCAGAGAAAGTCTGAGCAAGGCCTCACAGAAGAAGATTCATTCTTCTCCCCATCACTGAGATAGGGCCTGAGTTGCTGCTTCTCCCTACATGTCTGAGCCCCAGCTGTCCTTACTAAGTTCTCATTAAGTTCTCAAGTCACTGCATGTTGTGGGTCAGCCCTGGCCCCGGAGTCCAGGTTCTGTTTCCAGCCTGACAACTTAGGTTTAGCCAAATTTTAATACTAGAGAGGGGGTTGGCTTGATCATGTAGAAGCTAACATATCTCCATTGTTCAAGGCACTTGTACTAAATTGGGTGCTTACAGAAGAAGTAGCGTACAGCTCAGTGTGGAGATGCTCAGAGGAAAGTGGGGAGCTGCAACCAGGGTCATGGTAAGAGTACTATATGCTCTCCTTCTGTAGAAACTGCCTGATCCAGAATCAGGGTGAGAAACTTCAAGGGTTGGATTATTCAGTACTGAAATGAAGGAGACAGAAGATCAATTTGGATTCATGTATATGGCTCTGAACATTTTAAAACCCACAACTTTTTGTAAATACTTCTTAGGCATACTCCCAAGATTGATCAGCTAGGAGGGGCCATTATTTAGTTTAGCCAGAAAAAATAAAAAGCAAAAGCACAGGACTCTTGGGTCCAAGGACTGCTTCTGAAGCAGCCAGACCTGGGGTTTTACACTGAGAAGATTAAAACACATTCAGCACAGGGACTCTTGCTTATTCTCCTGGTAAATCACCTTGTATGCCAATGGCCTTGGGCTGCTGGATTACAGACAGGGAATTTTGAGTAGAGACAAGCTCTGGGCTTTGAGAGCTGAACCGCTTTTTTTCTCCTGCCTCAGCATCAGTCATAGAGACTGGAAATCTATCTTCTTGTTCCCTGATCCTTCACAGACAAGGTGATGCCTACCTCTGTGGAACTGCAGCTTCTAGCTTTCTGTGGGTGAGTGGTGAAAGACCATGGTCGGATCAGGCCAGGTACATCCCAGGGCCTAGCAAAGCAGGCCCTGAATTTCTTCCACAGTAGGATCAGGCCCATTCGGGACTATCTCTCTTCCTGTTCCAAGACAGCAAGTTTTCTTGGTAGGTGCATGCTATAGAGGGCCCAGAGGACCCCAGCATAGAGTTCCCAGTCCACAAGAGTCCTAAGAAGCAAAACATGGAGGAATAACTAGCCTCCTCTCCATTAGGCATGTAGCTTTTTACTAATGAAGAGGTTCCTTTGTTCCCCCAGACCAGAGTTGCAGAAGGCCCATCCCAACCCCCCTGTCTGGGATGACCCTTTCTAGTGTCCCAATCCATGGAGCTCCTCTGCAATATATATGAAGGTGTTCAAACTTTCATAAACGTAGTGAAACCGATTCCCTTTCCTTTTCCTCAAGCCTTTCCATCACTGTGACTCTCTGAAATTCTGCCAAGTACAAAAATTAGTGTCTGACTCTAAGGGTTTGAGAAAATGTTCCTTCCAGTCATTTCTTCCTGGCTGCCCCAAATTGAGCTCAGTGCTTTTTACAAGCACCACCTGCTCCACCCACTACCAATGGAGGTTAAGATTATGTTTATGCTCCTCTGAAGACTACTTGCCCTAGGCCTATTTCACCAAACACTCCTTTTCCTTATGCTTAGATTTAAAGAAAGGGGCATATGGATGACACAGTGGAGCTGCAGGGACAGAGGGTAAGCTGAGGCAGTAGCTATGGCCACATAATCTCTCCAGGTCTGCTCTGTGGCTTCCTCTCCTGAGACAAGCCTTCTGCAACAATGGTAGGCTCTGTGCTTTGAGTAAAGGCCCCTTTGGATCCCAGAGATGGAGCAGTTCCTTTGCTCCCAGGTACTGGCCCACTCCCAAGTGCTTTTCTTCCTTTGAGAACAGCCAAAGCCATGAGCACATTGCCTCTTCCCACCTTCAGTCCAAGTGACTGGGCCTATAGCGCAGACACTGGCCTTTTTGGCCCTGGTGCTCCCTATGGGATGTCACCCTGGCCTTGTTTGAGTGGCCAGATCTGGGAGTTTCAGCATTCCTATTACTAACATGGGAGGCACAGGGTCAAACTCCCTGGGAAGAGGGCACCTCACTGGGGAGTGAGTCCAGAATTGTGCCTAGGCCTCTTAGTCTGAAGCATAACCTCAATCATTGCAGGTTTCATGGCTTCAGTAAGAGTGGTGCAAGGAAGCCCTAAAGCCAAGAGGCATAAGCTGTCTGGCAGGGGCCCAGGCTGGCCATGACCACCGCAGAGCCAAGAATAACCTCCAGGCAGGACTGGTAGCAGACTCTAGTGATCCTACAAGCATGACCCCTTCAAACTAGCAGAGTAAAGGCAGGAATATACTTGGCACTAAAAGGCAGACCAACTGTATGTCAGGACAACATCCTGTAGCACCTGTAACCATAACCCTTTTTACTCCTCAATTTACAGTAGAATAAAATTGCTACTTTCTCCATGCCACTTAGTTTGAATATGCCCAGGATCTCTCTCTGGGCTCCTGGCTACAGCTCAGAGAATAGAGATCTCCTGGCTGGAGAATGGAAAATATTAATGTACCATGCCTGTTCCCTATAGCTCAGTCCTGGAATGGGGTAGGACTGGGCATTTCCCCTGCTGTTGCTTTCCTGCTGCCACTGCTTTTGGCAACCTTGAAAGGAAAGAAAATAAACAGGTGACAGAATTCCACTAGACCCAACTAACACTAAGGAAAACCTTCCCTCTGAGCCACATGTCCTGATGACCAAGATTGTGGACAGGGTGTCACATCTGTCTGGGCCAGTGACTAAGAAGCCCAATCACATTCTAGTTTGGATAGCATGTGTTGGCATGACCATAGATGAGAACATCAAGGTATAAGCAGCAAGGCCTTCCCATATCCATGTGAAACAAAGGCCTTCAAGCTTAGCCTTCTTTAAGAGATGGCCTATGCTCTATCTGCCAGCCAAACACAGGATTGTGAGGGGGGGCTCAGAACAGTCAAGCAACTGTGGGGTCCAATGCCCTCTAGTCCCTTGTGCCCTTCCTATGTTCTTTTCTGAGGAAGGTAACTTGACAGTAAGCTGAGGGGAACATCCCCAAGCCCTGTCTTTCCCATCACTACAGCTGCATGCTCCTCCCTATGGCTCAGCCTTCACTCCTGAAGGAGCTGATGCTCCTAGAGGCTGGGCACAGTGAAAATCATAATAAAGAGATTGTGATGCTATTTTGGCTTCCTGTTTCCTGTTATTTGGGGCACCTGCTGAGTTTCTATGTGGTTTCCTATCATTGGCCAATTCTTGAATCTTAAGATGGGAACAACCATGGCCTCCAGGAAGAATGCAATACACTGTGGCTCTCTTTCTAGGGGTTTCCTGGTGATGACCTTGCCAAGAATCAAGTGATTCCACTTGATTCACCATGGGCTCCACCATGGACACAGAGGGCAAATAAAAGCACTGAAAAGAGAAGCCAGAACTTTCTAAGAAACTGAGGAAGAGGTAAGGCCTCCAAGCCTGTATGCTATGTATCCTATCACCACCACCACCACCAAGGGCCAGTTTTAGACACAGTTCTCTTCCCAATTCCTGCTGGGCTACAAAGTAGGAAAGCTAGTTGGCTATATTTTCTCCGAGTCTGAGTCCTTCTTGGTAGAGAGTTTCTTCCCCATTTTTGCAGTGTGTAAATTTTTTAAAATGTTTATCATTTTGAGTGTGTGTGTGTGTGTGTGTGTGTGAGCGGGGGAGGGACAGAGAGGGAGGGAGACACAGAATCTGAAGCAGGATCCAGGCTCTGAGCTGTCAGCACAGAGGGCCATGAGATCATGACCTGAACCAAAGTCAGCTACTTAACTGACTGAGCCATCCAGGAGCCCCACAGTGTTTTAATGTGTTATGACAGAGTTGGGTAAACTAAGGTCTGGAGAAGCTTTCAGAGGACTGAAATCCCCCTTTGTCTCCTTTACCTGATAAGAACAGAACCAGTATGTATAGGCAGGAAAGCATCTCTTGATTGTGGATTAGAGGCAGATACTCTACCTTTAAATCACAGGGGTCCCAAATACAAATAATTGCTAATATTTTCAAATACTTTTATGCACTGGTCAGTTCTTTTTTTTTAAGTTTTTACTTATTTATTTTGAAAGAGAGTGAGGGGTCAGAGAGAGAGGGAGAGAGAAAATCCCAAAAGAAGCCCTGCCATGGGGCTTGAACTCACAAACCATGAGATCATGATCTGAGCTGGAACCAAGAGTTGGACAGTTAACCGATTGAGCCACCCAGGTGCCCCTGCACTGGGAAGTTCTAAATGCTTTACATAAAACCATCTTCAAAACAACCCTCAGGTTTGTATTACAGATGAGAAAAGTGAGGAATAGAGGCTGAGAGTTTCTCAAGGTTACACAGTCACACAGCTAGGAAACGGGAACCAGGTTGTCTGGCTTCAGTGCCCATGTTCTCAACCACTTCATTGTGCTGCCTGTCGGAGTACACCTCAAGGAAACAGCTGCTGTGTGGTCTAGCTTATCCCCTTTCCACCCTAGAAACAGACACATAAGCAGCCAGTCCTGTAGCCATGTCACAGGATTTCTTACAACCTGCACAACTCACCCCATTCACTCACATTTCTCCCATACCTCTCCTCCCTGGAGTTTTCAAATGGAGTTCTATCAGGCTCAGAGACAGCTTGAGATCTTAAGGGTCCCTTCTTCTGTCTCAAGTTCAGTGAAGGCAAGCATTAGGACAGAAAAAGAGACATAAAAGCAGGGCCTCTGTGGACCCTAATGAAAAGCAAGGTTTCCCCACCCTCAGTACAACAATCCTGATGAACTTTAGGCCCTCTAAGGGCTGTTCCCCCTCCCAACTGCCACTTGTTCTCATGGCTTGCTGGACCCTTGGCTCCACACAAACTTCCACTCACACTGCCCTGCTTTGGCTCAAGTGCACTCCTCTTAGCTGTAAGAAAGTCATTCTTCAAAGGGGAAACAGTAGCTGCCAAATTTGCTAAGCATGGAGTAGTGTTCTCTTTCCCACCCCACCTAAAGTGTTGCTTGGAGTTTGACCTTGCTGAACTTCAGTTTCCTTATCTGCAAAAGTCTGGGAAACAATTCCTGTCTTGTCTCCTGGACTGATAGTTGAGTGAAGACAAGAATGAATTTGGTGAGAGGAAAGAGCTTTATACACTATAAGGCACTAAGTGAGCAGCAAGGATTTCTGGCCCCATCTAAAATCTGTGTGTGTATCATCTTCCACCCACCCACAATCACAGGCATAGCCAGGGGTACCGCTAATGGCCTCTGTCCACAGTGCTGAAGTCATAGTCGAGCCAGAAGGGGATCTTCGGTTCCTCTTTTTTGTTGTTGTTGTTGTTGTTTCTTTTTTTGTAATATACTAATTTATTCATATATACATTCACTTTACATTATTACATTTCAACATTCATCAAAACCAAAAATATGGAAGCTTCATGAATTTGCATGTCATCTTTGTGCAGGGGCCATACTCATCTTCTCTGTATGGTTCCAATTTTAGCACATGTGCTGCTTCATGCAGCAAGCACTTCAGCCCCTCCTGTACCATCTTTAAGTAAACATAAATGCAGGGATTTCCAAGCCTGAGGATTGTCCTAAAATGCAGAAGGTACTGAAAAAATGTTTGTTTCATTTATTTCGAGTATCTTTGTTTTTTAAAAATAAATATAACACTCCTTTCAAAATTGTAACATTTGGGCAATCGTACAAATGGGCAAGATGTGATCCAGCAGCTCAGGAAGAGGAGGTTGTAGTCTTCACTTGATATGGGTGAACAGTATGAGGTAGCTACAGGAAAAAAAAAACTGATGTAACATGAGGCTATGTAGAAAGAAGTTCAGAGTCAGAAGTGGAAGGCAGGCTGGCTCATTTGTACACTGTACCAGCACTCCTGGAAAAAGCTAATCAGAGCCAGGCACTATGAACTGAAACCCAGCCAGGGGAGCATAGTCTTGGGAGCTGGAATGAAGCAAGACAGAAGAGGAAACCATGAAGGCCTGAGAGGTATCTCACCCTGAAGAGAAACAGAGTTGAGGTAATGTAGATGGCTGATGTCTGGCAGGTGGGACTGATGAGGTCAATGTGACCTCAAGGACAAAGCTAAGACCAAAGGTGGAGGAGAGGCAGACTTCTCCTCAATAGCACCAAAAGGTAACTAGATACCAGGGAAGGTAGTGAAGCTGTATAAGCATATGACCAAACTGTTGAGTTGGGGGTGGGATACTTACCAGGCATCCCATCCTCTTGAGACTTGTGATGCCTACAAATGGTTAAGCACCTTCTGGTGAATGCCCAGCCCTAAGTCCAGCTGAGCTGTAGGCATATTCAAGATTGTAGAGACCCATATGACCATAGAACATTAGAATAACTGGGTTGGGAAACTTAATTTCTTTAGTTAACCTCATAGACCAACTGTTGTACCTACAACTCTCGGTCGTGACCTGAGAGAAAAGAGTCAAGGTCTCAATACACCTGCTGTCCCTTTCCAGGATGAGCTCTGGAAAGCTTGCCTCTAGAACCTGATGTTGCATGCCCTCTGCTGGCCATTTCTAACACTATCCTCTCACTCCCAAGGCAAGAAATAACCCCTCTGAATAGTTAGGGTACTGGTCAGTGTAGGTTTAGAACAACCAGGTGAGGGGCAACTGGGTGGCTCAGTCAGTTGAGCATCCAATGGTTGATTTCATCTCAGGTCATGATCCTAGGGTCATGAAATCAAGCCCTGCATCGGGCTTTGCTCTGAGCATGGAACCTGCTTAAGATTCTCTCTCTCTCTCTCTCTCTCTCTCTCTCTCTCTCTCTCTCTCTCTTCTCTCCTCCCCCCTTCCTTCTGCCCCTCTCCCCCACTTGCACACTCTCCCTCTAAAAATAAAAAAGAAAAACCAGGTGAGTACCAGTGAGTAGATCGCTGGTCAGTGTTCAATCAGCATACAGGATCAGAACTGAATCTGCAGCTGAGTTCTAGTACCTGTATCAAAATAAGGGCTCATCCATATCTAGAAGGGCTTAAGCTAAGGCTGAGTTTGAGGAAATGTCTGGTCCAGGACTAAGACCAAGGTCAGTGTCTCAGGCTGAGGTCAAAGTTGACACTCAGTGTGGAACAGAAGTCTGGGTCCAAGTGTCAGCATGCAGTATGTATTCAGGTGAGATGCTAAGAGTCTGACCTCAGGTAGGAGTCAGTTGGCATCAAGGGGTCAAT
Organism: Panthera pardus; assembly: GCF_024362965.1. NCBI lineage: Eukaryota > Metazoa > Chordata > Mammalia > Carnivora > Felidae > Panthera > Panthera pardus. Next base: position 56,487,311 of record NW_026526766.1, read on the forward strand.
GTAGCATTCATATACAAGATGGAAGCATCAGGTAATAAGCACAGGGGAACTCAAACAAAAAATATTGCCAGGGGAAACATATAAGTGTTGGGGGACAGAATGAAGGAGTCACTAATTTCTAAGGACCTCTCAACCTTAAAGATGGTAATGGGCATGCTAGAGTCACGGTCTCTTCAGAAGGTAGATCCCAGTATTCCAGTTCCAACTTCCTGTGAAAGCCTCCTCACTAACAATAGAATTACCACATACAAATCATAGGTACAATCTGGGGACAGGAGAGGTCCAAAGACCAGTCCTGTCACTGCAGAGAGCTGGCAGCTGTGGGGGTAGTCTTGCTTTCCCCTGGATTCTCTGTTTCTACTGGCAACAGGGCCTGGCAGCCTCCCACACCCAGATCTTAGCAACTGTGGGAGCCCCTGGCAACGGCTGCCATGGCAACAAGACAGGGAACTAAGAATGGGCTAGGTGGGGGAGCACTTCCTCTGAAGTCTTCAGGATATGTGCAAGATAGGAGGCTCCCCTCCCATACACAGTCTGGGAGGGAACATGTGCTCCTGTCTAAACACCTCCTTAGTGGCACCCACCTCCACCCCAGCCCCCGGGGTTCCGGTTCCCTCAGGGTGAGAAAATGAGGGACACCTAGGGTTATGACGTCTCCATAAGGAGGGAGGGTGAATGCAAGTGTTCAGAACTGACACGATCACAGATTCATGCATACACTGGGCAGACATGATGTCAACATGTCAACATCCACGAAGCTGTTTGTCATGTCGATACAGACCTACACAGTCATTTAGTCACACATGTATACTAACACAAAATCACATACACAGCAAATAATACAGAATCAGGCACACTACCACACAAAAATATTGCACAGATATATTCTCACTTACAAATCACATTACAGATACAACAATAACTCCCAATCAGACTCAAACATCAAACAGATGCACTCACACATCCAGACATCTGTGAATATACAGAGTAACAGTTAACTTTGCTGAGCATTAACTACATACCAAACGCAGAACTAGATGCATGTGTTACCTTAATTAACCTTCACAACAACTCAGTGAGGTACTATACCCGTTTTCTACACCCATTATACAAAGAAGGAAATGAGGCACAGATGTGGCAAGTCAACTCACAAGGTCAACATAGCCTACATTTTTATACCTATGGCACACTGTACACCCGGCTTCCTAACACACACCTGATACTTAGGGCAACAGGACACAGGGTGGCCATAGAGAACCCAGCAGACAATGGGGTCCATGTCATCAGCACCTGAAGGTATAGGTGCTACAACCGCCCCCCCCCCCCCGCCCCAAGGTCTAAGCCCACAACATAGCGTCAGCAGGGACCAGGTAAGGCCCAGTGACTAAACTCTGCCTCCGTGTTGGCACAGGCAAGGCTGGAGGAGGCAAAATAGAACTGGAATAAGAAGTAGAGCCACCCACAGCCCAGGCCCCCATGAGTCTGGAGGTGAGGGAGTGAGAGCCCCCGGATCTAAAGAGCCAGCACCAGTCCTGGGCCCCCTCACCGTACCATGCCCACCTCCTTGTCACACTGTTCCATTCCCTCATCATCCCATCTCCCCTCCCTTCTAGTCTTTGTTCCCCACTACTCCTTCCCTTCTCATCCCCCTTCCTTACCTCCCACCCTATCTCTCTTCCCCTCCTCTTCCCATCCCCCTCACCCCATCTTCCCTCCCTTCTCTCATTCCCCTCATGTCACCTCTTCTCCATCCTCCTCTTACCCCATTTCCTTTCTTTACTTCACAGCTCACACCCCTTTACACCTGAGACCGCCATGGTGAGTACTAGAAGGAAGGCAGATAATGGAGACTATGCAGACCTGACCTCAGGACCCCTTAGATCTCTCTCCTGCTCTGCTCTGAGAGCCAGGTACTGGTGTTCTCTAAGCCTCAGTTTCCAGCTCTATCCAGATTGTGTGAACTCATGGGTATCGGAACTGTTTCTGGGAAATGGCAAAGAAAGAGAGGTGAGAGCTTCTGCCCTGGCCCTTCTTTTGTCCTCAAACCCCCCAAGAACTCCTTTCCCCTCTTCACCCCCGGATTACCCCCTCCCCACCCCCGCTCCCTGTAGCACAGATGGGCCTGGGAGACAGTGACGTGGGCGCTAGGCACCGTGTCTGCTCAAGCGTCGGCTTCCGCTGGCTACCGCCTCCGCAGCCCTGCCTGCTCTGAACAGCGGGGACACTAGGGCTGAGATTTAATGGGGGGAAGGAGGGGGTTGGTATTGAGGTGGGAGATTCTGAGTGTGTTAAGGAAATCATGTGGAGCTGAGATGAAGGGTTAAGGGGGGAGCCAGGATTGGGGAGATCATGGGAGTCATAACAGATTAAGGCTACGATAAAACAGAAGATCATGGGGGGAAACAGGAGATATACCCAGCCAAGAAGAGGGGAAAGAAAGGGTGGGCTACAATTTGGGAACTCAAGAGGGAAGTGAGATGAAAGATTATAGAGAGAATGTTACTGAGGATTGTGGGGGTTGCTGGGGAGGGGCTGCTCATAAGGGAGGTGGTATTAGGGGATTATACAGAGGATGAAAAGGGGACTCAACGGGAATCGGGAATCGTGGAGGCGCTAAAATTGGGAAGAACTACCAGGTTACCAAGGAGAGAGGGGAAGCATGCTTAAATTCTGCATGCCTACTGGGTCTGTTTTGTTAGGTCACCTCAGGTCAGTGCCGGGTCAAGGTAAGGTAAAGCTAAATCAGGTCTGGTCGAGGTCAGTTTACAGTTCTGATGGAAGACAGGTAAGAAGGGGTGAACTTTTGACCCTGGTGGAGGGACTACACCTTCCAAAGTGCACTATTCGCTCCCCGACCCTCCTAAATGAAGAAAGGAAAGAATGCCGAGAGTCACCGCCAACTGGTAAGCAGTTTTCCTTTAAGGCTGTCTTTGACATTACACAGGTTCCAGAAGGTTCTCCCGGGATTTGAGCGGTGGCCAGTACGTCCCACCTTCTCAAACCCGAGATTGGACTAATATAGTTGCCCCCAGTCTCGGGTCTGAGCCCCACAGACCAACCAATAAAATCAAAGGGCGCGTGGAGTTGCCGCCCTCTGTCCCTTTCACCAATGACACGACGAGCTAGCGAAGAGGTGTGGTTGACTGATCCCAGAGCGCACCAATCAGACCGACACCAATCACTGCCTGGAATGTGTGCGCGTGTGGCCGGGTGACAGGGGCGGAGAATGGGCGGCTATCACCAAGGCACTCGCTGAAGGCTGTCCAATTACAAGGGAAGCTGAGTTGAGTGATGGGCAGACCGAGCAATGGGAGGCGCGGAGGCGGAGCCGTGGGGGCGGGTTCCCCGGCCCGCTGTCTGCGGCCGGCGGGCAGGCGACTCCTGTCCAGAGTGGAGGCGGCGGAGCCGGAGCCAGGGGAGGGGGCAGCGGCTGTCTGACGGACCGCGGTGGCGCCCGCAGCTCCTCACTGGTGAGGGCACCGAGCCAGGACTCAGGGGTCCCGGGAGCGGGGGCGTCGCGAAGCCAGTGGTCCTGGTGTCGGGGGGGTGAGGGAGACTGGGGGGAGCTGGGACACTGAAGGCCCATCGTTTCTTCTGCCGTGGTGGTGCGGGGACTGGGGTCTGCAAAGTGCTCGATGTCTGCGACCCTCTAACAGCGGGCAGCCAGAGCCTGAGCTGGGGGGAGGGTCGGGCCGGGTCGGATTGGGTTCCGTGGGCGGAGGCGTTTCTGGGCCAGCCCAGCCTGTCAGCGCCGGTGACATCACCGACCACCCTCCCCCGCCCGAGCCCCCTCCCCTCCCTTCCTCTCCGCTCCTCTCGGTTCCTCGCGGCGCCTTTTGTCCCGGCCGAGCTCTGCTCTGCCCCGCCCCTCCCCGCCTATCTGCGAGGGAGGAGACTCCGGGTCAGTGACTTCATTGAGTAGGTTCTTGGGGATTGGGGTCGGATCCTCCCCGGAGAGAGAGGCGAGAGGAACTCACTGCCTCTCAGCCCCTCACAACCACACCTGGCACAGGTACACACGCTGCCACTCACAAGAGCACGCTTCCACTGCCAGCCTTACCGTCACACAGCCGTACAGCCATTCAGACATTGCTGCACCTGAGAGCAGGTGGCCGCCGGACCCTATTCCTTCATTCTCCACACCTGGGGATCAGGTCTAGCTCCTGCTGCACCGGACAGGCCTTGCTGGGCTAGTGCCTCTGAGAACCCGAGGAGGTGGCTTCCAGAGCTGCAGCTTTCCAAGCAGGCTCCGGTGGAGCGATCAGAGGTGAGGGGCTGGGCTGGGCATGTTTAAGCGCACAGTGCTCTCCTGCCCATCCCCAGCAGCACCCCCACTACAGGCCCGAGGAGCTTTCCGGAGCTTCCCACACTTCTGGGGAGAAGACTTCTTAGCCAGCTTGATGTTTAAAATTCAGCTGGAGCCCTTAAAACTTCGAGCGTGGACGCTGAATGGGTTTGTAAAGTTCCGGTAAGTCCCTCTGGAGAAGGGCACTCATATCCCTACCACATCAAATTCTCCACATCTCATCCCCCTTCATTGCCCACCATCATCCTCACCCCATCTGCATTACATGTAAGACCCTCCTACCTCACCCTTACATTTGAATGAATGGTACCCCTTATCATTCATCTCCTATACCAAACCCTTCAGGCATCCATCCATTTTCCACAAATATCTCTTCCAATATTTCAACTCTCTTCATCTCTCTCTTTCAACCCATTGGTAACCCATTTTCCACCTCAGCCATTTCTATTTGTCATCCCTTGTCCCCTTCCACCAATACTTCATTTTCTGTATCAACCATCTCCCCTCCCTATACACTCCTTGCTATTTCTCATTTTTCATTCCTGCCTCAACATTAACATCCTCTTCATTCTTCTCCATCAAAGGCAGTGCCATGCCATGGGGCTCCTTTGTCATTCCAACACGTGGCTTGTGGGTACGGGGAGGGAGGGAAAGAGGGAGGAAAGGAGAAGGAAAAAGGCAGTCCCCAAAAGAGCTTGCCCTGTGTCTGTGGAGGCAAGAGAATTATAGGTCCAGAACGGTTATCAGGTGAGTGCCAGGAAGGAAGTTGGCCTCATGAAGAGGTAATACAGGGACAGCAAGAGGAGGGTGAGAGCATTGGCAAGCCGCTCCACTTGCCCTCTGCCTAGAAGCTGCTATGGTTTTCTGGGGGCATCCTCTTGGTGTACTAGGGTTCCTTCCCAGTCCTAGGGTGGGCAGAGAAGGTGTGGGCTGAGGCAGAGATGGCAGACCACCCCCAGTTCCCTCTCAGACGGCTTTTACCGTTGCTTCCGAAAATGGCTGCCCACCCCCAGATGCTCTTCTCTCACTCTTCCAACCCCAGCTTCCCCCACCAGGCGTGACATGCTGGTAGGGGGAGAAGGGGGAGTACCCGCCTTTATGGAGCCTTCTCTTCGTCACAGTGAGGTGACTCCCAGAGCCATGAGTCAACTCAGCCACCTGCAACAGGCCCTGTGGGGGCAGGAGCTAGGGCCATTGTCCCTGCCTTCCTGGGGCCTTAAGTACAGCCCTCACTCCTGCCAGGAAGCCCTGTATACCTCACTGAAGCTGTGAGAGGCAGAAAAGCAGACTTCAGCGGTGGTTGCCAGCCCAGGACATTGCTAGAAAGACTCTGGTTTTCTGGGCTTGGTAGGGGTTGGCCAAGCCTCTGAAGGGCTAGAGAATGGCTTCTGGCCATCTCCCCAAATAGCCCAACTACAGGAAAGTCCCCTTCCCTTCATATCCACCACAGAGACAGTGGTGAAGGGAGATTAGGGTGAAAGAATTAGAGCCCTGTGTTTCTCCCTAAAAAAAAACCAAAAAAACAAACAAACAAAAAAAAAACAACCCTGGTGTCTGGCTTAGAAGGGACTATCAGAGGAGTGTGGACCTGGCCCTGGGTCAGATCCTGAACCACAGGGCAGGTGAGGAAGGACTGGTAGGGAAGGTATTAAGGAAATGGTAATTAGTGCCTAAGTGTTCTAACAACTGAGGTTTAAAAAGGCCCTACCCCCAGGATGGTTTTGTTCACTAACACTAGTGCTTAGGTGGCACAGACATGTCTTCATACACATTTTGTGTGCAGACACTGGGAAATAAGTAAAGGGAACTGTTGCCCTTGTTGGAGGAAGGACAGTGTCATCCCCCCCTGCTAATAAGAGAGCTAGAAACGGCAGTTTCCAAAGGCTGTGAGTCATTCTCTCATCTGTCACACGTGAGGCTTAGCATAGTCTGGAAAGCAGGGACAGGGAGGCCTGGGGTCTTCAATAGCAGAGAGGACTCCGGGCACCTACACCCTGACTCAGCCTAGCTGGCCAGGACAACTGGCTAAAGACCTAGGACTGTCCCTAGTCCTGGGCCACTGCCCCAGCTGCCCTTAGCCTGGGCACCATGCCTGAGACATGGCGTAAAAGACCACGATGCTCAGGTGACCTCACCCAGTACACTGATCTTCGCCAGCTTCTGTGTGTGAGCCTGTCAGTCCATGGTGCCACCTCACACGGCAGGGCCTCTCAGGGGTCCTCAGTCTAGCCCAAGGACCTGGGCTTTAGCTGAGCCCCTAATAGGCCACAGCCCCCAGCTTCCTGCTGGGAAAATCTAGGAGCTGAGGAAAGAATCACAGAATCCTAGAATGTCAGAGCTGAAAGAGACCATCTAGTCCAAACCTTTCATTTTACTGATGGGGAGACAGGGGCCTACAGAACAGGCATGACCTGCTGAAAGTCACACAGTGAGTCATTTAGGGATTGCAGGATCATCAGGAGCAGGGCTGGGTCAAAAGGGAATAGGAGCTTCAAGGACTGGCCCTGGGTTTCTTTCAGAAACAAGGAGACAAGTGCCGGTCCAGTGGCTGTGATGGGAAAGGATTATTACAAGATTCTTGGGATCCCATCGGGAGCCAACGAGGATGAGATCAAGAAAGCCTACCGGAAGATGGCCTTGAAGTACCACCCAGACAAGAACAAAGAACCCAATGCTGAGGAGAAGTTTAAGGAGATTGCAGAGGCCTACGACGTGCTGAGTGACCCTAAGAAACGAGGCCTGTATGACCAGTATGGGGAGGAAGGTAAGAGAGCAGTGCTCCAGGCTGATGCTGGCCCCCTGTCCTTGTGTGGGGTGCTGGGTGACCCAGTTCTTGTAGCACGGAACTGGAGGCTGAGGAGGGGTGATGGAGGCAAGTGTTCTCCGCACTGACACCCAGAGGAGAGTAGAGACCACCACTCCCCAGCCTTGGCTTACATAGTTCTCCCTGCCTCTCTCTGCCCCTCTCCCTCCTCAAATTCAGGCCCTAGGGACGTCTGAAGTCCGAACCAGAGGCTTTCCCCCTCCCTTTTTTCCCTCCCAGCCTTATTAGTCCTGCCTGAAGTCCCTGCTGCTTCATTGGCTGCTAGGGAAGGTTAGGGAAAAGGCGTGTGTGCCTTGGCTCTCTGAGGAGAGAGCATTTACATTCATCAGCATAAAAGTTTGGCCCTTAAGCAGCCCGGGAATTAACCACTGGAGCTCTGATATAGAGAGATGATTCTCTCCTTCCCTGCCACTTCAGGCCAGCAGGACAGAGAGGGAGCTTTGCCTCCCTGAGGAAGTGGAAGGGATCCAAGGATGGAAGGGGAACTGCTGCTGGCATCTTGCCCCCTCCCTGACGTAGCTGGTGGCCAGGCACAGGGTGGCAGGAAAGGCCCAAATAAAGCCTCTGAGAGGGTGGCCCCTCCCAGTACATCCCACAGGCATGATGTAGCTGCTAATTCTGGGCCTGCCCCTCAGGGCCGCCTGCCACCCGCCAGCCACAGGCACCTGTCAGGCTATATTAAGAGACATTGTCACAGCTGAGGACTCTCCTTCCTAAGAGGAACTGCCCTTCCTGCCCAACAGCATCTACCTTTCTTCCACATTCTCCTCCTCCCTCTCCCCACTCTAGCCACAAAATTAGATAGTCTGATGATATGTGCGTACCTGCTACAGAGTAGATAGGTGCTCAAAAGAATGTTCTTTTCCTCCCCTCCTTGCTATGTATCCCATGCCCCTATCCTCTGCACACCCCAGTCCTCCCAAACCCCTCTTCTTATTCTCCATGCACTAATTCCTTCAGGTCTTCCCTGCTCACCTACTAGACTTGCCAACTCCTAGATTCACAGGCATCTGCTAGAATCTTTGGTATTCTCTCAGCTAAGAAATTTGTCTCTCTGGGATGGAGGGGTGGGAACAGTAGGGCTGGGAAGAGGGAAGCAGTGCAGATACCATGCCCCCATGTGACCTGTCTAGGAATTGCACTCTTTTCTCCACTTGGCCTCACCTTTGTTAGCTGGAGAGCTACCCAGAAACTTCATCCCTCCTGCATGACCAAGCCCAAGTGAAGGGCAAAGTTCAGCCTCTAAACCCAGACACTGGGTCCTAATGTCAATCTACATCCTAGGAGGTCTCCTAAGAATACAGCACAACCTTAAGGAGAAACCCAGGGGCCTGGGGCCTGGGTTAGGACAAGCGGCCTTGAAAATGTGGGTTATATTTCTGTCTGGCCTGCCCCTTCCCCAACAGCCAGCCAGAAGACTTGTGCACACAGACTTTGTGCACAACCCTGGCTAGGGACAAGTTGCTCCCAGCATGAAAAAGGGGGTGGTGGTGACACAACAGGAGTCCCTACAGAGAAATTACCCCCTCCTGTTGTTATCAGTCCAATATCCCTCTCTTACTGAGCTCTGCCAGGCTTCTTGAACTTACCTGGTAATCAGACCCTCAAGAAAAGAAAAGAACAGACCCTGAGTCTTAGGGGAGGGATGAAGAGGCAGCTGCCACAAGTCTCTGAACTGCCTGCCACTTGGCCTTTCTAATGAAACCCAAATCTGTTCTTGCAGTCCCAGGAAATAAGAAGCTAATTTAATTTAGGCTTAGACTTCCACAGCCAATTGAAATTCTAGATAAAAAGCCTCAAAGAAAAAGGCCCCTTCCCCTAGCCTGGGCCCCACCCCAGAGTCTATATATTCTAGAGAAATTCTCAGTGTTAACCGCTTCCCTAACTCCTCCCCACACCCCCTAACACCACCACTACCATCTCCCCATGAAGGTTGCCTCCCACAATCTGAGCTCCTTAGACAGGACCTGGCTCCAGAGAGAGCAGCTATGGCCATTACCTGCAGTGGGCCTGCTCGTTCATGCATTTTGGTTGCTTTGACATTAGGTATGGGGTATAGGACTTGGTGTTAAGTCCAAGAAGCTCTGTTCCCATTGTGTTCTATGTCTGTCCGGTGTGTGAATGGCACCCCTGGAGTTGTACAATAGTGTGAGCTCTGAGTGTGGAAACAAAGCTCTTAAAAACTTTAATGAAATAGCTCCTCATCTCCAAGCTAATGAGCTTTCCTGCTTTTTGGGTCCCTCTTGATTTCCCATTTGGATAGGAGTCAGAAAAAAAAAAAAGGGAACTATGGGTAGAAGCAGAATGAAAGCAGGCTTTCTCCTGGACTGTATCCCCACCTTATTTGGGACAGGTCACTTACTGGCTTCCTGTGTAGTCAAATCCTATCTGATTTTCCCTTGCTCTGTGTGTCTTTAGAGATAAACAAAGATTTGGGAGTCAAGTATGACTGTAGTGTGATCCCAAGCCGGCCACTCGAGGCTTTGTGAGACATGGGTACATGGAAGAGACTAGAGGACTACAAGTCCTGTTCTCCAAGTCTTCTACTTAGTTTTTCTATCTATTGTAACTCAGCCTCTTGAACCTCATGATGTGCTTTATTATCAAACATATAATTAAGAATAAAAATTAATCTTGTCAGAGGTTTTCTTACTCTATTAGGCTAGCCCTCTCTGTGGAAGAGCGGTGGCTTCTTTCTCTAGGCCCATGAACTGGGGGGTAGAAGGCAGGGGGTGGAGATTGGAGTGGGGTCAGGACCAGCCACACTATCCCTAACTTCTCCTCCCTCCAGGCCTGAAGACCGGCGGTGGTTCATCAGGTGGCTCCAGTGGCTCCTTTCACTACACCTTTCACGGGGACCCCCACGCCACCTTTGCCTCCTTCTTTGGTGGCTCCAACCCCTTCGATATCTTCTTTGCCAGCAGCCGTTCCACTAGACCCTTCAGTGGCTTTGACCCAGATGACATGGATGTGGATGAAGATGAGGATCCATTTGGCGCCTTTGGCCGCTTTGGCTTCAATGGGCTGAGTAGGGGCCCAAGGCGGGCCCCCGAACCACTATACCCTCGGCGCAAGGTGCAGGACCCACCTGTGGTACATGAGCTGCGGGTGTCCCTGGAGGAGATCTACCACGGCTCCACCAAGCGCATGAAGATCACAAGGCGGCGCCTCAACCCTGATGGGCGAACTGTGCGTACCGAGGACAAGATCCTGCACATTGTCATCAAGCGTGGCTGGAAGGAAGGCACCAAGATCACCTTCCCCAAAGAAGGTGATGCCACACCTGACAACATCCCTGCTGACATTGTCTTTGTGCTCAAAGACAAGCCCCACGCACACTTCCGTCGAGATGGCACCAATGTGCTCTACAGTGCCCTGATCAGCCTCAAGGAGGTAGGGCCTGGGTCAGGTTGTGTGTGTATGTGTTGGGGGCAGGGGAGAATAATGGGGACATTCTTTCCTCACTTCAATCTTTTCCTCCCTTCCCACTCAACCCCCCATTTTCCTCACTCTCTACCTCATTTTCCCCAGGCGCTGTGTGGCTGCACTGTGAACATTCCCACTATTGATGGCCGGGTGATCCCATTACCCTGCAATGACGTCATCAAGCCAGGCACCGTGAAGAGACTCCGTGGGGAGGGCCTTCCTTTCCCCAAGGTGCCCACCCAGCGAGGAGACCTCATTGTCGAGTTCAAAGTTCGCTTCCCAGACAGATTAACACCACAGACACGACAGATCCTTAAGCAGCACCTACCCTGTTCCTAGGCTCTGCCCCAGCCAGCCCAGAGTCTACCACAGCAATACCCCCTACACTCACCCACTCAATGTGCACCCAGCTTGATGTCCACTGGACACTGGCAACTTTTTCTAAAATGCAAAAAAAAAAAAAAAAAAAAAAAAGCCACTGGATTTCAGGAAAATGTTCCTGTCCCTGACCCCTTTCAGAGCTGGGCTGCCTTGGGGAAGTGGGTGGGAGGTGGGGAGAGCTAGCCCAGGCCAGGGGTCAATTTTCATGTCACTAGTTTCAAATCCAGTTCCCACTCCAGTGGCTGGAGAGTGACCTGAGTGCTACTTGAAGATACAGAGATTCCTTGTCCATGCCTGTAAATAGCATGTCCTCTTACCCCTCTCAGCTTTGCTAATACATCTCCTCTCCCTTCTCTCCAGCTTCCTCCCAGTGGCAGAGGAAGAAGATAGAAAGGACACTGCTTTCCCACCCCAGCCCCACCCCTAGGTCCACAGTGTCTAAGGTTAATGCACACATATTCATACACACGAAGCACTCACCTAGAGCTGTGCCTCTCCAGAGTTAAGAAGGGAAGGTCCGTAACCCATGAACCGGGCCACTGAGCACGAGACACTTTTCATTAGGGCCGGGAAGGTGAATGGGGGCTTGGCAGCCTCCCTGAGAGCCCCCCACACTACCCAGATCTCCCTGCTGCTCTCAGGAGTTTGCAGGGGTGGAGGGAGGGGAAGAGGGCCTGCTGTATTAAGGCTAAGAGGTAGGGGGCAGGGTCCATCCCCCAGCCTTCATCAGGAAGGGAAAGGGCTTTGGGGTCAGATGACAGCTATTCCCCACCAAGAGATTCAGGGTCACAGGTTTCTCCCCACACCTCTGAACTCAGGGCCTAGCCACCCTCAAACTTCCAAATCCCATTTTTGTGATACGTGAAGCTACTTATTTCTTACCCTTCATGGAGGCTGTGTGGGGAATTTCTAGCCCTTTAATGCCTGTGTGACCCCACCCCACTCCCACAATTGTATAAAGGTCAAGTAGTGAAGGAGCTAGGGGAAGACTGCTTCAGCCAGGTCCTGGGGTGGGGTCTTTAGGTTTTCTCACTTTGACAAGCCCCTGAATGTTTTTATAGTAGTTTTTTTTGTATTTTTTTGTAATGACAGTATTATGGAAAAAAAAATAAAGTATTTTAAAAATAAGGCATCTGAGCAGGAGCAATGAACCTGGGATGGGGGCAGGTGTGAAGTGCCATTCAACTTCCCTCCAGGGCCCTGGTTACCTCTGAGAACTCCAGGCGGTTCTTCAATATAAGGTGGAGCTGACTCCTTCCTCTAAGCCTAGGCTCATGGGATTTCTAATTTTTTTTTAATGTTTATTTATTTTTGAGAGAGAGAATGTGAGAAGGGGAGGGGAGGAGAGAGAGGGAGACACAGAATCTGAAGCAGAGTCCAGGCTCAGAGCCTGATGTGGGGTTTGAACTCATGAATGGTGAGATCATGACCTGAGCTGGAGTTGGACACTTAACCACCTGAGCCACCCAGGCTCCCCAAGGCTCATGAGATTTCTAAAACATATACCCCAAACACAACAGAGACAGAAGATACCACTCAGCTATTAGCAGAAACAAATCTATTTAGAATGAATAAATATCCTTTGTTGGATATTTGAAGGATATGCTAGCATGAGAACTAATAATTTTCTCTACATAGACTGGAATTTTCTTTTGAGAAAAATTGTCCTCCTGGGAGGCAATGGAGGGAAGACTTTCTGGCTAACTAGAAGAGATACATCCCCAAAGACAGAGCCTGGGGCAGTGGAAAGAGTGGCTTGAGGTACTTGGCATCTTTGGCCCACGCTGACAGGGCCTGGCTGGGGATGCAGGCTTCCTGAAAGGCAGGAGCACTGTTGCTGATCCTTAAATCTTACAACTTTCTGGGGATATCTGTCCTTGTCTCTGAAATATCTATCCCTGCTGAGACAACTCTGATAGGGCCTGCATGATACATTTGTTACTTTCCTTGGACTGGGTAAGGAGGAGCCCTATAGTCACAGAAATGCCCATCTGTAGGCTATGCCTGGGCCTAGACTTTCTACTGGTGCTGACTTTCCTCCATGCCTGAGCCCCAGATCCTTCTCTAAGATCAAGCCCACAAGAACCATGCCCTCCTGAGCTTCAGTGTCCTCAGTGCCATGAAGGCATCTCTGCCTTCACCTGGGCCTGGGCTCCATACAGAGGCTAACACCAACTACGCTTTAAGAGGGAACTTCTGCCCTTGATTTTCTCCTGGGACAATGCCAGTGAGGGAAAAAAGCTCCTCATCATTTTACCTAAAGTACTTTGGTGAGGAGCCTATTCCTTCCAGTGAAGAAATCAAGGGTTCTTGCTCACAAGAGTGTCTGCTAATTTCCTGGCCCCAGGTGGGAGATCCCCAATCCTGCATCTTCTACTCCTTGCTTTCTTGTTTTGGGTCCCATAGGTTGTCTTTCTCTTCACTTGGGGCTAAATTATTATCCTGGCCCTTTCCTCAGGCCTCAAGTTTTGGGATCCAGGTGTTCTCAGCCAGACTGCTTCCTTCCTCTGGCCTCAGTGTGTTCATAGAAGACTTGGGAAGCTGTCATATCTCCACTGAGCCCTCTCTGGGATGGGCCTATGAGTCCTTAGAAGCCAGGCTATGTGAGGCCAGGGTCATTTCCATGAGAAATCCCTGAAGCTGGCTCTGCAACTCAACTTGCAGTTGCACCTTTCCCTTCTTGGAGGCTGCATGAGGTATTTGTGGTACTTTAATGCCTGTATAATCCTCTACTCACACACACACACACACAGACACAGACACCTATAAAAAAGTCAAGGTAGTAAAGAAAGTAGGGGAAAAATTAGCCAGGTCCTGGGGAGGTGGGTCTTTACTGGGTCTTCTCACTTTGAGAAGCTTCTGAATCCTTTTAAAGTAGTGTGGGTGTGTGTGTGTGTGTGTGTGTGTGTGTGTGTGTGTGTAATTTTGTAATGACAGTACTGTGACCTTACTTTGTTCATTTGTATGACAACAATATATTCTTTAAGGTTTGGCTATCCTGAATTTTGAGCAACCAGTACTCTTGGTGGTAGGGACCATTTCTTGGTCACTGGAGCTCTTTGACCACTCAGACATTTAGCTTCTGGGCATCTCCCAGCTCATTGACTCTCAGAACATCTTCAGATTGTGACTTAGCAGCTGGCATCTTATTGGACTTCACTATCTTCCTGGACTATCTGGCCCTTGAAGGAATCCCTAAATTAGTATCCAATATCCTTTCCCTAAAGTAGAAACTCCAACAAGATGCTCTCTTTAGCGATGATCCCTTCCAGACACTCTTCTCTCTGTTCTCTACCTCTGGGGCACTGCTCCTCCATGGCTGGAGTCTGTTGGTGTACAACTCCGCTCGGATCCCTTGGGTCATGTCCTGCCATCATTTGGAAGTGACTCAGGACTGCCTCTCTTGCTCCCCATACAGTTACATTGTGCCACGATTTGTCCATGATGATGGGCAAAAGTTCGTCTGCTCTTCTTCTTGGACTGGGGTCCTGTGTGAACCATGACCAACATCTCAGGGCCCTCTGGTTTCCTTGCTCTCAGCTGAGGGGGCAGGAAAAGGACTATCCAAGGTAGAAACTGAATTTTTTGTGATCAGCCTGTCCTCTGACCTGCACAATGGCTTCTTTCAAATTGCTATGCAACCTTGACTTAGCTATCCCCAAAACACGGGTGGCTGAGAGAGAAAAGTGGATCAGAGAAGAAACCATAATTGGGTCTTTATTAACTTAACAGTTATATGGATTCAAGGACCTGGTGAGGTAAGCACACACAAAACTATAAAACCTGGGCTCCATAGTGCTTATCTAAAGCCTAGATCAAGGAAGGGAAGCTTCCAAGAGGTATTCAGGCAGTGTTCCTGATTCATTGAGGGTACTAAATTTCCAGTTCCCAAGTGACTATAAAGACTTCCCAGGAGGGGACAATGTATAATTGGCAGCAAGCCATGAGCAATACATACCTAGACACACAATAAAACCACTGTGATAGACCTGCCCCAGCTTTCTGTCCAAGTAAACTAAGGCATTTTCCAGTTGTCTCCAATCTATGTTCTCTTTTGAACACATTGATAAGTCATTTTCTGACCATTTCTCTGAATGACTCATCAAGTCACTCTTTATCTCCTCTGCAGAATCAGCTCCCAAAGCCTTCATGGGGTAGCTTTCTGAATTCCTTGATAGGTAACAATTGGGGCCTTTCTTCAAACTATGCCTCAGACTCTTCCCTTGGTCATTTCATAACTGGAACTTTACTGGGCCCCTCCCATAAAAACTTCCTGGGTGTCACAATCCAATCTTTCTTAGATCCTTGCTGCTTTGGCTCATAAACACAGAGGGCTGCGAAAGCCTTATATTGTTCCTTAGCTGAGATTTGTCCATTGGTTGCCACAAGACTGCATCAATACCAGAGACTCTTGGATCTTGCAAGCCAAGACCCACCAGTACACCCATGGGACTCTTTCAAAGGTGGTGCTTTAGCTGGTTCCAAGTATTATTACTTACAGGACATTCTCTAGGAAGAATGGAAACTAGCACATAGGACTTGGAGGCCAGACTGTATTGAAGAAGGTTAAAACTCACACATTTTCAAACTACTTCTGTAACAGGTATTCTATTTCAGTTGGGGTGAGATATTGTCCTTCATACTGCGTCCTAGGAAAGGATACTCCAGATACCCTAATCTGGGGTGGAGAAGAAGGTAGTAGGAGTGGGAATAAGGATTAAAGTTTGGCCTGAGGTAGGGCTGGTAATGAAGCAGGATTCAGGACTGGGAAGCAGTAAGGAATCTTTTGCCTGAATTTGAACTGAGGGGCAGAGGAATGGGCATTAGAAACTATACTGCATAAAACAAAGGGAGACTCCAGTGGGGAACAACCACCAGAGACCAGGACAGTAGCCACAAGGGACTAACTGTGCAGAGAGGAGAAAGCCTAAGATAGCTGCCTCCATTTATGCTGCAATGATTCCCCACCAGATTTGAGAATGTGGGAGCTGCTGAAGACTGTGCAGTTGCTCTTGTTTATCTTCAGTGATCCACAATAGTTGGTAGCCTACGGTGTCCTGCATGTCAGCAAGTGACTCAAAAATAATCTCAGAAGAATATAAACATATATCCCCTTAGCAAAAACTAGGAGACTCATTGGTTCCAGTGATTTAATGAAACCCCTGTCCAATCATTGACTGATCACTAAGTTAACCAAGCAGAGACTTGAGTGATCACACACAAAACAAAAAGGGGCACTCAGTCGGTTGAGCATCTGACTTCAGATCAGGTCATGATCTCACAGCTCATGGGTTCAAGCCATGTGTCGGGCTCTGTGCTGACAGCTCAGAACCTGGAACCTGCTTTGGATTCTTCCTCTGCCCCACCTCCATTGCATGTGCACATACTTGTCTCTCTCTCTCTCTAAGGAAAAAAAAAAGTAACCCTGAGGAAGCCCAGACATCAAACTTACTAGACAAACACTAAATCAGCTGTTTAAAATAAGTTCAAAGAAAACTATGTCTTAAAAAAATGAATGGAAAGTATAAAAACAATGCCTCACCAAATAGATATTGTCAAGAAAGAGATAGAAATTACTTTTAAAAATATAACCAAATAGATATTCTGGAGTTGAAAAGTACAATAAATGAAATGAAAATTTCAATAAAAGTTCAAGAGCAGATCTGAGAAGGTGGAAGAAAAACTAATGAATTTAAAGATAAATTGATTGGGATTATGCAATGTGAGGAGCAGGAAAAAAAGAAAGAATAAAAATGAAAAGAGCCTAGGAGACCTGTGGGACACCATCAAGAATAACAATATACAAATAATAGGAATCCCAAAAAGAGGTGGGGCATGGGCGGGGGCAGAAATAATATCTGGAGAAACAATGGCCTGAAATCACCCACTTTGACTGAAAGACTAGTCTACATATCCAAGAAGCTCAACAAATTCCAAACAGGATGAACACAAAGAGATCCACACTTACACATATCATAATCAAACTGTCAAAAGACAAAACAAAAAGAGAATCTCTTAAGAGGCAAGAGAAAAGTGACTCATCATGCACAAGGAATCCTCAATAAGGTTTAACAGCTGATTTCTCATCAAAAGCCATGAAGGCCAGAAGGAATTGGTTGACATACTCAAGTTCTGGAAGAAAAATTCCATACTCACCTAATCTATCCAACAAAAACGAAGGAGAAATCAAGACCAGATAAACAAAAACTGAGAATCCATTGCTAGAAAATCTTACCTACAAAAAATAGTAATGGGAGTCTGTCAGGCTAAAATAAAGGAAACTAGACAGTAACTCAAATCCACATAAAGAAATAAAAAGCACTGGTAAAAGTAACAACAAAGGAAAATATGAAAGATACTATAAATGCATATTTATAACTCTTTTCTTCTTTGGATTTAAAAGATGCCTGCATAAAGCATAATAATAAATCTGTGTTGATGAATGAGAGCACAAAGGAGGGAAAAGAAAATGAAACTAGGAGCAAAGCTTATAGAAGCAAACTATGTAGGAGCAAACTAGATTGTCATAAATTAAGATTTATTAAGATAAAGCTAAGAAAATAAGATGAAAGATAAGATTTATTAGGATAAATTAATAAATATAAATTATGATAATTTTTACACCCAGGGCAACCACTAAGAAAATAATTCAAAAATATAGTAAAAGAAACAACAAGGTCATTAAAATGGCATACCAGAAGTATCAATTTAACAAAAAAAGGAAGCAGTAATGGAGTAACTGAGAAACAAAAAACCATAAGAAATATGAAATGCTAACAGGAAAATTGTAGACATAAATCCTAGTACCACTAATTATATTAAGTATGAGTGTATTAAACTCTCCAATTAAAAGGCAAACACTGGAAACATAGATTAAAAATACATGACCCAACTGTATATACTATCTACAAGAGGCAAAGTTTTGCATTTAAAAACACAAGCTAAGGGATGCCTGGAGGACTCACTCAGTTTAGCATCCAGCTCCTGATTTTGGCTGAGGTCATGATCTCAGAGTAGTGGGATTAAGCCCCAAATCAGACTCTGCACTGAGTGTGGAGCTTGCTTGGGATTCTCCCTCTCTCCTTATGCCCTTCTCCCCCTGCTCATGCCCTCTCTCTCTCCCTCTCTCTTTCTCACTAAAAAAAAAAGTAAACATATTGAAAAAGATATATTGTGCAGACCATAACCAAAAGAAAGCTATAATGAGGCAATATTAATATCAGAAAAAATAGACTTTGAAAGAAAAATTTTTACAAGAGACAAAAAAGGGGTATTTTATAATGATAAAAAATTAATCCATTAAGAAGATAAAACAATTATAAATTTTTTAATGTTTATTTATTATTGAGAGACAGAGAGAGACAGAGCATGAGCGTGGGAGGGGCAGAGAGGAGGAGACACAGAATCCGAAGCAGGCTCCAGGCTCCAGGGCTCCAACCCATAAACTGGGAGATCATGACCTGAGCAGAAGTTGGACGCTTAAACAACTGAGTCACCCAGGCACCCTGAAGATAAAACAATTATAAATATATATGCATCTAACAAAGAACTTCCAAAACATAAAGCAAAAAATGACATAACTGAAGAGAGAAATGGACAATTCATAAAAAAATAATTGGAAATGTCAATACTCCACTTTTTTTCAATACTCCACTTTCAACAATGTGTAAAAACAACCATGCCAAAGATTAACAAGGAAATAGAAGACTTAAAAAATAGTATAAATCACCTAGACCTAAGAGACATCTATAGAGCATTCCATCCAATGATAGCAAAATACACATTCTTTTCAAGTATGCATGAAACATTCTCCAAGTTAGACCATAGGCTAAGCCTTAAAACAAGAATTGATAAGCTTAAAAGGAATGAAATCATACCAAGTATTTTCTGTGATCACAATAGAATGAAAGAAATCACTATGAGAAGGGAATCTGGGAAAATTATAAATAGATAGAAATTAAACAACACCCATTGAAATAACCAATGTATTGAAGAAAAAATCACAAGGTAAATTAGAAAATACTTAGAGGCAAATAAAAAAATATCAAAACTTATGGGATGGAATGAAAGCAGTGCTCGGAGGGAAATTTATATCTGTAAGTACATTTTCAAAATTTTTCAAATCAACAACCTAACTTTATATCTTAGAACTAAGCTAGATAAAGAAGAGGAGGAGGGCACCTGGGTGGCTCAGTCAGTGAAGTGTCTGACTCTTGATTTCAGCTCAGGTCATGATCTCACAGTTCATGAGTTCAAGCCCCACATCAGGCTCTGCACTGACAAAGCAGAGCTTGCTTGGGATTCTCTCTCTCTCTCTCTCTCCCTCTCTCTCTGCTTCTCTCTGTCTCTCTGTCTCTCAAAATAAATAAATAAACTTAAAAAAAAAAAAAGAAGTGGAGGGCCACCTGGGTGACTCAGTAAGTTGACCATCTGACTCTTGATTTCCACTCAGGTCATGATCTCACGGCTCATGGGATGGAGCCCCAAGTTGATCTGCATTATTATTAACACAGGGTCTGCTTGGGGTTCTCTCTCTCCCTCTCTCTCAGCCCCTCCCCAGCTCACATATATGCTCTCTCTCTCTCTCTCAAAATAAGTAAATAGATAAACTTAAAAAAAAAGAAGAAGAAAGAGGAAAGAAACCCCAAGCAAGCAGAAGGAAGAAAATAATAAAGAATAGGTCACAAATAAATAAAATAGAGTATAAAAAAATCAATGAAATCAAAAGTTGGTTGTTTGAAAAGATGAAAAAAAACCCCAAATCTTTAGTAAGATTGACTAAGAAAAAAACAGAGAAGACTCAAATTATTAAAGTCAGAAGTGAATGTGGGAACAGTAGTATCAACCTTACAGCAATAAAAAGTATTATAATAGAATACGATGAACAACTGTATACCAACCAATTAGATAACCCAGAAGAAAGGGACAAATTCCTTGAAACATATTATGATAGTTAATTTCATGTGCCAGTGTTACTAAGCCACGGGGTGTCCAGATATTTGGTCAAACATTATTCTGGGAGGTGTTTTGTGTTTTTTTTTGAGGATTTTTTTGGGATGAGATTAACATTTTATCAGTAGACTAAGTAAAATAGATTTCCCTCCCTAATGTGGGTGAGCCTCATCCAATCAGTTGAAGGCCTGAATAGAATTATAAGGCTGACCTTGCCCAGAGTGAGAGAGAGCTTTCTGCCTAACAGCCTTTGAACTGGCTTTTTTCCCAGCCTTCAGACTTGAAGTGAAACATCAGCTATTCCTGGGTCTCAAATCTGCCAGCCTTGGGACTGAAACTACATCATCGGCATTCCTGGTTCTTTGGACTTAAATTGGAACTAAAAAAAAAATCAGGTCTCCTGGGTCTCTAGCTTCCCAACTCACTCTGTACATCTTGGCATTTGCCAACCTCCATAATTGTGTGAGCTAATTTCTTATAATAAATCATATATATGTGTGTGTGTGTATACTGTGTGTGTATGTGTGTGTGTGTGTATTTATGTGTGTATGTATATATACATATTTTTTGTTTTGTTTTATATGTATATTTATCCTATTGGTTGTTTTTTCTGGAGAACCCTAATACACAGACGTTACCTAAACTGTCTAAAAAACAAACAAACAAAAACCAGAAATCTCAACAAACATATAACAAGAAATTGAATCAGTAATCAAAAACTTCCAAAAAAGAAGACATAGAGATGGTCAACAGACACGTTAAAAGATGCTCAACATCACTAAATCATGAGAGAACTGCAAATAAAATCACAATGGAATATCACTTAACACCTGTCAGAATGGCTGAAATTAAAAACACAAGAAAAAACAAGTGTTGGTAAAGATGTGGAGAAAAAGAAACCCTGGTGCAGCCACGGCAGAAAACAATATGGATGTTCCTCAAAAAACTAAAACCAGAAATACCATATGATCCAATAATTCCACTACTGGGTATTTTTTTAAACGTTTATCTTTTAGAGAGAAAAAGTGTGAGCAGGGGAGGGGCAGAGAGACAGGGGGACAGAGGGTCCAAAGAGGGCTCTGTGCTGACAGAAGAGAGCTCCTTGCAGGGCTCAAACTCATGAACTGTGAGATTGTGACCTGAGCCTAAGTCAGACGCTTAACCAACTGAATCACCCAGTATGTATGTATGTATGTATGTATGTATGTATGTATGTATGTATAAATATAGATGTGTATATATATATATAATGTACATATATATATATATATATATATATATATATATATATATATAAAACGGAATATTACTCAGCCAAAGAACATATGCAACAACCTGGATGGACCTAAAAGGTACAATTCTAAGTGAAATAAATCAGAGAAAGACAAATGCCATATGATTTCACTTATATGTGAAATTTAAGAAACAAAACAAATGACGAAACAAAGAAAAAAGGGAGATAAACAAAAAAACAGGCTCTTAAATATAGACAACAAACTGGTGGTTGCCAGTGGGGAGGTGGGGGGGGGGTGGTGAAATAGGTGATGGAGATTAAGAATACACTTACTTGATGAGCACTGAGAAATATATAGAATTGTTGAATCATTATATTGTACACCTGAAACTAATATAACACCGTATGTTAATTATACTTCAATAAATAAATAAATAAAATCAACAAACAAACAAAAACCTTCCAACAAAGAAAAGTCCTGGACTTGATGGCTTCACCAGTAAATTCTACTAACCATTTTTTTTCTACCAAACATTTAAAGAAATAGTAATACCAACCCTTCTCAAACTCTTCCTCAAAACTGAAAAGGAATACTTTCTAACTCATTCTATGAAGTCAAAATTACCCTGATACTAAAGCCAGATAAAGAAAAATTAGATAAGAAATAACAAAATTAGAGATTCTAAGTATATTTATTCTAAATAAATTTAAATAATAAAATTAGGGGCGCCTGGGTGGCTCAGTTGGTTAAATGCCTGACTCGATTTTGGCTCAGGTCATGATCTCATGATTCATGAGTTCAAGCCCCAAATCAGGCTCTGGGCTGACAGCATGGAGCCTGCTTGAGATTCTCTCTCTCTCTCTGCCCCTCCTCTGTTTGTGTGCACTCTCTCTCTCTCTCCCTCTCTCTCCCTCTCTCTCAAAATTAATAAATAAACTTTAAAAAATAATAAAATTAGATTAGAAAAGAAAATTATAGGACAACATCCTTTATGAATATAGATGCAAAAATCCTCAAGAGAACAGTAGCAAATTGAATCAACTGCACATTAAAAGCATTATTATTCCTCAAAACTAAGTGGGATTTGTTCCAGGAATGTAAGTGTAGTTCAACATAAGAAAAACAATCAATGTAATACTTCATATTAGTAGAATAAAAAGGAAAAACACATGATAAT
This sequence comes from Panthera pardus, assembly GCF_024362965.1. NCBI lineage: Eukaryota > Metazoa > Chordata > Mammalia > Carnivora > Felidae > Panthera > Panthera pardus. The sequence continues at coordinate 56,509,612 of NW_026526766.1, forward strand.
CTCAATTGATACAGAAAAAACTAACAAAATCCAACCTTTTCATGATAAAAACCAAGAAAACAAGGAATAGAGGGAAATTTCCTCAACATGATAATGGGTACTTATGAAAAACCTCCAGCTAGTGTCATACTCCACAGAAAAGACTGAAAATATTCCCCTAAGATAGGGAACAAGACAAGGGTGCCCACTTTAACCACTGCTAATCAACATTGTACTGGAAGTTCTAGCCAGAGTTATTAGATAATAAAAAGAAGCAGAAAGCATCCAAACTGGAGAGAAAAAAGGTGAAATTATCTCTATTCACAGATGACATGCACACAATCCTATATATATAGAAAATCCCAAAGAATTGACAAGAGAGCTAGTAGAGCTAATAAATGAATTCAACAAAGTTACAAGGTACAAGATCAACACACTAAATCATTTGTGTTTCTCTATGCACCACAAGGAAATAACCCAAAAAGGAAATTAAGAAAGAACTTCCATTTACAATAGCATATAAATACCAATACATAAGAATATATCTAACCAAGGAGCTGAAGAACTTGTAGGCTGAAAACTACAGAACATTGCTGTAAGAAATTAAAGAAGAGCTAAATAAATGGAAAGACACTGCATGTTCATGGACAGGAAGACCTAACATTGTCAAGAAGTCAACATTACCCAAAGTGATCTATATTCAACAAATCCCTATCAAAAGTCCAACAGCCTTTTTTGCAGAAATGTAAAAGCCATCCTCAAAATCATATGGAATTTCAAGGAACCCTGAATAGCCAAACAATCTTGTAAAAGAAGAATAAAGTTGGAGGACTCACACTTCCTTGCCTTCAAAACTTACCACAAAACTGCAACAATTAAAACAGTATGGTACTAGCATAAGAATAGACACATAGAGCAATGGAATAAAACAAAGAGCCTAGAAATAAACCTTCACATATGGTAAATTGATCTTTTTATTCAAGTATAATTAACACACAGTGTTACATTAGTTTCAGGTGAATGTATGATATGATTCAACAATTGATTCAACAATTGTAGAATATGATTCAACAATTCTATACATTGCTCGGTCTTCATCAAGATTAAGTGTACTCTTAATCCTTTTCACCTATTTCACCCATCTTCCCACCCATCTCCCTCCTGGCAACCACTAGCTTGTTCTCTATATTTGAGAGTCTGATTTTTTGTCTCTTTTTTTCTTTGTTTATTTGTTTTGTTTCTGAAATTCCACATATGAATGAAATCATATGGTATTTGTCTTTCTCTGGCTTTTTTCACTTAGGATTATACCCTCTAGATCCATCCATGTTGTTGCAATGGTTAACTGATTTTTGAAAAGGGTTCCATGCTCACTTTGGCAGCACATATACTAAAACTGGAACAATACAGAGAAGACTAGCATGGCTCCTGAGCAAGGATGACATGCAAGTTTGTGAAGCTTCCATATTTCTGAATGTGAAAGGAAACTGTTCCTGAACTTGACTGTCTCTAGCAGAGCATTTTGTTTGGTGTATAAAACCCCAAGATGTGTTGGGTCCAAAGTGAACTTGAAAAGTGTAAAATGAAATAAACTGTGTAAAATAAAAATAATAAAAAAGAAAAGGGTTCCAAACCATTCAGTGGAGGCAATCTTTTCAACAAATGGTACTGAGAAGTGGACCTTTATATCATACCATATACAAAAATTAACTCAAAATGGATCAAAGACCTAAATTTAAGAGTTAAAACTATAAAGTTCTGGGGAGAAAACAGTGGGGAAAAATTTCATGACGTTGGATTTGGGAACAACTTCACAGATATGACGCCAAAAGGACAGGAAACAAAACAAAACAAACACAAATATACACACACACACACACACACACACATATATATGTATATATGTATACATATATGTATACACACATATATATATGTATATATATATATGTGTGTATACATATATATATGTATATATTGGACTTCAGAAAAATTAAGAACTTCTATGCACTATCAAAAGACATTATCAAGAAAAATAAAAAGGTGACCCATAAAGTGGGAAAAAATATTTGCAAATTATGTATCTGATAAGAGATTAATATCAAGAATATATAAACAACTCAATAACAACAATAGACCTAAATTTAAAAAAAATAAAAAGGGTCTTGAATAGACATTTCTTCAAAGAAGTATACAAATAGCCAATAAGCACATGAAAAGAAGGTTAACTTCATTAGTCATGAAGGAAACGGGAACTGCAAGCCAAAACCACAATGTGGTACCACTTCAACCTAGTATGATTAAAACACACACACACACACACACACACACACACACACACACACACAAAACAGAAAATAAGAAGTGTTTGCAGGATGTGAAGAAACTGTAACCTTCATGCATTGCTGGTGGGAATGTAAGATAGTGTAGCTGCTCTGGAAAACAGTTTGGTGATTCCTTAAAAAGTTAAATACAGAACTACCATATGACCCAGCAATTCCACTCATAGGTATATCCAAAAGAATTGAAAACAGGGACTTGAACTTATATTTGTATACCAATGTTGACAGCAGCATTATTCACGGAGCCAAAAGGTACAAACAACCTAAGTGTCCATCAGCAGATGAATGGATAAACAAAATGTAATATATACATACAATAGGAATGTAAGTCAACCATCAAAAGGAATGAAATGTTTTGGGGTGCCTGGGTGGCTCAGTCAATTAGGTGTATGAGTCTTGGTTTCAGCTCAGGTCATGATCTCACGGTTTCGTGAGTTCAAGCCCCACATTGGACTCCAAGTTGACAATGCAGAGCCTGCTTGGGATTCTCTGTCTCCCTGTCTCTGCCCTTCCCCTACTCATGCTCTTTCTCAAAATAAATAAATAAACTTAAAAAAAAAAAAAGGAAGTCCTCCATTTGTAGCAAAAGACTAAACCTAGAGGACCTTAAAAAAAAAAAAAGGAATGAAATGTTTTAACATATAATACAGATGAAACTTAAAAACATTAAGCTGAGTGAAATTAGACACAGAAGGACAAATATTGTATGAATCCACCAATATGATGTACCTGGGGACAGAACATAGAAGAGAGGTTACCAGGTGCTGGGGTTGGTGGGGCAGGAAGAGAAAATTAGTATTTAATGGGTACAGAGTTTATGTTGGGGATGATGGGAAAGTCTTAGGTGTAGTGGTGATGATTACACAACATTGTGACTGTGTCTAAAGTTTGAAACTTATTTGTATACTTACAAAAAATTAAAATTATAAATATTATATTATGTGCATTATATCACAATAAGAACAATGAATTCTACACCTAAGACTAATACAATGTTAAATCTCAATTATATCTCCATAAAAATTAATTGATTTTTTAAAAATAACATCAAAATGAATCAAAGACCTATATAAGTTAAAATCAAAACTTTTAAATGGAAACAGAGGGTAAATCTTCATGATCTTGGATTTGGCAGTGGAGTTTTTAGATATGACACCAAATGTGTGAGCAACCAAGGAAAAAATAGATAAACTTCATAAAATTAAAAACTTTTGTGCATCTTAAACATTTTTTTAATATAAAAACTTTGTGCTTCAAAGGACACTATTAAGAGAGTAAAAAGATAACTCATAGAATTGAAGGAAATATTTGTAAATCATATATTTATAAAGGTTTAGTATCCAGAATACAATTTAAAAACTTTTATAACTAAACAACAAACAGACTATCTACCCAATTTTAAAATAGGCAAAGGGCTTGAATAGAAACGGTGCCAAGTATAAGATATATGAATGGCCAGTAAACATATGAGAAGATCTCAATGTTATTGGTCATTAGGGAACCCCTGTACATTGCTGGGAAATGTAAAATGGTGCAGCCAGCTTGGAAAACAGTTTTGCGGTTCCTCAAAAATTTAAACATAGAGGGGCACCTGGGTGGCTCAGTTTGTTAAGCGTCTGACTTTGGCTCAGGTCATGATCTCACAGTTTGTGAGTTTGAGCCCCACATCGGCGGTGGGGGGATCCCCGTTTGGGATTCTCTCTCTCTCTCCCCTTCACTCTCTGCTCCTCCCCCACTTGTACTCTCTCTCAAAATAAATAAACTTAAAAAAAAAAGAAAAAAATTTTAAACATAGAATTATCATATGACCTACGATCTCACTCCAAAGTACACACTCAAGAGAAACGAAAGCATACATTCCCACAAAAATTTATACATGAATTTCTAGAACAGCATTATTCATCATAACTGAAAGATGGAAATCATTCAAATGCCCACCAACAGATGAATGGAAACAAAATGTGGTATATTCATACAATGGAATATTATTCAGCCATAAAAAAAGACTGAAGTACTGATACATACTAAAACATGAATGAAACTTCAAAATCTTATGCTATATGTTGAGGAATAAGGAGTGTGTTAATGGGTACACCTCTTATTGAGACGATGAAAATGTTTTGGAATTAGACAGTGGTAATGATTACACAACCTGAAAACTATGGAATTGTACACTTTAAAGGGATGAATTCTATGGTATGGGAATATTTTTAAAGTAATATATTTTTTAATGAGTAAGAAGGAGCCACGAGTAAGAGGTTAGTATCCTGAGAAAAGGTGAAGTCAGGTGAGGTAATATGCTCCAGACACAAAGTCTAGCTGGAGAACAAGATCTGAGGATGCTCTGAAGGAAGAGGAGAAAAGGCAAGTGTTTGTGGTAAAAGACAGTCCAATAAGAAAGTGGGATTCAGTGAAAAAAAGGGCTAGTGGCTAAAGGCACCTTGTGGTGAGAATAATAAAAAGACTGGTTACAAAGAGAAATCCAATCTTGAGGGTGAAAAGGAAAAACTTTGGTAGGAGAGGTAGGGTCTGGTATCAGAGATCCAGGAGCAACTATGAAAGTCAGGTGGAGTCAAAAACATACAATGAATAAAAAGGCAAGGAGAGCTCCAAAGATGGAACAGATAGAGCTATCAGTGCATGAGTAAAATAGGTCAGTGAAAATATGGGGGCAAATGGCAGAGTGTTCTCTAATGACATAAAGACCAGTGATGGGAATGAAAAGAGTGATGTAGGCCCAGGGCCCACTGGGAAGTTGGGGTATGATTAAAGGAAGGGAAACAAGAAGGTTAAAATGATGTATAGTATGGGAAGATGAGCCTCTGTAGAATGCTCAGGCTGAAAGGATGATAAATAAGACAGTGTGAGGGGCTAACACAAAGGGACTCTTAATTGGTTTTTCTAGAGGGTCTGTTGAGAGAGTAAGGGCCAAAGAGAGAGATGGGGTTCAGGCAGAGGACTTGTGTAAGCCAAAGCCACACAGAAGGAACAGCCTCCTCCCCAATGTCCCCAAACATCAGAAGATCAGCTTTTACAGTTACTCTATCATGACCCTCCAAGCAGGGATCTTGCTGCCCTCATTAAGAAATTAGCCTGTTTGGGAGTGGGGGCACCTGGGTGGCTTAGTCAGCTAAGGGTCCACCTCTTGATTTCAGGTCAGGTCATGATTTCACTGTTGTGAGATCAGACCCTGGGTCAGGCATGAAGCCTGCCTAAAATTCTTTCTTCTCCTTCTGCCCCTCCACCACTTGTGCTCTCAGGCGTGCACTCTCTCTCTCCCTCTAAAAAAAAAAATAATAAAATAATAATAATAATAATAATAATAATAATAATAATAATAAATGAAAACAAATAATTAACAACAATTAAAAATTAAAAAAAAAAAAGAAGTTAGTCCAGATGGCCACACAAGACAAGAAGTACAAGCTGTAGCTGAGAGCAGAATGGGAATGGGGGACCCAGGAGGCCTAGCAGGAATCACATTCCCCTACATCACTGACTTTACAACACTTCTTTCATTTCTCAACAAGTGGCTTTCTTTCGTATTCTATTCCCTATAGGTTTACTCTCCCATGCAAGTTCGGCTGCACTGGAGCCCTGGAATCACATAGACCATGCTAGGAACAGAGGTGCAGGAAAAAAGAAGAGATTCATCAGTACCTGCTTTTCCAAAGAGCAAGCAGCTACCATGTCATGTGAGCTCCTTTCTATCAAGCTTTCCAAACTGGGACACTAGGAGACTCGGTCACAAGGAGCAAACGGATCTTCTAGGAGGCTGAGTAAAATGGTCCTTTGAAGAAGGCTCTTGGGACACTAGACTCTGAGAGCCCCAAGCATTAGTATACAAGACCAGTCAATGAAAACGGACAGACTCAAGTATGGAATAGTGCTCTATACTTTATCCCATAAGATCCTTATAACCATGCTGTGAAGGATGCAGGCCAAGTGTAGCTCTACACAGAATATGAGCCTTAAGAAAGTTAAATAATTTGTCCCAAATGAGGAGCTAAAAGGCTGGCCTCTAGACTGCACCTCACACCACCATCGAGTGGGCAAGACCCACTGGCCAGGTCTCTCATTCTTTCATTCCCTTGGGTGGGCCTACAGAGAACCCCAAAACAATCTAGGTTCTGACTCCTTCCTATGAGTTTCCCTGCCAAAAGTTTTGTTTTCAGAGAGGGATGGGCTGTAACAGCTGACATCCTCAGTGATTGTAGGCCTGAGTGAGTCTCATGGAAAGTAGAGACTAGTTTTAACTCTTGAGAGCTCTGGACTGAACAGGTAAATGCTTCCTATTTTCTGCAAATGCTCTCTGCTCCTCTTTCTTCCTTCTGCACTGATGCTGAAAAACAAGAAATGAATAAGGGGCCTGGACTCAATTGTCATTCTCCCCTCTTTAGGCAAGTTGCAGAAATTATATATGGATAATATGATTTTCCACATTAAGTTAATGAATTTGTATACCAGAAATTAAATTATTTTCTCTATTTCCTTCTTTGAAAATGTCACACAAATGTGGTCCTCAGTTGATTTTTAGTCAGTGGTCCTTACTGAAAAGGGAATAATCTCAGACCAACAGGTGCATGTATGGATTTTGACCCGGGGTAGAGTTTAGATTCTATCATCTCAAGCTGTTCTCCAGATCACCTCAATCACAAAGGAAATGCTTGATCCAGAGCCATCTGAGAAGGTAATGTGACTGATGAATGTACGTTGAGGAACTTTGTTCTTCCAGAAGTATCCTGAACCATCTTCATAATTTAGTTCTGTGTTGCCCCATATGGTAGTCACTAGCCATATGTAGCTATTGAGGACTCTGGAATGTTGCTAGTCTGAATTGAGATGTGCTGTAAATGTAAAATATACAGTGGATTTTGAAGACAGTACCAAAAAAGGGTGAAAGATGTCTCAATAATTTGTTCATACTGTTTATATGTTGAAATGACTGTTGAAAGGAAACATCAAATTTGCTATATATTTGTTAAAAATCTCTCTTGATATTATCCATTTTACTAACTGAATTTTTTTTTTTTTTTTACACAACAAATAGCTTTTTCATTCTTCTCTGCTGTGGAGCATTCTTTTGGTGTTTATCACCCCAAGAAACACACTTTTTCACAACAGATTTATGTAGCATTGGTGATAACCTTCATTGAACTTTGGGCACCAGTTCTGCCTCATTCTGCAGTCAACTTTGAGGACTCATACTAGTGAATTTCCTCTTCACAAAATAAAGGAAATCCTCTGACAAAGGCAATTTCAGTGCACAGTGATACACACAATTATGTTCAGAACAATGGCACAATAGCTATATGCCAAAAATATATCAAAAAAACAACTATATATGCTGTTAAAAACTTGAAATCTCCATATAAATACCTGTAAATAGTAATAAGAAAATGGAGCATGTCCTATCATACATTTAAAATTAAGTTATTGGGTTTCCAGTTAAATGTGGTCGATCAAAATATTTGTTTATCTTCTCTTTAACCTAAAATTCTGCTAAAAGAAAAAGAAAATAAACTATTGATAATGACAAGAATGAGAGGTAATACATACAAGGTACCAACAAGCTTCTGGCAGACAGAAATGGAATGGAGGACTGGTAGCTGACTTAGCAGAGCAGAAGTAACAACGAATTTAAGCACTTGGAGAAGAAGACAGGGGAAGGAAGCCAATTCATCCCACCAACTTTAATAGACCCAGAAAGTGGGGGAGGAGGCGGCATGGGACAAGGAATTGCAAATGATTGATGATTTTTGACCACATGGTAAGTAGGCTTGAGAGACTATGGGTATATATAAAACCAGATAATGAGAAAATTGAGTACTAGGAAAACAAAAAAATGTACAAAAAAGGAAACATAATTAGAATATACTATTTGACAAAACGGTAAGCAATATTTATATAGTCTATTTAATATAAATACTGACACATTTATACAATATAAATACATTTAACCAAAAAGTATTTAAAATTTTTTTTTAATGTTTATTTATTTTTGAGAGACAGAGTGTGAGCGGGGGCAGGCAGAGAGAGAGGGAGACACAGAACCTGAAGCAGGCTACAGGCTCTGAGCTGTCAGCACAGAGCCCAAGGCAGGGCTCAAACTCGTGAACAGTGAGATCATGACCTGAGCCAAAGTCAGACGCTTAACCAACTGAGCCACACAGGCAGCCCAAAAAATTATTTTTAAAAGAATTGTTCCTACTTTCTTTTTTTTTTTAGTTTATTTTTTAATTTATTTTTGAGAGAGAGATAATGTGTGTGCACTTAAGCGGGGGAGGGGCAGAGAGGGAAGGAGAGAATCCCAAGTAGGCTCTGTGCTGTCACTTGGGCTTGAACTCACCAACTGTGAGATCATGACCAAGAGCCAGGCACTTAACCAACTGAGCCACCCAGGTGTCCCGAACCAAAAATTATATTGTAAGAGTTTGGAAGAAGGAAAATGGGGATGGTTGTGAAAGCTTAACCTTCACCTTCCATAGTTAGAAATCAGTATAGGGGGAGGCGCCAAGATGGCAGAACAGCAGGGAAGTTTTTTTGCCCCTCTCATCCCTGAAATACAGCCAGATCAACACGAAACCATCCTGCATATATGAAAACTGATTTGAAGATTAACAAAACAATCTGCACAACCTGAACCAGAGAACTCAGTAGGTATGCAGCACGGAGAGGTGAACTGGGGGAGAAACCCGTGAAGGGCAGGGAGCTGTTTTTGCTTGTAGAGAGAGGACACAGACAGAGGGAGAGTATAGGAAAGCATCCCCCCTGCCCAAAATCAGCTGGAGGGAAAAGAAAGAGTACACAAGTGACAGAACACAAAAGGGAGAAAGGAGAAAGGAGAGGGTTTAAATTCCATTAAGATTCTATAAATGGGGAGTGCAGAGTCTGAAACCCCACAACTGAATACCTGGCAGTGCTCTGATGAGAAGGGCGAATCCCCAGGAGCAGAGAGCAAGGTCCTTGGGGTCCTCGGGCCACATGCGGAGAGGCGGTTCCTCTGCTGGGAGGACATTTGGTAGACGCTGTGTGGCTTCCCCACAGGCAAAGGTCCCAGTGAACTCCAGAAAACAACCGCATTTGCTGGGTGCTGGAACAAGGACGTTAAGGGGGAGGCCTGGAGCCAGATGTGTTGTGATTCCATAATCCCCAAAACGCTGCTACTAAATGATCATGTGAACTTTTTCTGGGGTGGGTTGGCACCCAGCCGCAGTCTCCGGGCATCGGCAGCAGAACAGTCTCCCAAACGTTCCTGGGGGTGGGCCACCAGCGGGCGATTGCTCAGTGAGCATTGCTCAGTGCTCCCTCCCCCAGAGTCTGAACAGGTCAAAGCTGCAGTCCCTCAGAAGTGAGGGATTGGGTAACACAGCCACACCTGAGGTAGAACTCAGGAGGGAGGTACCTCCTGGTAACCTGATGGCTTGATTACGGACAGTGTAGAAGCGGGGAGTGGATGGAAGCCGGAGATAAAGGAGGGGTGTGCAAATGCTGCTCAGGGAGAGCACAGAGTTCTGATACTAGAGACTGGGTAGCTGGGTGATGCCATTTTCACCCCTCCCGCACATGCACACACACACCTACAGGCACCACAACAATCCACCCCAGTAAGGTAAGCAGCGCCATCTAGCAGATAATTGAGCTGTTACACTAAGCCTCACCCTACTGGGCCAACCTTGCTCTGCAGGAGCAACACAAGTCTCTCTGCCTGTTTAGTTTACAGACTATAGAGTGCTTCATAGTTCAACCTCTAGGGAAAACCGATGTAATTTCAATCATACTTCAGTCTGTTTGCTGGTCCATCTATTCAATTCTTTTTTTCTTTTCTGTTCTTATTCTTAAATACAGCAAGAGAAAAAATTTATTTTTATCCTCCATTTCTATTAAAAATACTTTAAATTTTGGGGCACCTGGGTGGCTGAGTCAGTTTAGCGTCCAACTTCAGCTCAGGTCATTATCTCACAGCTTGTGAGTTTGAGCCCCACATCAGGCTCTGTGCTGACAGCTCAGAGCCTGGAGCCTGCTTCGGATTTTGTGACTCCCTCTCTCTCTCTCTGCCCTTCCTCTGCTCATGCTCTGTCTTTCTCTGTCTCTCAAAAAATAAATGTTAAAAATTTTTTTTTAAATACTTTAAATTTTTTCTACTATATTTTTTACATTTTGGTAAATTTTTCAAAATCTATTTTTTATTTATATCATTTCATTTTATTCTATTTCACTGTATTCATTTTTTTCAAATTTTCAAACATTTTCTGGTTTTTTGTTTGTTTTTTCTTTTCTTATCTTTCCCTTTTTTCTCTAATCTATCAAGCTCCTCTCAACAACCAGACCAGAACACACTTAGGATATAGCATCCGTTATTTGATTTTTTTGTGTTGTTTTTAATTTTTCAATTTTAATTTTATCTTATTAATTCCTTTTCTTCCTTCAAAATTATGAAATGAAGGAATTCACCCCAAAAGGAAGAACAGGAATAAATGAGAGCCAGGGACTTAATCAACACAGATACAAGCAAGATGTCTGAACCGGAATTTAGAATCATGATAATAAGAATACTAGCAGGAGTTGACATAGATTAGAAAACCCCTCTGTGGAGATAAAAGCTAGTCAGGATGAAATAAAAAATGTAACTGAGCTAAAATCTCGAATGGATGCCACAAGTGGCAAGGATGGATGAGGCAGAGCAGCGAATCAGCAACATGGAGGACAAACTTATGGAGAACAATGAAACAGAAAAAAGAGGGAGACTAAGGCAAAACAGCACGATTCAAGAATTAGAGAAATCAATGACTCACTAAAGAGGAACAACATCAGAATCATATGGGTCCTAGAAGATGATCAGAGAGAAAAGGGGTAGAAGGGTTATGTGAGCATATCATAGTGGAAAACTTCTTTAACCTGGGGAAGACACAGACGTCAAAATCCAGAAAGCACAGAGGACCCCCATTAGATTCAACAAAAACCGACCATCAACAAGGCATATCATAGTCAAATTCACAAAATACTCAGGCAAGGAGAGAATCATGAAAGCAGCTAGGGAAAAAAGTCCCTAACCTACAAGGGAAGACAGATCAGGTTTGCAGCAGACCTATCCACAGAAACTTTGCAGGCCAGAAAGGAGTGGCAGGATATATTCAATGTGCTGAATCAGAAAAATATGCAGCCAAGAATTCTTTATCCAGCAAGGCTGCCATTCAAAATATAAGGGAGAGATAAAAAATTTCCAGACAAACAAAAATTAAAGGAGTTTGTGACCACTAAAGCAGCCCTGCAAGAAATTTTAAGGGGGACTCTCTGAGGGGAGAAAGGGGGGAAAAAAAAAAAAAGACCAAAAACAACAAAGACTAGAAAGGACCAGAGAACACCACCAGAAACTCCAACTCTACAAGAAACATAAAGGCAATAAACTCCTATATCTCAGTACTTACTCTAAACGTCAATGGACTAAATGCTCCAATCAAAAGACATAGGGTAACAAAATGGATAACAAGATCCACCTATACGCTGTTTACAAGAGACCCACTTTAGACCTAAAGCCACCTTCAGAATGAAAGTAAGGGGATGGAGAACCACTATCACTAAAAGAGAGCTGGAGTAGCCATACTTATATCAGACAATCTAGACTTTAAAATAAAGACTGTAACAAGAGATGAAGAAGGGCGTTATATCATAATTAAGGCATCTATCCACTGAGAAGACCTAACAATTGTAAACATTTATGTTCCAAATGTGGAAGTACACAAATATATAAATCAATTAATCACAAGCATAAACTCATTGATACTAATTCCATAATAGTAAGGGACTTCAACACCCCAGTTACAACAATGGACAGATAATTTAATCAAAAAATCAACAAGGAAACAATGGCTTTGAATAACACACTGGACCGGATGGACTTAAGAGATATATTCAGAACATTTCATCCTAAAGCAGTGGAATATACATTCTTCTCCAGTGCACATGGAAAGATCTCCAGAACAGACCATATACTGGGACACAAATGAGCCCTCAGCAAGTACAAAAAGATCAAGATCATACCGTGCATACTTTCATAATGCTATGAAACTCGAAATCAACCACAAGAAAAAATGTGGAAAGATAACAAATACATGGAGACTAAAGACCACCCTACTAAAGAATGAATGGGTTAATCAAGAAGTTAAAGAGAAAATGTACTTCCCCTCCCCCATGGTCTTCTGTTAAGTTTCTCAGGATCCACATAAGAGTGAAAACATATGGAATCTGTCCTTTTCTGTATGACTTATTTCACTTACCATAACACTCTCCAGTTCCATCCACGTTGCTACAAAAGGCCAGATTTAATTCTTTCTCATTGCCACGTAGTATTCCATTGTGTATATAAACCACAATTTCTTTATCCATTTGTCAGTTGATGGACATTTAGGCTCTTTCCATAATTTAGCTATTGTTGAGAGTGCTGGTATAAACATTGGGGTACAAGTGCCCCTATGTATCGGTACTCCTCTATCCCTTGGGTAAATTCCTAGCAGTGCTACTGCTGGGTCATAGGGTAGGTCTATTTTTAATTTTTTGAGGAACCTCCACACTGTTTTCTAGAGTGGCTGCACCAATTTGCATTCCCACCAACAGTGCAAGAGGGTTCCCGTTTCTCCACATACTCTCCAGCATCTATAGTCTCCTGTTTTTTTCATTTCAGGCACTCTGACTGGTATGAGGTGATATCTGAGTGTGGTTTTGATTTGTATTTCCCTGATGAGGAGCAACGTTGAGCATCTTTTCATGGGCCTGTTGGCCATCTGGATGTCTTCTTTAGAGAAGTGTCTATTCATGTTTTCTGCCCATTTCTTTACTGGATTATTCGTTTTTCAGGTGTGGAGTTTGGTGAGCTCTTTATAGATTTTGGATACTAGCCCTTTGTCCAATATGTCATCTGCAAATATCTTTTCCCATTCTGTCGGTTGCCTTTTAGTTTGGTTGATTGTTTCCTTTGCAGGGCAGAAGCTTTTTATCTTCATGAGGTCCCAATAGTTCATTTTTGCTTTTAATTCCCTTGCCTTTGGAGATGTGTCGAGTAAGAAATTGCTGCGGTTGAGGTCAGAGAGGTTTTTCCCTGCTTTCTCCTCTAGGCTTTTGATGGTTTCCTGTCTCACATTCAGGTCCTTTATCCATTTTGAGTTTGTTTTTGTCAATGGTGTGAGAAAGTGGTCTAGTTTCAATCTTCTGCATGTTCCTGTCCAGTTCTCCCAGCACCATTTGTTAAAGAGACTGTCTTTTGTCCATTGGATATTCTTCTCTGCTTTGTCAAAGATTAGTTGGCCATACGTTTGTGGGTCTAGTTCTGGGGTTTCTATTCTATTCCATTGGTCTATGTGTCTGTTTTTGTGCCAAATACCATGCTGTTTTGATGATTACAGCTTTGTAGTAGAGGCTAAAGTCTGGGATTGTGATGCCTCCTGCTTTGGTCTTCTTCTTCAAAATTACTTTGGCTATTCAGGGCCTTTTGTGGTTCCATACACATTTTAAGATTGCTTGTTCTAGTTTCAAGAAGAATGCTAGTGCAATTTTGATTGGGATTGCATTGAATGTGTAGATAGCTTTGGGTACTATTGACATTTTAACAATATTTATTCTTCCAATCCATGAGCATGGAATGTTTTTCCATTTCTTTATATCTTCTGTAATTTCCTTCATAACCTTTCTATAGTTTTCAGCATACACATCTTTTACATCTTTGGTTAGGTTTATTCCTAGGTATTTTATGCTTCTTGGTGCAATTGTGAGTGGGATCAGTTTCTTTATTTGTCTTTCTGTTGCCTCATTATTAGTGTATAAGAATACACCTGAAGAAATCAATTGCATTCCTATACACCAACAATGAAGCAACAGAAAGAGAAATCAAGGAATTGATCCCATTTACAATTGCACCAAAAACCATAAAATACCTAGGAATAAATCTAACCAAAGAGGTGAAAAATCTATACACTGAAAACTATAGAAAGCTAATGAATAAGACACCAAAAAATGGAAAAATAATCCATGCTCTTGGATAGGAAGAACAAATATTGTTAAAATGTCAATACTACTCAAAGCAATCTACATACTCAATGCGATACCTAACAAAATAACACCAGCATTACTCACAGAGCTAGAACACACAATCCTAAAATTTGTATGGGACCAGAAAAGACCCTGAATAGCCAAAGCAACCTTGAAAAAGAAAACCAAAGCTGGAAGCATCACAATCCCAGACTACAAGATATATTACAAAGCTGTAATCATCAAGACAGCATGGTACTGGCACAAGAACAGACATTCAGATCAATGGAACAGAATAGAGAACCCAGAAATGGACCCACAAACATATGGCCAACTAATCTTTGACAAAGCAGGAAAGAATATCCAATGGAATAAAGACAGTCTCTTCAGCAAGTGGTGCTGGGGAAACTAGACAGCGACATGCAGAAGAATGAACCTGGACCACTTTCTTACACCATACACAAAAATAAACTCAAAATGGATGAAAAACCTCAATGTAAGACAGGAAACCATAAAAATCCTGGAGGAGAAAGCAAGCCAAAATCTCTTTGACCTCAACCACAGCAACTTCTTACTCAATACATCTCCAGAGGCAAGAGAAACAAAAGCAAAAATGAACTATTGGGACCTCATCAAAATAAAAAACTTGTGCACAGCGAAGGAAACAATCAGCAAAACTAAAAGGCAAGTGATGGAATGGGAGTAGATATTTGCAAATGACATATCATATAAAGGGTTAATATCCAAAATCTATAAAGAACTTATCAAACTCAATGCCCAAAAAACAAATAATCCAGTGAAGAATTGGGCAAAAGACATGAATAGACACTTTTCCAAAGAAGACATCTAGATGGCCAACTGACACATGAAAAAATGCTCAACATCACTCACAATCCGGGAAATACAAATCAAAACCACATTGAGATACCACCTCACACCTGTCAGAAGGGCTAATATTAACAACTCAGGCAACAACAGATGTTGGCGAGGATGCAGAGAAAGATGATCTCTTTTGCACTGCTGGTGGGACTGCAAACTGGTGCAGTCACTGTGGAAAACAGTATGGAGGTTCCTCAAAAAATTAAAAATAGAACTACCCTACAACCCATCAATTGCACTACTAGGTATTTATCCAAGGGATACAGGTATGCTGTTTTGAAGGGGCACATGCACCCCAATGTTTATAGCAGCACTATCATCAATAGCCAAAGTATGGAAAGAGGCCAAATGTGCATCAATGGATAAATGGATAAAGAAGATGTGGTATATATATATCGGAGTATTACCTGGCAATCAAAAAGAATGAAATCTTGCCGTTTGCAACTACGTGGATGGAACTAGAGGGTTATTATGCTAAGCGAAATTAGTCAGAGAAAGACAAATATCATATGACTTTGTTCATAGGGGGATTTTAAGATACAAAACAGATGAACATAAGGGAAGGGAAACAAAAATAATATAAAAACAGGGAGGGGGACAAAACATAAGAGACTCTTAAACATAGAGAACAAATATTGCTGGAGTTGGGTTGCTGGAGGGGAGGTGGGAGGGGGATAGGCTAAATGGGTAAGGGGCTTAAGGAATCTACCCCTGAAATCATTGTTGCACCACATGCTAACTAACTTGGATGTAAAGTATAAAAAATAAATTATAGAAAGTAAAAAATAATAGTAAAAAAATAAAAATTTGTAGATGTATTTGAAAAAATCAATATATAATGTCTAAAACTGGTAAATCAGGAAACAGTGGGAAAAGTATATTACATAAAAATAAGAAGGTCAACAATAGAAAAAATAGCCAAAAGAACTCTAAGTGATTGCCTCTGATAAGCAAGACTGGTGGTAGAAGTGGGAGAAAAGAACCTGCTTTTGTTAAAAGACCTACACTACTATCTGACTTTTAAAATAATGTGCATATACTACTCTGATTTTTTTAAAAAATCCAATTTTAAAAATAACCAAGAAAAAAGCAAACACGTGTTTGACAAAGATTCCATGTAAAAATCTCCAAGGAAGCCTGAAAAAATCCAATTTTTAGAAGGAAGTCTAGGGGTGCCTGGGTAGTTCAGCCGGTTAAGTGTCCAACTCTTGATTTCGGCTCAGGTCATGATCTCACAGTTAGTGAGATTGAGCCCTGTGTCCAGTTCTGTGCTGACAGTGCAGAGCCTTCCTGGGATTCCTTCTCTCTCTCTCTCTCTCTCTCTCTCTCTCTCTCTCTGCCCATCCCCCATTTGCATGTATGCACTCTCTATCACTCTCAAAATAAATATACTTAAAAAATTAAAAACAATAAAAAAGCGAAGCCCATAAGATTTCCATTTCTGGCATTTAGCTAGGCTAGATATTATGAAATGTTCTTCTACTGCAAAACACCCAAATGCTGGATAAATTCAAGCAAATACACTTTTAATGCATTGCTGAGCTCATAAGAAAGGGAAGCTTTCAATAAACAAACAAAAAAAGAAGAAGAAAAAGAAAGAAAAGAGAGAGGGGAGGGGCACCTGGCTGGCTAGTTCTGTGGAGCATGTGACTCTTGATCTTAGGGTTGTAAGTTCGAACCCCACCTTGGGTGTAAGAGATTACTTAAAAATAAAGTCTTTTCAAAAAAATTTTTTAATGTTTATTTATTTTTGACAGAGAGAGACAGACCATGAGTGAGGGAAGGGGAGAGAGAGAGAGGGAAACCCAGAATTTGAAGCAGGCTCCAGGCTCTGTGCCATCAGCACAGAGCCTGACACAGGGCTTGAGCCCATGAACCACAAGATCATGACCTGAGCCAAAGTTGGACACTCAACCGACTGAGCCACCCAGGCGCCCCAAAAATAAAGTCTTTTTGAAAGAGAGAGAGAGAGAGAGAGAGAGAGAGAGATAAAGGAAAGAAAGAAGGGAGGGAGGAAGTAGGAAGAACAAAATTCTAGAGCCAAAATTAGATGGAAAGCCAACACAGACACCAGGGCTGTCTTAAAAACATGCCCAAACCAGAAACGCAAGGCTTTGCTGGTTATCAGCCCCACTGAGGAATAGTACTTAGATTTAACAAAGTAGGGAAGCTAAATCTAAGAGTAGCACATAAAGCCAAGCACCCGAAAGGGCTATATCCTAAAGATGTTAACAGAAAACCCATTTGACAATAAATTTCATATTTAAAAAAAATAATAAATACATAAAATGCATTGTAAAAAGTGAAAGAAAAAAAAAAGAAAAGAAAAATCTACATGCTGACAACTAGAAGCAAAAAGAAAACCAATCTGTGGTGACACTAAGAATGGGGAGGAGAAAGACAAAATTTGCAAAACGGAGTGGAAAGACTAACAACATTGATGTTAATAACTTTCCCTAATAATTTATAAGCATAGTCCTAATCTTATACAATCCTGGGATTTGAATTTATACCATACTCACAGTCTGAGAAAGCCCAATACAAGAAATAAAGGGAAGTAGTTCCAGGTTGGTATTGTGCCATAACACCCAGGAGAAACTAAAACAAATCATCCTAATCTGGCCCTTCAAGATGCACAAATTTTAAAATTTAACCAAATATGAGCTCCTAATAATATACATTTAAACATATGAGGAATTAGACTTCTATAGGCAAAAGTCTAGAGAAACTACAAACTGAAAAATAAGATATGCTCGGACTGCAGATACTGAAATTATAAGAAAAAGTACACAGGGTGACTGGTGGCTCAGTCAGCTGAGTGTCTGACTTTGGCTCAGGTCATGATCTCACAGTTTGTGAGTTCAAGCCCCATGTGGGGCTCTGTGCTGACAGCTCAGAGCCTGGAGCCTGCTTTAGATTCTGTATCCCTCTCTCTGCCCCTCCCCCATTCACGTTCTGTCTCTCTCTGTCAAAAATAAACATTAAAAAAAAAAAACAGCAAATAAAATTAGCAAAAATTATGAGAAAAAAATGAAGGGGGAACAATGTAGAATGGCTCCTGTTTCTTGCCTGGGTGATTAGGTGATACTAAATGCTTTGGGGAATATGACAGGAAGAGCAGATTGAGGCAGAAGAAGAAAATGGCCTAAGTTATGATGATGATAGGCCTGGGGTACCTGTGGGAAATTAAGCTCTGGGATGTTTAGCAAGCAACTGGAATTTATGAAACTGAAGCCCATAAAAGTCAGTGCTGAAATAACTAACAACATGAGTGGCTAACTCACTACCTAAGAGAATCTACTTTAGAGAATAATATAGTCATTAAATACGATGGTTAGGAAGAGTTTACAGTGTGTAGAAAAGGTTTAAGCTAAAATATTAACTGCTTTCCTATCTTACAAAAACCTACATTTATTTAATCAATATAAAATATGAATAAAGTCTGGAAAGAAATATGTCAAAATGCTATGGAAATTATTTTGAGACTGGAAGTTTATGGGATTCTAGTTTTTCATGTGTTCTAAATTCAGTATATAATACTATCATAATGAGAAAAACTTAAACAAAAAAACAGCAATATTTCTTCTCACCTCTAGTGGGACATAGCTAAAGTTCCTATCAAACCCAGGACCTTACACACAATAGCCCCTCAATAAATGCATTAAAGTACCAATACCTGAGATTTGAAGGCTTCAGGTTTTCCTATCTTCTTCTTTTTTAAATTTTATTTACTTAAGTAATCTTCACACCCAATGAGGGGCTCGAATTCCTGACCCCAAAATCAAGAGCTGTAAGCTCTAACAACTGAGCCAGCCAGGCACCCCAGCTTTTGCTATGTTCAAAAAGCCTTTGGCCAGTGTTCTTATGGACAGGCTCACAGACACCTAAAGCTAGATTAATATCAAATCAATCTGAACTCTCAAGAAATCGATCAGAAGTCTTAGAGAACAAAACTGTATGTCTAAAAACAGAAAGAAAAAAAAAGGTCCATAGAAGGTAGAAACTGCAGTGTTGATTTGTGGGAGCAAAGATCCTTGGGCGCTATAGTGGGGAGGGATCCCTAATTGTGGAGAGGTAAGCTAAGAGTGCATCACAAAGAGTGAAAACACACACAGGAGACTGTACAAGAAAACTGTTCCCGAAAATCATTGACAGGGAAAAAGGAATGGGTTTCAATGCTGCCAGTGTTTTATAAACAGTGGAACGCAGAGCCTGAAGTTTTCGAGGTCAGCACCTGGTGGTACTCCAATGAGAAAGCAGGTTGGAGCCCCAGAAGGGGCAGTGAGGTTTGAGGTCTGAGGATCCCCTGGGCCACTCAGGAAAAGCGGTTCCTCTGCTTGGAGTGCATTTGGTAGAGGCAATGCAGCCTCGCCCTGGCAAAAGACCTGGCAGTTGCCATTGAACTACCCCATTCACCAATATAGGAACAAGGACACTGGCTGAGTGCAGCAAACCCTGGCGCCAGTTGTGTATTGCAATTTATCATAAAATCCAAGCCACTGCCACTGCACAGTCACCCAACTGTTGCCTAGGACAAGCTGGCACCAGCCACAGTGCGGTGAGATGCTGCCCCAGAGGATCAGCGTCTGAGCCATGGGGGTCTCTGAAATGTGGGGTTTTGAAACACATCCATACCTGAGATAAAACCCAGTAGGGTGGCACTGCCTGGCAGATGGACAGTTCGGACACAGGGTGAAGGCAGGGAGCTGACGGAAGCTGGGGGCACAGGAGGGGTGATTGACTGTGTGTGAAGGCAAGAACTTCCCTCTCTGGAGACTAGAGAATGGGGTAAAGCCAATTTCACCCCTAGGCCACTGGCACTGATGGACCTCAGTGAGCTAAACAGCACCACCAAGCGGAGAATGGAGCCATTACACCAAGCTCGCCACCCCCGCCCCCTGCACCTTCCAGGCACATCTCCAGCAGAGCAAGTTGGCCTGAGAATCAGAGCAGCAGGGAAGACTAGCACAAACCCTTTCCATGCACTAGGTCTACAGATCAGAGAGTGCTGCCAAACTTCAGCTCCAGGGGAAACAGGATCTAGCTTCCCTTGGGTTTTGTTTGTTTGGTTGATTGTATTTGTTTTTTGTTTTTTTCTGGAATACAGAAAAAGCAATTTTTTAATTTAATTTTATTATTTTTAATTTTTAATTTTTTACCTTTTTAAATAGTTTTTTCTTTGCTTTTCTTTTTTAAATCAAGCTTCTCTTAACAAGCAGACCAAAACACACCTAGGATCTAGTTTCTTTTATTATTATTTATTATTTTTTAATTTTAATTTTATTATAAGACAGAGGAATTCATGCCAAAAGAAAGAACAGAAAGAAATAATGGCCAGGGATTTAATCAATACAGATATAAGTAAAATGTCTGAAATAGAATTTAAAACAATTATAAGGATTCTAGCTGAGCTTGAAAAAAGCATAGAAAACTCTAGAAAATCCTTCACTGCAGAGATAAAAGAGCTAAAGTCTATTCAGGCTGAAATTTAAAATGCTATAACCAAGATGCAAACCCAAATAGATGCCATAACAGTGAGGATGGATGAATCAGAGGAATGAGTTAGTGTTATAGAAGATAAAATTATGGAAAGTAATGAAGCTGAAAAGAAGAGGGAAACAAAGATAATGGATCACAAAGGTAGACTTAGGGAACTTAGCAACTTATTAAAATGGAATAACATTCGTATCATAGTCCAAGAAGATGAAGAGACAGAAAAAGGGGCAGAAGGTTTATGTGAGCAAATTATAGCAGAAAACTTCCCTAATCTGGGGAAGGATGCAGACATCAAAACCCAAGAAGTACAGAGATCTCCCATTAAATTCAACAAAAGCTGACCATCACCAAGGCATTATCATAGTCAAATTCACAAAATACATAGACAAGGAAAGAGTCCTGAAAGCAGCAAGGGAAAAAAGTCCTTAACCTACAAGGGAAGACAGATCAGGTTTGCAGCAGATCTGTCCACAGAAACTTGGCAGGTCAGAGAGGAATGGCAGGATATATTCAATGTGCTAAATGGGAAAAATATGCAGCGAAGAATTCTTCATCCAGCAAGGCTATCATTCAGAATAGATGAAGAGACAGTTTCCCAGACAAAGACAAAAAGACCGAGATCATACCATGCATATTTTCAGACCACAACGCTATGAAACTTGAAGTCAACCATAAGAAAAAATTTGGAAAGACCACAAATACATGGAGGTTAAAGGATATCCTACTAAAGAATGAATGGTTTGGGGTGCCTGGATGGCTCAGTCAGTTAAGTGTCTGACTTCGGCTCAGGTCATGATCTCATAGTTTTTGAGTTTGAGCATACATTGGGCTCTCTGCTGTCAGTGCAGAGTCTGCTTTGGATCCTCTGTATCCCTCTCTCTCTGCCCCTCCAGAGTTTGTGCTTTCCCTCTCTCTCCAAAATAAATAAACATTAAAAAAAGAAGAAATGGGTTAACCAGGAAATTTAAAAAGAAGTTAAAAAGGACATGGAAGCAAATGAAAATGAAAATACGACAGTCCAAAACCTTTGGGATGTAGCAAAGGCAGTCCAAAGAGGGAAGTATATTGCAATACAGGCCTACATGAAGAAGGAAGGAAGTTCTCAAATACAACATAATTACAGATAAGGAAGATTTAGAAAAGAAACAGCAAATAAAACCTAAAGCCAGCAGAAGAAAGCAAATTATATAGACTAGAGCAGAAATAAACGATATAGAAACAAACAAACATAAAAATAAGAAAAAGAGCAGATCAATGAAACTAAGACCTGGTTCTTTGAAAGAATTAACAAAATTGATCAACCCCAGCCAGGCTTATCAAAAAGAAAAGAGAAAGGACCCAAATAAGTAAAATCACAAATGAAAGAGAAGAGTTCACAACCAACACCACAGAAATACAATTATAAGAGAATATTATGAAAAATTATACACCAACAAACTGGGCAATCTGGAAGAAATGGATAAATTCCTAGAAGCATGCAAACTACCAAAACTGAAACAGGGGGAAATAGAAAATATTAACAGACTAATAACCAGCAAAGGCATTGAAACAGTAATCAAAAATCTCCCAACAAACAAAAGCCCAGGTCCAGATGGCTTCCCAGGGGAATTCTATCAGATATTTAAAGAAGAGTTAACACCTATTCTTCTCAAATTGTTACAAAATTTAGAAATGGAAGGAAAACTTCCAAATTCACTCTATGAGGCCAGTATTACCTTGATTCCAAAACCAAAGACCCCACTAAAAAGGACAATTACAGGCCAATAACCCTGATGAACATGGATGCAAAAATTCTTAACAAGATACTAGCAAACCGAATCCAATAGTACATTAAAAGAATTATTCACCACGATCCAGTGGGATTTATTCCTGGGCTGCAGGGCTGGTTCAGTATTTGCAAATCAATCAACATGATACACCACATTAAAAAAAGATAAGAACCATATGATCCTGTCAATAGATGCAGAAAAAGCATTTGACAAAATACAGCATCCTTTCTTGATAAAAACCCTCAACAAAGTAGGGATTGATGGAACATACCTCAACATCATAAAAGCTATATACAAAAGCCCCACAGCTATCATTCAAATGGGAAAAAACTGAGAGCCTTTCCCCTGCGGTCAGGAACAAGACAAGGATGCCCACTCTCACCATCACTATTTAACATAGTACTGGAAGTCTTAGCCTCGGTAATCAGACAACAAAAAGAAATAAAGGGAATCCAAATCGGCAAGGAAGAAACCAAACTTTCACTGTTTGAAGACAACATGATACTCTATATAGAAAACCTGAAAAGACTCCACCAAAAACCAAAAACCAAAAACCAAAACCAAAACAAAAAAAAACCCTGCTAGAACTAATACATGAATTCAGCAGTCACAGGCTATTAAATTAACATACAGAAATCCATTGCATTTCTATACACAAAGCAACAGAAACAGAGATCAAGGAATCCCATTTGCAATTGCACCAAAAACAATTAGATACCAGAGTGCCTGGGTAGTTTAGTGTGTTGTGTGTCCAACTCCTCATTTCTGCTCAGGTCAGGATCCTAGGATCCTGGGATTGAGCCCCCTGTTGGGATTCATGGAGCCTGCTTGGGAATCTCTTTCTCTCCTCCTTCTCCTCTCCCTCCGCTTTCTCTCTCTTTCTCTCAAAAAAAAAAAAAAAAAAGATACGTAGGAATAAACCTAACTAAAGAGGTAAAAGATCTGGACTGTGAAAACTATGGAACACTTATGAAAGATTGAAGAGGACACAAAGAAATGGAAAAGCATTCCATGCTCATGGATTGGAAGAAAAGATTGCTAAAATGTATATACTACCCAAAGCAATCTATACATTTAATTCAATCCCCATCAAAATACCACCAGCATTTTTCACAGAGCTAGAACAAACAATCCTAAAATTTGTATGGAACCACAAAAGACCCCATATAGCCTAAGCAATCCTGAAAAAGAAACACAAAACTGGAGGCATCAAGATTCTGGATTTCAAACTATATTATAAAGCTGTAGTCTTCAAGACAGTGTGGTACTGGCCCAAAAACAGATACATTGATCAATGGAACAGAATGGAAAACCCAGTGATGGACCCACAACTATATGGTCAACTCATCTTCGACAAAGCAAGAAAGAATATCCAATGGAAAAAAGATAGTCTCTTCAAGAAATGGTTTTGGGAAAACTGAATGGCAACATGCAGAAGTATGAAACTGGATCACATTCTTACACCATACACAAAAATAAATTCAAAATGGATGAAAGACCTAAATGTGAGACAGGAAACTATCAACATCCTAGAGGAGAACACAGGCATCAACCTCTTTGACCTGGGCCAGAGCCAAGTTCTTACTATTCACATCACTAAAGGCATGGGAAAAAAAGCAAAAATGAACTATTGGGACCTCATTAAGATAAAAAGCTTCTCTACAGCAAAAGAAACAATCAACAAAACTAAAAGGCAGCCTATGGAATGGGAGAAGACACTTGCAAATGACATGTTGGATAAAGGGTTAGTGTCCAAAATCTATAAAGAACTTCTCAAACTCAACACCCAAAACACAAATAATCCAGTGAAGAAATGGGCAGAAGACATGAATAGATACTTTTCCAAAGAAGATATCCAGATGGCTACCAGACACATGAAAAGATGCTCATCACTCATCATCAGGGAGCTACAAATCAAAACCGTGAGATACCACCTCACACCTGTCAGAATAGCTGAAATTAACAATACAAGAAACAACAGGTGTTGCTGCAGATGTGGAGAAAGGGGAACCCTCCTGCACTGTTGGTGGGAATGCAAACTGGTGCAGCCACTCTGGAAAACAGTATGGAGGTTCCTCAAGAAGTTACAAATAGAACTACCCTATGATCCAGCAATTGCACTACTAAGTATTTACTAACCAAAGGATACAAAAGTACAGATTAGAAGGGGCACATGCACCCAATGTTTATAGCAGCATTATCAATAGCCAAACTTTGGAGACAGCCCAAATGTCCACCAACTGATGAATGGATAAAGAAGATGTGGTATATATTATAAAGTGAAATATTATTTAACCATCAAAAGAATGGAAATGCCTTGCCATTTGCAACAATGTGGATGGAGTTAGAGTGTATTATGCTAAGCAAAATAAGTCAGAGACAAATACCTTATGATTTCACTCATATGTGGAATGTTAAGAAACAAAATAGATGAACGTATGGGAGGGGAAATAAAGAGAAAGAGGGAAACAAACAGCAAGAGACTTTTTTTAAATATTTGTTTTGTGAGAAAGAGAGAGCACAAGCAGGGGAGAGGCAGAGAGGGGAGAGAGAGAGAATCCGAAGCAGTCTCTGTGCTCGTTGTGGAGCCCCACGCAGGCTCCCCCACCACCGTGAGATTATGACCTGAGCTGAAATCAAGAGTCCTTTCCTGTCCTGAGCCACCCCGGACCCCAAGAGACTCTTAACAATAGAGACCTAAGGGTTGATGGAGGTAAGTTGGTGAGAGATTGGCTAGATGGTTGATGGGTATTGAGGAGGGTACTTGTTATGATGAACACAGAGTGTTGTACGTAAGTGATGAATCACTGAATTCTACTCCTGAAACCAATATTGCATTGTACATTAACTAACTAGAATTTAAATAAAAATTTGAAAAATAAATTAAAAATTAAAAAATAAAACCCTTGGGTCTAGCCTATCTACTAGAGGCCTCAGCAGGGTGGGCCTCTGCCCCTCGGGAGTCAGCCCCACCTCAGCCCACAGACACTGCTGTAATGGGCCTGTGCTGAGCTTCCTCCCACCATTCCCACTGGCGCCCCTCAGCCTCACAGTTCCTTTCATCTCCTCAGAAACAACTTCCTGGTGGCAGGGACTGTGGACATCATTCCTCCTATAGATAAGTTTGAAGGAAGGAGAGTCTGAGAAACTGACCCCTCCTGGAGGAGTGGCTCCATGAGGTCCCACTGTCTTCTGACCAATCCAGACATTTGCAGGACACCGGGCCGATCAGGGACACTGGACAAAACTGTGTCCATGCAGCAAGTAGGGCTGGGCTGCTGGCAGGGCCCTTAATGAGAGACATCCATGTGGAGGAGGAGGGGAGAAGGGGAGGGGAAGAGAGAGGGAGGCAGAGGGAAAGGAAGAGAACAACTGGTGAGTTAAGGCAGTAAAGGAGAAATCCATGCTCAGTCTCCTCAGTCTCCTCAGTCTCCGTGGCGGAGGGAGACAGTGGGTGGGGGTCCCTGGCGCAGCCTCCCCACCCAGAGGCCTCACCCTAGGTGTTTGGAAAAACCCCCCCTCCCCCAATCTGAGCTGTGAGCTTAACTGCCCAGCCCACATGTCAAGGAAGCCAGGGAAGTTGACTTCAGTGCCCAGAAGTGATGCCTCAAGCGGTGGCCACTAGGAAGCCTAAGAAAAGAATTCTGAAGCTCTGGAGGAGGTCATGGTGGCGGGGGGGGGGGGGGAGGCTCTCCAAGAAATCCCACCCATTGCTCATTCTAAGTACTGAAATCTAACCAAATGCAGATGC
Organism: Panthera pardus; assembly: GCF_024362965.1. Taxonomy (NCBI): domain Eukaryota; kingdom Metazoa; phylum Chordata; class Mammalia; order Carnivora; family Felidae; genus Panthera; species Panthera pardus. Next base: position 56,535,849 of record NW_026526766.1, read on the forward strand.
TGGGGTTAAAGCAGTGGGCTGGATAGACAAGGTCTCTGCCCTCAGATAATTAAAACACAAGTTACAATCTAGTGTGGAAAGTGGTAGTGGGAAAGGGGAGGATAAGGACACCCATCCTGGCTTCGGAGAATGTCCCCAGAGGGACACCTTTCACTGTAGCAGAAAGGAAGGAGATCAAATCCAACAGTTTTTAATGATGAAAGTTCCCATATGATGGCCTCTGGTTTCTTTGAAAAGTGGAGGTCTGGCACATGTGCTAGGAGCCTGGACAAGAGCAGATGAAGAAAGTGAAGAAAGTTTGAATTGATTTTGAGTAGGATGGGAGAGTTTTTAAGGAATAAATGAAGTAAGATCCATGAGCAGGGAGTTTTGCCTGTTTTGATTACTGATGTATCTCAAGTACTTAGAAAAATACCTAGTGCACATTAGGCACTTAATAAATGTAAGGCATAAATAAATAAATGCTTTTCAAGTGATAGTGGAGCTGACCATTAGTTGTAGACCATGAATTTACAGTGACACCAACTTACTCACATGTATGATTTTATCTAATAGGGCTAAACTGCTTCCTAAGGGGCAGGTCTGGCAGAGGCAGAATTGGGATTTTGACCAGTAAAAACAATGAAAGGAATAACTGAGAAGCATTTAGGATATGATTGAGTGATGGACCATGAAGTCTATCACAGAGAGGGAGGAAATGAAGGCAAGAGGTTGTTGATGCACTAGGAGAAAGATGAATGGATGTCCTGACAAGGTTGCAGAATTGGCAGCTTTAGGACAAATCTAGAGTTTGAAGCCAGAGGGATGGCAAACTATTTCAGAAGGCAGAACAGTTCCTAATGATGAGGCTTCAGATATGGTCAGAGGTGGATTAGAGCAGAGGTAAATAACTCTAAGGTGAAAAGGGCTAGGAATTGAGAGTCATTAAATGATCTATCAACACAGATGTTTGGGTCTCCCGTAGATTCCTCCTCCTCAAGATCTTACCCTGGGCTCCATCCCGCCCCTTCCCCAATCTTCAAAGGATCTGCATTCCCATTTCAATTCAAGCCTTAGATCCTAAAGTGATAATGGCATGGCTGAGCCAGAAAACAGTATGGGAAAGTTAGAGAGGGCTCTAGTGGACATCTGTTTTATTTTGTTATGATACCAGCATGCACACACTTTTCTGAAAACAGTATGTTTGTTTCCTTTGTAGGAACTACCACATCCCTGCTTCTTCAGTCTCAGTCCATGTGCAGGTAGAGTGTGACTCCAACCTGTCAGAAGAAGCATTCTGTTCCCGTGAGCAGTTCAGTGAGTAGTTTGGGGATGGATACATGACCAACTGGAACCCACAGGCACAATGTTGTCAGAACAACACCACACATTGTCAGCTTCACTTGAACCTGCTATGACACAAAACTGAAGAATAAAGTCAGCACAGAAGACTCTCAGAGAGAGAGCCAAGAAGTGGAAACTGAATGCTGATAGCATTGCATTGAGTCCCTGCATCAACCCTACTACCTAAAGCTGGCAGCCCTAATCCTGGATGGTTCAGTTATGAATCAATATATTTCCCATTGCATTTTATTTTCTGTCACTAATATCCACGATTCCCCAGAGTTCTCAAACTTGGGCTCTATGTATATTTATTAGTTAATTTATCTATGTATATTATATAGTTAATATATATTAACCTCTCTGTGCCTCAGTTTGTTTATGTGAAAAAAGATAACAATACCTACTTCAAAGAGTTGTAAAGATTAAATGGAGTAGTAAATGTCAGAGCATAAATTAGTTCCACAACATTGAAGAGCAGGAAACATCACATTACTTAATTTTTCAAAGTTAAATCTGGTTCAAAAATCTCATTTACTGGAGTCGGAAGACATCCAATATTAAATCATGATGGGGGGGCTTTTTTCCTCTTTAGCATGGTATACAGTGACTAAGAAAATAATCCCCCTCAAAAAAAAAAAAACCCACTTAGAAAAGAAACTTGGGTCTTGATTCTGTCCTGGTTGCCACGTGGATGTGCATTGTATAAACCCATATGACGATTCAGAGGCAGGGTGGCTCCACAGCGTCTCTGCCAGGTATGCAAACTAGCATCTTTTGCTGCAGTTCCCAAGACCAAATGCTAGATGTTTAGTGCCCTAACCATTAAATCAAGTTTCCCCATCAGAAGTCCTGCTGCCTCCTAGTGGACTTCTATATAGATCCTGTCACTCATGGAACCCATCACTACATCTCTTTTCTCAATGCGTGAATACACTTCTATCCTTGGGCAATTCCTCCTTTCAATCATCCTCCATCTTCTTCTCAAGAACACTCAGCTAAATTAAATTCCCTTCCCACACAAGAGCTTGGATAAGGCTGTAGACTAGGTGTCTTGAAGCTTTGGTTTGGGTCTAGAAAACATATTACCAATTCCATGGGAAAGAAACCTAGAATTCTTGCAAGACAGGTGAGCAAAGTTACCTTTTTATACTACAGGATGTCTCCTTTGGCAAAGGAGCAAGGAGACAACAATTAATAACTTGGTAAACTGTCCTGCCATATATGTAAATTAGCTAACACAGAATAAGTATTTAATATTGCTTTCTCTGTTTCCCATTAGGACTCAACTTACCTTCTTCATCCAGAGGTAGCAAACTCAAATACCAGGAGGTAATACAAATGAGTAAAAATGGACAAATGTAAGAAAACAAAATCATAGGCACAATGAAAAAACAGCAACTAGCCCTTAGTCTTGGCATTAACAATAAGAACATGGTAAGAACCATGGTGCATTGAAAAGCAGACATACATTCTAAGGGAAGCCACTCTTACTTACCTCTAAATGGCCTTTACTTTGTGGAAATGAGAGTCTAGTGCTATCATATTTTAAACTTGAAATATTGATTGTTATGTACAATCTACTTGTTTTACAGCGTTGACTACTCCAGTTTTTAATGCTGGCCACAGTGAGCCAAATGTTACATATCAGTAGGTCATTTTTAAGCCCTTTAATTGTTTTGGCTGCTACATATATGCTGCTATCAAGTTTTACATCTTCACCATGGACTGCTCTTCCAAACTTCAGATCTATGTATCTAGTTGCCTCCTGCCTAGTTTTTTTCTTGCCACAGTCAAATATCTAAATGGAGTCTATCACCCTCTCCCCACCCAGCCCTAAATTGGTTCCAAGGTCTGTGTTCTCTACCACAGTAAAATGGCACCAACATACACATTCAGTTTCCCAAGTTAGAAACCTAGAGTCATGCTCAACTCCCACTCTCCTCCACCCCATCCCATTGGTAATGACGTCTAATCAATTATATCTTTGGAATTCTACTTGAATTCATTATACTCCATTCTGACCTTCACTGCCTTGATTTAGACCTCATCATATGTTTTGCCTATACTAAACTAAAGCGTAAGTTCCCTAACTAATCTCTTGCCTTAATCTCTTTGCCCTCACTAGAGTCAGTATTCTTTCCAAGACACACACTTGATCTTGTCACTTTCCTGCTCAAATCTTTTCAATGATTTCCCATCATCTTCAGGATAAATTTGTTTTTCAGACTGATATTGAGGCCCCTTTATGATCTTATTTATCTTTCCAGGTCCATCTCTTACTGCTTCCCCAACCTCCACACATTGGAATACCTTCAAATTTCCCTAATGATACATGCTTTACCTGACCTAGCACCTTTACACAAGCTGTTCCTCCTGCTTGAATTGTCCTCCTCTTGTTCCATATACTTTCATTTTGTTGGTTCCTCAAACCCAAGTTATTAATCACCTCTTCTGGGAAGCAGCCTCTGACAAGCAACCTCCTTCTCCAGGCTGATTAGATATCCTCCTCTGCCCCCATAGTACTCTGTGCATATTTCTATTTTAATTGTCTATTAGTTGACTGTTTGCCATACACACACATGCACACACTGAAATGGGACCTACTTTAGTGCAGACTCTGTCCTATTTCTATCTCCTCAAAACTGAGCACAATACCTGATCTATAGTAAGCACTCATTAAATACATGTTGAATGAATGAATGAATCTAGTCCAACTCATGATACCTATGGGAGAAATCTTTCTTGCCCAAAATCACATAGCCTATCAGTGACATGATCTTAGAGAACCCGTCTCTTTAATTTCAGCTCCATACTCTTTCTTTGAGACTAAGCTGGCCTTTGATGGGGGTGGGATGAAAAGAGAGGCATTAAATTGTACTGAGATGGCAGAGATTAAAGTTTGGCCTTAAAAGAAAGAAATGATGTGTGGGGTACCTGGTGGCACAGTTAAACATCCGACTCTTGATTTCAGCTCAAGTCATGATCTCACAGTTCATGAAATCAAGCTCTGCCATTGGGCTCTGTGCTGACAGTGTATAATTTGCTTGGGATTCTCTCTCCCTCTCTCTCTCTCTGCCCTTCCCCTGCTTCCTTTCTCCTTCAAAATAAATAAACTTAATTTTTTAAATAAAAATAAAAAAATAAAAGAAAGAGTTGATGTGGAACACAGTACTGGCTTTAAGAGAAAGAGGGGCAAATGAAGAAAAATGGTCAAGAGCATTTGATCTGGCATCCTTAACATAAATCCTTGCCAAAAAGATCTCAAACAACCTAAAGTCAAATAAGACAGTTCATAGCTGACATGAGAGTAAGAGTGGAGGGGGGGGGCGGGGAGGACAGACTTGATATATTAAAGATAGAACATGGCTTGTAATCAGAAACCTTAAAAGAAATAAATTTTAATATAACATATACTATGTACTATCCTAATCATATGAATTTATTCATTTAACCTTCAAAACAACCCTATGTGGTAAGGAATATCATCCCCATTTTACAGGTGAGGAAACTGAGGCACTAGAAGATTTAAATAGTTTGAGATTTCACAAATAGGAAGTGGCAGAACCAGGATTTGAATAAGGCAGTTTGATGTTAGAATCTATGTCCTAATGACAAGGCCTGAAGCATAATTCTGGCACTGGAAATCAAGACAAAAAGGAATCACTCAGGTTTCACTAGTCACAAAGTACTAGTTGCCTGGTAGAGGCAATTTTTTGGCTCTAAATTCAGGGAAAATGCTGTTAGGCATGGGGGGGATGGGAGTTCTTTGTTCTGTGATGCAGTGATGACCTCAGGGTAAACTGCCACTAGGTGGAGGAAAATGGAATGGTGGATAGAAGGCCTGCTTGGGGCTGAAGGGAACATGGAGCTTCTCTGGGGCCAGTTGACCCATGCCCTGGCTTGTAGACACTGTGGCAGCAACTGCCTCCAGAGCCCAGGGAATCTGGTGACACTATTCTTATTCATGATTTGGCAGATCCAGAGATGGTGGCAGCTTGGGAGGTGGCGACAGTTTCAACTGTGGTACTCTGGAGACATGATGCAAGGCAAGGTGGGTGACATGGATGTGCAGCTGGGTGAATGACTCTTGACACCACATGTGAGTTCAGGTGAAAAATCATTGACATGGATGTAAGCACAAGTGAATGACTGACTGACTATAAGCCTTAAATGTGAGGCTGGATGGATGACCATTATTAACACCAGATTTGAAGCCAGGTGGGTGATTACTGACCCTAGATGTACAGTTATGTAAGGGAATGCTGATCTCCAAATATGGGCTAGGTAATGGCCATTAACACCAGATAGGTAAGTGACTATTGACCACAGATGTGGGGCCAAGTAAGTAACTTCCCTCTGGATGTGGAACAGAGATTGAGGGCTTCACGCCTGAAGCCAGAGCCTTGGGTCTCTGAAAAGGCTTCATGCCTGAAGTATCTTTCTCCATTCCTCAGAGCCTACCACTTCTGTACCGTGTGACTTTCCTTGATCACCTGTGGAAGCAGAAGTCAGAGGAGGAAGAAGAGGAGGCATCTCTGGATCCACTGAAGCCATGTTCTTTTCCCAAAGAAGCTCCCATTGGAGGGCAAGCCACCACAGTCCCATGTCAACAATCCTGCAGTTCTCAGGGCCTCCACAAAGCCTCAGAGGCACCAAAGCAAGTACATACACAGACCCCAAGCCCTTCCAGATCCTTCCCCACATTTCAGATCCTGACCAACTTGCCTGTGAGGCACAAAACAGCAACAGGAAGTTATCTACATCAGAGAAAAAGCCAGCTCTTCTGGGGTCTCCCCTCTCTGCACAGTGAGTCGTTGGAGGCCATCTTCCTGAGCTCAGGTGGCCCCTCTCCCCTAAAGTTGTCTACCGGCCCTTCTGTTTTCTTCAACCAGCTTGCCTTCCTGACTAGGTCCAACCTGCTGCTTCCCCAGTACTGCTTCCCAACTCAGCCACCTACTCATGAAATCCATACTAGAGATCTGGAAGGGATGGCCCTCGATCCTCAGCAACTTCCTCCTCTATCATCCCCTTCTGTCCCATCATCACCACTCCATCTTCAGTCCTTTCCCATGGACCACAAGGGAGTCCTATCTGGTGCTAAGGCATATCCACAGTGGCTTATGCAGCAGAGTGAGGTCCCTTGGGTCTCTGAGGATCAAGCCCTGCACCTACAGCCTAAACTCCAAAGAACCAGACCCTCCAAGCTTTCCCCACCATCTGAGGTCTGGTGGAGTATGCCACGGGATCCCAGCCTCCAACAACACATTCTAGATTCACTCTCTGCCTCTCTGCTATATCCTTCTAGCCTTCTGGCAGTCCTGACAAGGTTTGAGGCCCCATGGAGGACTATGGGGCAAAATGAGGCTCCCAAAGCCCCTGTGCCAGCAATGCCAGCTCCCAGCCCAACTCCAGCCTCCCTGCCAGAACTTCAAGAAGTCGGCCCTACAGAAGAGCTGCCTGGATCTAAGGCCCTCTGGGAAACTACAAGGCAAAGACAGTATCCTCAGATCTCTGAGCCTTCAATCCTGGTCCCTTGCCAATCTGTAGATCCCATGACAGAGCCTCAAGGAACTAGCCCCCTGGGAGTTCCACCTGGATCTAAGACTCAGTGGAGAACCATAGGACATAGAGAGAGTCCTCAAGCCTTTGAGCCTCCAATGCCAGCTCCCTGCCAACCCCCAGATTCTCTGTCAGAATTCCAGAAAGTCATCCCTGAAGGACTTTCTGCACCTAGGGACTTCTGGGGAACCATAAGTCAGAGAGAGAGTTCTCAGACCTCTAGGTCTCCAATGCCATGCCCCTGCCATCCCCTAGATCCTCTGCTAGAACTCCAGGGAGGCAGTTCTCTGGGTGATCCATCTGGATATAAGCTCCAGGGAAGACACAGACAAGATTCAGGAAACGTTTGGGCCTTTAAGTCTCCAGCCTTGGACCTCAACCCAGAGCTCTATGCAACTAGTCCTGCATGTGTCCCACCAAGATCTCACACTCCATGGAAGGACAGGCAGAGCAGAGAACATCTTTGGATCTCTGCAGACCCAGTTTCTTCTACCAGTCTTCCCTCATCCTCTCTGAGTCCCCAGGGAGTCTTGTCTGAGTACAAAGCCATGTGGGAGACCAAGGGACAAAGAAAGAACCTCTGGACCTCTGAGTCCCCAGCCCCTGCCCATAGCCCATCTCTAGCTCCCATTCTAGAACTCCACAGAATCAATCCTAGGGGAGGCCTCACTAGATCAGAAACTGCATGGAAAGACATTGAGTATTCTAGGAATTCCTGGGCTTCTGAGCCCCCATCTCTAGCCCTCAGCTCACCTCCAGCTCTTACAATGGAGCCCCTCAGAGGTAGCCCCCTGGGGGTCCTGTTTGATTCTGAGGCTACATGTGGGGACATAAAAAGGAGAAAGAACTCCTGGACCTCTGAGATCCCGGCTCGCAGCTTACCTCAAGACCCACATGGAGTCAGATCCTTGGGAGCCCTGTCTGACTCTGAGCCTATTGTGGAGGATAAGGAGAAGAAAAAGATCTGTTGTATTCCTGTGTCCCCACTGTGGATTCCCAGCCCACCTCCAAACTCTATGTCAAAGTCTCCCATAAGTGAGCCTACTGGAGACCAATATACCTGTAAGCCTAAAGGGGAAGCTGTGGAGCAGAGAGACAACTGCTGGGCCACTGAGCTCCCAGCCCCAACTACCAACTCAGTCTCTGCTCCTCTACCAGATCTACATACTGACCTTGAGTTTGTGTGGAAGAATGTGCAACCAAGAGGTATCCCCCAGGGGTCCAACCCTCCAGCAGTGGATCCCCTAGAGCCAATACCCTGGCCTTCCACCTTAGGTAAAACTCTGAAAACTGAGCCCAACCAGCTTGATCTACCTAAGAAAGAGCTCTTCCCAGGGGCTAAAGTAGAAACTCCATCCTTCCAGGGAGGGGCTGTCCCAGAGGTGCCCACCCACTCTGGGATCCAGTCCTGGCACTGGAGTAGAGAGTTGGAACTCAGGCTGAAAAAACTACAGCAAAGCCCTGCTTTCAGATCCCCTGACCCAAGTCATTCATCTGGCAACTCCACTGCCCTAAGCTCCACAACTTTAGGCACCTGGAGACTCTCTTCCTGTCCCCCACAGCAGATTCATCCCTCTAATTTGTGCCCCCACTCTTCAAGCTGTCATCCCCCAAAAGTTCAGAGCACAGTAACTCAACCTATTCAGGTCTCCCATTGTTACCACTCCCACTCCTCTTCCCAGCCTCAGCCACAAGAGTCTAGCAGGGCAGAACAAGGGTCTCAGAGAGAAGAAAGAATGAAAGTGAAGATGGTGGCCCAGATCTCATCCCAAGAGCCACGTATTCTCATGGAGGCTGGTGAGAACTGCCCAGGCCTGGGCGAGCCCTCAAACCCTAAGGTCCCAGCCTCAGGCAAAAGAAACAAGGCTTCAGCCCTATCTTCAGCCAAGAAGAGAGAGAGTCCCAGGAAACCCAAAGCAGGAGACCACAGAGGAAGGGATGTAAGACTGGAGTCATCCACAGTTATAGGGAAGAGCCACCCAGCCCAGGTTGGAAGAGTAAAGGAAGCCTCTTTAAGCAGACTTTCCCAAAGATCTCAGCACAAGGACCAGAGCTCTCAACACACTGCTGCTCTCCCTCAGCAGCTTCACTCTAAGGCAGCAGGTCCCCAAATTCATCAAGGGGCAGGGCTGGGAGCTGGTGACATCTTGACCCCTCAACACTCTAAGCACTGCCCCTGGGCCCATATGGAAAAGCATCTCTCCTCCCCCACACCTCAGGTTCCCCTTACGAGGGGTCTCCCAAGAATGTTAGCCAAGTTTCTAGGTACCCATGGCCCCTGCCCACCAAATCCAATAAGCAAAGGAAAGGCTGGTAGCACTGGCACCCAATACCACAAGACCTAAAGCCAAACCAGTTGTGGGGTAGGGAGACAGAGGAAATCCTAATAAACTAGGTGAACTAGATAAATTCCACTCATGTCGTCTTTGGAGTTTGGCAGACTGGGAATGTCAGTTCCTTATTAACTTCTACTATAGCTATATTCCATCAGGATTTTGTAGGCTTAACTTCTCAAGCCCTTCACAGATGATCATCCTGGAATCCACACATCCCTGTTCTACAGGGTAAGCCTGTAAGGAGACCAGGGGAACACAGTCCAATGTTGCTCTTGAGAAAAACTTCACATCGAATGAACAGGAAAAAAATACATCTATTCACATAGACACAATTAGTCTGAGTCCAGGCAGCTGTTCTTGGTCCTGGGTATAAGTCCCCTTCTTCACCCATTTGATCCCTAAGTTCTCTACACATCGAACCATTTCTTCTCAGCCCTCTGCTCTTTCTCTCCCTAGGTGAGTTCATCCATTCCCAGGACCACAAAAACAAATGCTTTTTCACATGTTTAGTAGCCATCTGGATTTCTTCTATAATTGCCTGTTTATATTTATCCATTTTTCTACTGCTGCCATAACAAATTACCACAAAACAACAAATTGTCAGAAGTCTGACATGTCCCACTGAGCTGAAATCAAGGTTGGCAGGACTGCAATCCTTTCTGTAGGCACTGAGATCCATTCCTTGTCTTTTTCCACTTTCTAGAGGCTGCCCACATTCACTGGCTACTGGCCCTCTTCATCTTCAAAGCTAGCAAAGGCAAGTCAAGTTCTTATCACATCACTCTTTCTTCTGCCTCCCTCTTCCAATTTTAAGGATGCTAGTAATCACATTTGGTCCATCTGAATAATCCAAGATACTCTTCCTATCTTAAAGTCCTCCTATTTTAAGGTTAGCAATCTTAATTCTATCTGCAACTTTTAATTCCTTTGCCATGTAAAATAATATATTCACAGGTTACAGGGATTAGGATGTGAACATCTTGGAAGGAATATTATCCTGCTTACCAGAGATCTCAACCTATTATGCATACTGCAAATATTTTCCCCAATCTGTGGCTTATTTTCAAATTTTTTTTTTTTTTTTTTTTTAAATTTTTTTTTTTTTTTCAACGTATTTTATTTATTTTTGGGACAGAGAGAGACAGAGCATGAACGGGGGAGGGGCAGAGAGAGAGGGAGACACAGAATCGGAAACAGTCTCCAGGCTCCGAGCCATCAGCCCAGAGCCCGACGCGGGGCTCGAACTCACGGACCGCGAGATCGTGACCTGGCTGAAGTCGGACGCTTAACCGACTGCGCCACCCAGGCGCCCCATTATTTTCAAATTTTAAGGTGACTTTTACTGTACCAAAATTTAACATTTTTTAAAGTAATGAAATCAACCAACATTTTCCTTATGACTTCCAAAATACTTTCTTCTGGTGCTTTTACAGTTTTAATGTTTAGATTGTTACTTTTTGAGTATGATGTGAGAATCTAACTACCCCACCCCAAAATACAGGTCCATTTTTACCAATACCATTTAAAAAAATGTCCTGAACTCATCTCATTAAGTGCCATATTTCAAAATACAGCTCATTTTTAAATTTTTTTTTTAATTTTTTTAAATGAAATTTATTGTCAAATTGGTTTCCATACAACACCCAGTGCTCATCCCAACAGGTGCCCTCCTCAATCGCCATCACCCACTTTCCCCTCCCCCCACCACCTCCCATCAACCCTCAGTTTATTCTCAGTATTTAAGTGTCTCCCATGGTTTGCCTCCTTCCCTCTTTGTAACTTTTCCCCCCCTTCTCCTCCCCCGTTCTTCTGTTGAGTTTCTCAGGATCCACATATGAGTGAAAATATATAGTATCTGTCTTTCTCTGCCTTATTTCACTTAGCATAACACTCTCCAGTTCCCTTCACTTTGCTACAAATGGCCAGATTTCATTCTTTCTCATTGACAAAATATGGCTCATTTTTAAAGCATCTCTATCTAAGCTTCAGATCCACATATCCAATAGCCTACTAGATATCATCTCCTATTTAGCTTGTCCAAAATTCATTTTCCCTTTTAACCTTTTCCTCCAGTATGCCCACTCCTATTGAAGGGTATCACATCCATCTCAATACTCAAGTCAGAAGCCTGTCATCCCTGACTCCTCCCTTCCCCTCACGTCCTAATCTAGTCAATTTTAACCCTGTCAATTACACCTATGAAATGCACTTCAAATCCATTTCCACTACTCCATTTCCACCATCACTGTCTTAGTTCAGTCATTTCTCACCAGATTGGTTGCCCTATTCTTTCTAATCCATCCTCCACATGGTTACAATTCTCCGGAGGTCAACTAACCCCATCTCTTCAACAAGTGTCATACACATTTGAATAAAGGAACACAACAGATGCAACCTGTGATCCTAGAATGGATACTGGTTTGGCCAAGAAGTGGGAATGACAAAACCCACTAATAAAGGTGCTTAAAAGGGAGATTAAATTCCTTTTGTGCGTGCGTGCGCACGCACGCGCACACACACACACACACACAAATATATATATATTTGTGTATATTATATATATATGACATATTTGGATCACTTGGGAAACTGAATACGGTATGAGTATCAGATTAAATGAAAATTTACTAAAAGGAAATAAGGAAATGGTAGAGATTGACTTAAAAAAGATATAAAGCAATATAATCTCATTTTGATTTAAAAATACCACATGTAGACCATAAGGGTACAACGAATAAAGGCCAGTCAAGTGGGGCCAAGTTCCCACAAGCAGAAGACTATGCATGTCCCATCTATTGTAAACGTAAATACAGTTCTGGTTACATATACGCTAAGAACAGTCATGAATCTCCTATGTCATCCCTAATTTCAAAATTTTTTGTTACAGTGATTGTTCTAGTTAACAGTTGAGACTGTTAACAGTGAAGACTAGGTATTAAAGAAACAAATGAAGTATATTTGTTTTAGAATATAGTATCTGAGATTCAATTTTTACATAAATTTGTTTTGTCATGGTATAATTACCAAACCCTTTCTTGAAATATGATTCAGTGATTCCATGACATGGAAGCATGTGATTTTATGGACATTTTAAAGAAAGTAAAGAATCCATTAAAAAAAAAGGAAAAAAAAACAAAACACCTCATCTCATCCATCATTCTCATACAAAAACAAAAAAACAACAAAAAAAAAACCCAGTACCATGTATTTACATGCACCAAAAGATATAAACTAAAGTCATTAAGATGATCTCTGGGAATATTAATTTTAATAATTTGTTTATATATTTCTAAATTTCTACAATGCACATTACTGCTTCTATAAAAACAGGTTTTTTAAAAAGTGAATTGTCAGGGTGTCTGGCTGGCTCAGTCAGTAGGGTGGTGCAACTCTTGATCTCTGGGTGGTAAGTTGGAGCTCCATGTTGGGCTGGAGATTACTTTAAAAATTTTTTTGTCCATGCATAATGTGCATATGGCTGACAATACTATGTACACTTGGAAATTGTTGGATAGGTGTGCTTTTTTTTTTTTTGCCACAATTAAAAAAATAAAAAGTGAACTATCTAGCACTGAAATCTGTCACTTCCCTGCCTAAACTGCACAGAAAGCCCACATCTTTAAAATAAACTTAAGGCACCTGACTGGCTCAGTCAGTGGAGCATGCAACTCTTGATCTTGGGTTTGTAACTTCAAGCCCATGTTCAGTGTAGAAATTACTTAAAAAATTTTTTTAGTTTATTTATTTTGAGAAAACATGTGCACGAGCAGGGGAGGTGCAGAGAGAGGAAGAGAGAGAATCACAAGCAGGCTCTGTGTTTGTCAGCTCAAGAATCCCACACGGGGCTCAATCTTGCAAAGCGCAAGATCATGACCTGTGCTGAAACCAAGAGTCGGACGCTCAACAGACTGGGAAACCAAGGTGTCTCAAAATTAAAATCTTCAAAAAAATAAACTTCACTCCTGGAATTTAAGATTCTTTATGAGGTGGCTGACCTCTCCAAATACACTCCCCTGCTAGTCAACTGATGCTTCTTAAGCATGCTCTGTACTTTCTAACTTCTGTGCTTTTTGCTCAGACTGCTCTCCCCTACTTCTCCATGTCAAGTCTCACACATTCCTTTAATGCCCAGCTCAGACTGCTTCCAGAGGCTTTTTTCCCCCTAACACCTCCAGAGCCTTCTGATTCTCCTGTCTTGGTATGGTTTCCCGTTCCTTGCAGCCCTATAATTTGTACCTTTTTCACCACTCCAATTCCCTGGTAGTATGATAATCAAGCCCCTCAAAAAAAAAGTTATGGTTCAGTGAGGTCAAATCCACATTCCCAATCTAGTGCTCTTTCCATTCTACAATATTCCCTCTACTCCATATATTTAGTTGAGAAAAACAGAAGGCACATGCTGTCCCTCTGCCTCCTGTCACTCTTTTGTTCCAAAGGTTTAGCCCAAACCTGTCTACAGGGTCCAAGTCCAAAACTCACCACCTGCTGGCCAGGAGTGGAAATGAAGGTATTTTCTTTCTATCTCACTATTCTCCCAAAATAGTCTCAAAAACAATGCAATTTTTTAAATTTCATTTTAAATAGGCTCCACATCCAACGTGGGACTGAAACTCATAACCCTGAGACCAAGAGTTGCATGCTCCACCAACTGAGCCAGCCAGTACCCCAAAGACCATGCAATTCTAAATTTCTACTTGACACAGGGACATTTCATGAGTCTATGCACATCTGGGTAGTTTTATGAAAAATCAAAGTGCTATTTAAGTCTTTTTTAATTAAGTCTTCAGTAGGTTATATGGCTGGACAAGAGTAACAAACCACTTAACATGCGCCTCAGTTCAGTCTAATTAATGACTGGCAGGCCTGTGTTCCTCATGGGGATTATTGCATGACTAGAGCCTCTCACAGCAACTTGTAGATCAGTATGGATCCAAATATATCTTAAGATGTCAGGTTTATAATTCCATCTTTGCTTTTGCCCCTGTGATATACTGTTGATACTCTATAATGTTTCATGCCATATTTTTAGTTAGAAATCCACCTTCAAGGGGCACCTGGCTGGCTCAGTCAGTTAAGTGTCCAACTCTTGATTTCAGCTCAGGTCACGATCTTAGGGTTCTTGGGATCGAGCCCCTTATCAGGGTCTGCGCTGAAAGCGTGGAGCCTGCTTGGGATTCTCTTTCTCTCCCCCCACCCCCAACTCGCACTTTCTCTCTCAAAATAAATAAACGTTTAAAAAATCCATCTTCAAATTGTAGCATTTGCCCTATGGAAGAAATGATTAGCTACAGTAAAGTTACAAAATCCAATTTGTTTCTAGGAACACTGCAAGGGAAAAGATGGACTGCCTGTATGACCTGCCTCTTGGTCTAAGCATGCAGGCATCTGCAGGTGTGTAAGCTGACAGTCCCCCACCCTGCTTTCTACAGTTTACAAAGCACTGTTCATCACTTTACCAGAGGCTCCAAAAGAATGTTCATCACTTTACCAGAGGCTCCAAAAGAACTAAGTGCCCTGTTCAAAGCTACATGGCTATAAACACAAGTGCCAGAACTAGAACTAGGCCTCTCACTGCAAGTCTGCTCTTGCTTTTCCTGAAGAGTCTATAGCGCTGTCTTCTATAGACACGCTTTGTGTGACATGTAAAAACCAACCAATCATTCCAATACAAATTTCTCACATATCAACCAGTATCTCTACATATTTCGTAGGGTAATAGTACTTGCCTTCTATTCTGTTCCTATAGCTGGATGCAGAGGTACCAACCAAATGTCTCTCCCCCAAAAGATCTTATCTTTGACCCACAATGAGGTTAGGCTGCCAACCCACAGGGATGAGCCACATGGATGAGACAGAATAACAATGTTCAAAGTGGAAACAGGACTGAAGGCTAGCCATCAGGACACCTAAATGGTGGGAAAACCAGAAGAGGACCAAAGACAGAATGTGGTAGAGAAAGTGTCATGGAAAATAAGGGAAAGTCAACCCAAATCTCCAACATACAAAAATCTATTTCACAGCACATGAATTCAAAATGGTCCAGTTTCATCAGCCAATATAATGATCTCATGTCCTTGTAGATTATCTATCTTTATAACCCATACCTGAGACTGGTATAAGCACTAGGATGACCAATAAAATTTTGACTTGGGATTATCTTCTCTGCACCATACTCCTCTCTGGGTAAGGCATCACAGTATCACAGTACTGATCCCAAAAGCACTAAGTGATTATGTTGGTACCTGTTGAACAAAAAGGATATTCTATACTGGGAGGTGGACAAAACTACGCAAGCAATCATCTGAAAAACTGTGAGCAGGGGAGGATGTTAAGTTTAGAAAAAAAACACATTCAATACTAGAATTTTATATTAGAAAAAAACTATTTTTTTATAATACAAATTACATAAAGTGGACATAATTGTACGTGACCCTCAACCACAGCATGAGTGTTTAGGATTTTTAGATGTTCAAAAGAACATCCACTGCAGACAGAAATTCTTTCTACAACCCTTAAGATTTTGGGAGGGCATCCCAATTCAGTCCTTGGTCAGAAAAAGGGAGAGAGCTCTGCAGGCCTAGCCTTACCATCCACATCAAACACAGGTGGAAAATGCCATACTCTCCACAACTAGAGCTTCTTCAGGCTGCACACCCCTCCACTGCTATCCTATCCAGTGATAATGCAGGCATGGGGCAAGGCAGCAGTTCATACCACTGTTAATCAGGAGGGGAAGAGGGTGCAATCTTACTCTCAGGATTTCACATTTGAAGAGTGCCTTGACAGTAAGGGGTAGCCCAAGGCCCTTCCCAGGAAAAGAAGCAGGCACAGGGGCCAGGACTCAGGCTCCATTTTGACCCAACGTTTATTGTCCTTTTACAACATGTCATTTTTGGTTTAGAAACTGCTTGTGATTAGTTTTCCAACATTAACTCAAAAGCATGTAAAATAAAATCAACCTACTCTATATAAACACCCAGCAACTGTGGCCCTTCATCCTCCTGCCCAGGTTGGGTAGAGGGAAGAAGGGAGGGCTTGAGTAGCACTGAGTGAAGTGCAGATGCTTTACTGTGGGGAGTGGCGGTGGTGCCTTGGTTCACACCCACACAGGTCTCCTGCACTGCCCCAAACTACAACAGAAATGGCGTAGGCCCAAGGCCCAATTCCCTGTTGGTAATTCACTCTCCGCCTCCCAAATGAAAATCGCTTTTATTTTATCGCTTTTGTTTTGTATTTTTTTGCAACAGAAACCCCCTGTCCAGAGTCTGACTGTAGCTGAACTGTTCAGACTGAGGAATGGAGCAGGCCATGGGCACACCCCTGGTCCCTCCTGGGCGAGCGCCCCCACCCTCAGGGAACAAGGTCCAGCCAGGCCAGCTCGCTGCATGCTGGCCACCACCACTTAGCCATACAGGTCATCATCATTGTCTTCTGTGTACACGCTGCCACCTGTGCCGCCTCCACTGCCCTGACTGGGGCCAGCTCCACCCTGGTTTCCTGAAGGGAATCTGTATGCACAAGAG
Source organism: Panthera pardus (assembly GCF_024362965.1). Lineage (NCBI taxonomy): Eukaryota > Metazoa > Chordata > Mammalia > Carnivora > Felidae > Panthera > Panthera pardus. The sequence goes on from NW_026526766.1 coordinate 56,552,590, forward strand.
CAGATCCAAAAAAGAGGGTTAGGACGGGGCCTGTGTGGGACTTTCACAATTAACCCTCCAGCCTCCTTAGGACTCCCACAACCTTGGTTGTACAGTTTCCTAAGACAACTTAAGTACTGCCCATTGCAATATAATTACCTGAAGCTGCCAAAGCCCCGACTCTGCTGAAGGGTCTGAGCAAACATCTCATACTTTCGGATGTCATTGTCACTAACAGAACGGCGAGCAAAGCGCATGGCTTCCTCAAAGTGATCTCGGCGAATCTCAGGCACTGGATCATCTTCTTCTACCTCCTGCAGGGTTGGTAAACACAGACCACCAGAGCTCAAGTCCAGCCTGGATTCCTTCCCTGACCTTCCTGCCCCCCATTACTGTAGCAGTTTTTTGGTCTCCCTGTCTCTCTAATCCACCCTGAATAAGTTGCAAGGCCAATCTTCCTAAAACTGCATCAGTGCCCTGTTTAAAAACCTGTCAGTGCATTCTGGAAAAGGCAAAACTGTATGAACAAAATCATCTGAGTGGTTGCCAGGGGCTTAGGGTGGAAAAAAGTGACTAAAACGTGACAGGAGGGAATTTCTGGGATGACAGAAATTTATCTGAATGGTGGTAGTAGTTATAGAACTTAAAAATACATTTGTCAAGATGCACAGATACACTATACATTAAAAAGGTGAATTTTACTATGTGTGAATTGTATCTCAATAAACTTAAATTTTAAAAATTAACAGGGGCGCCTGGGTGGCTCAGTTGATTAAGCATCCAACTCTTGATTTTGGCTCAGGTCATGATCTCACAGTTCAGGAGTTTGAGCCCCATGTTGGGCTCTGCACTGACAGCACGGAGCCTGCTTGGTATTCTCTCTCTCCCTCTCTCTGCCCCTCCCCCACTTGCGTATTCAGACACTCTCTCTCTCTCTCTCAAAATAAATAAACTTTTAAAAATAAATAAGCAATTTCTTTCTTTTTTTTTTTTTTTTAACGTTCATTTATTTTTGAGACAGAGAGAGACAGAGCATGAACAGGGGAGGAGCAGAGAGAGAGGGAGACACAGAATCTGAAACAGGCTCCAGGCTCTGAGGTGTCAGCACAGAGCCCGATGCGGGGCTCGAACTCACGGACCGTGAGATCATGACCTGAGCCGAAGTCAGACGCTTAACCGACCGAGCCACCCAGGCGCCCCATAAATAAGCAATTTCTAACAACAACAACAAAACCCCTAAATTTTAAAAAGGTAAAAAAGTGCTTACCACATCCACATTATGCTTTACCTAGTGGCCTTACTTCCAGTAACATATGCCCTCTTAAATCTACCCCAGTTTTCCCCAATTCCTGCAATCCTATTTCTTGAGCCAGTTATTTGGGATACTTATTTCCTTAGCCTTTACACTCTCCCTTCATAAGCTGGCTCAAACCCTATCTCTTCCACTGAGAAGCCACTCCAATTGCTGTGATTTATGAGAGTGCTCCATAGCATTAACCGTATCAATACATTCTAAGCTTTTATGGGAAGAAGAAGGGATGTCTCAGAACCCCTACAAAAGGTAAAGAAGCCTTTCATTCATGTATTTATTCATTCATTAAGTCTCTATCATGATGCCAAGATAGAGTGGGAAATATGCAAGATAATATAGATTCCTTATCTTTACGAAGCTTACACACACAGACACACACCAAATTCTGCATTTAATTTCAGGAGATCCATGGACCACCAATGAAGGACAGGTCTATGGATCCCAGGTTCTAAATCCTGCTCTATTTGTTTATCTACATAATCATATTTTGATTTCCTTCATAGAGCTTACCTCAAACAGAGTATATATAGACTACCTATATCTTTTCTGCCTTTATAATTCCAGACTGAAAAGATTAACCCTCAGTATTCATTCTTTTTGATGCCCTGCTAATAGGGCATCGGTCAGATATCTTTCCAAAACCTTACACTCTTAACTCTATAGAGCATGGTAGAGATTGTCCCTGGGTCCCCACAACAGGCACATAGGGGGAAAAGTTGCAGACTCACCATGGCAGATGGGTTGGTCTGCCTCTCCCGTTCTCGCCTAATCTCACTCTCGATGGATTCACGGATGGCCAGCTTGCAAGCACGTTGGCAAATCTCTGTCAGGTCAGCTCCAGAGAAGCCATTAGTCATCTTGGCCAGAAACTCCAAATCTACATCCTAAAAGAAGCAATAGAACTACCTTAGCATTTAGCCTCTCCTCCCCTGTAATATACTCCAAGCACTCCTAATTTTAGTTTGTCCCATCTTTTGTCAAATCTTCCATTCTCCCTTTACAATGCTAACCCTAGAAATCCCCAATGGAATCTTCTGCAGGAACCAAACTCCATACTAGGCTGAGCACTCATAAAAGTGCACATCACCAATAGCGCTACACCTGCCTTGGCAACTGGGGACTTGCGCAGGTTGGCCTTGAGGATGGCAACACGGGACTTCTCATCAGGAAGTGGAATATAGATGAGCTGATCAAGACGGCCAGGTCGCAGAATAGCAGGATCAATGATGTCAGGTCTATTGGTAGCCCCAATAATAAACACATTCTTTTTTGTAGACATGCCATCCATTTCTGTCAGGATCTGGTTGATGACTCGGTCTGCAGCTCCACCACCATCTCCAATGTTACCACCACGGGCCTTGGCAATTGAATCCAGCTCATCAAAGAATAGTACACAGGGGGCAGCTTGGCGGGCCTATGGGAGAGACAGATGAACTCAAGCATTAGCACAACTGGGTCTCTCAGACCTAAGAAGGAAAGGAAATTAAAGTGACCTTTACTGCCCCAGCTGAACTGCCAGAACAAGATGATTTCAGTTCTCCCAAAGAAATAGCTTCCTTGCTGCCAAGCAAGTGAACAGAAAAATCAGCTGCTTCTAACTCACCTTGTCAAAGATTTCCCTGACATTGGCTTCAGACTCCCCAAACCACATGGTGAGCAGCTCAGGACCCTTGATGGAGATAAAGTTGGCCTGGCACTCATTAGCAATGGCTTTGGCCAGCAAGGTTTTCCCACAGCCAGGAGGTCCATAGAAGAGTACTCCCTTGGAGGGTGTCATGCCAAATTTGAGGAATTTGTCTGGGTGCTCCACAGGATACTAGGAAGAAAAGGAAAGAGGGTTCAGGATACCCACCCAGTTTAAAACAAACTTAATGAACAGTAGCATCCCTCCCAACCACAACATGGTATAAGATCAGGCTCTCTAGGAGCAGGCTCCTTAGTGTCTCCAAACTGAGAATAACAGATTCATGAATTATGCTCTCACAATTCCTGTAATAACCGCCAACACCCCAAGACCATCTAAGCTCAATTACGTTGTTCTGAGGCAGTAACTTACGCTGGACCAAGTTACCCTACCTGGACCAGCTCCTGAAGTTCACGTTTGACATCCTCCAGGCCCCCAATATCCTCCCAGGTTACCTGTGGTACCTCCACCACAGTTTCCCGCAGTGCTGATGGGTTGCTCTGGCTCAGGGCCCACTAAGAAGAAAAAGGAGAAACAAAAACAAAAAAACAGCTGGGGATGAGACTTGCCAGGTGAGGTCAAAATGTGCATGTGTGTGTACCTGAGATGGGGGTGCAATCCTTACCCGGAAGTCATCCATAGTAACTGCCAGAGAGTTCATGACTTCAGCATCAATGGTCTCATCCTCTAGGTCAATGAGATCCATTTTCTTGCGGATAGCCTGAAGAGCAGCCTCAGAGCACAAGGCTGCTAAGTCAGCGCCCACATGCCCGTGGGTCTCATTGGCTACCTGCAGAGAGAAGAGCTACTTACTACTCTGTGTCTAAGACCTAGATGCCTTAGGAGGCTCAGAGACAACAAAATCTTGGCCCCTTACCCTGACTCCTATCTGTGGGTCTTCCCATTTCCCTGAACACATACCAGCAGTTCTTTCACTGGCTGGGTTTTAAGTAGTCAAGCCTGGACGTGGGGCCTAGAAATAAAGCCGACCCCAAAGTTCCAGTTTACTCTAATGTGGTGTCAACCGAGAACACACCAACTCCAGTTTCCTGAATTCAATCTCAAATCACTTCCTTTCCCTCACCCAGGAATCAAAATTAGTCTCTTTACATCTTGAGCTTGTGTCCTTACCCAGTTCCCTTCAACTGTCTAGAAACAGACATCCTAACTCTGGGCCACCCCTCATTATCACTCCACCTGTTCCAGGTCCACATCATCTGCCAATTTCATGTTCTTGGTATGGATCTGAAGAATTTCCAAGCGTCCTGTAGCATCAGGGATTCCAATATCTACCTCCCTGTCAAAGCGACCTGCAGGACAGTGTATGAACACAGACAGGGCTCATTTCTATTCCAGAGAGAGAAAGGAACAGGTCTAAGGTGACCACCATCCCTGTTTGCCCAGGACTGTCCTGGTGTTAGCACTGAAAGTTACATGTCCTGGGAAACCCCTCAGTCTCAGGCAAACCAGGATGGTTGGTCACCCTAGATAGGACATGGGATAAGGGAAAGGACCCTGCGACCTATCACTTGCAAGGAGCTTCAAGAAATCCTCAGCATTTGGGGCACCTGCGTGGCTCAGTCAGTTCAGCATCCAACTTTGGCTCAGGTCATGATCTCACCGTTCGTGAGTTTGAGCCCCACATCGGGCTTGCTGCTGTCAATGCAGAGCCCACTTTGGATCCTCTGTCCCCCTCTTCCTGCCCCTCCCCCACTCACGTTCTATCAGAAATAAATTAAAAAAAAAAAAAGGAATCCTCTGGATTAGTTGACTTAAGATGAAGGACAGACATGGAATCAAAAAGATTAAGTTCAGCAGAGCTATAATCTATGAGGAAGAACAGGGTTGAAAAAAATTTGGGGTCCTTACCAAATCGTCGAAGGGCTGGGTCAATGCTATTGGGTCTGTTGGTTGCTGCCATGACGATCACATGTGCTCTCTGCTTTAGGCCATCCATGAGAGTCAACAACTGTGATACAATACGCCGCTCCACCTCCCCATGGGTCTGTCAGGACAGGATGTCTGGTCAGAAGTGAAGCGAGGACCTTTCAACCCCCATTATCCCCTTGGGTAGGTTCCTACTTTCTCTCTTTTGGGAGCAATGGCATCTAGCTCATCAATGAAGATGATGGCGGGAGCATTCTTCTCAGCCTCCTCAAAGGCTTTACGAAGGTTGCTCTCAGACTCACCAGCCAACTTGCTCATGATCTCGGGACCTGAAAGGATACGGAATAGAACCAATGACAAATCTACAGCCTTCCTCAATCCCAAAAGAAATCAGATCTCTTATCTGCCCAGCCCAGAAACAAATGCTGTACAAAAATGTGGTAACCTCTGCCTACTTTCTCATAGACTCTACCAGACCCTACCCCAGGACAGCCAGCAGATTAGGCTAGAGAGAAGCCAAGGACTCAAACTATCAGGCAAGCTCAGGACTATCTCACATTCAAGCTCTAAGTGTCAGGAAGACAGCACATGTTCTGGGACCTCTGGCTAGAGCAGGAGAAGCAGCACACCAGTTGGATCTCTATCATTCTCAAAGAGCCAGTTGGTCTCAGCCAATATTCCCCTAAACCTTTTCAAATAAATTAGCAGACAAAAATTTTAACTTGCTCCCCCTAAATATTTTCAGCCTTTCCACAATCTTTCTCAAGGGTGGGGGAAGGATAGAGCAGGGGGCACCAGAGTGCAATACCTTCCCCTTATTGCTTCTCTATCTGTAATGTACCCCAGCAGAAGAAAGATGATGAAATATACACGAGTGCACATGTATAAATAAACGTGTCCATGAGTTCTCCAGCTCATAAGACTGATCATGCTCAGCTCAGAATAAGGTCCAGCCAAACACAAGGTGAACCAAGTCTCCTACCATTGATCAAGAAGAAGAAGGCTCCAGTCTCATTTGCCACAGCTCTGGCAATTAGGGTCTTCCCAGTCCCAGGAGGTCCATAGAGCAGGATTCCCCGAGGAGGCTGGGGACCAGTACAGAGAGTATGGTTAGGTTCAGACTCCCACCTTCTCCCAACCCCAACCACTCTAAAATGGTTTGACTATGGCTCTATCTAGAGACAGTGAGAATCAGAGCTCAACCCCAATATCAGTTAGGAGCCCTCAGCATTAGCTGCTTGAAAGACAGTTTACTTCAGATCATACTCCCTCCTCTTATTAGCAGAGAAAATATGCTTAGAAAGCTGACACTTATGATTCCAAGTTACATAAAAGACTAAGAGCAGGAGCAGAGAAACCTTCCTAAGAAATCAGTGTGGCTAAGTCTGAAGATCCTGGGACTAGGAAACAGTAAGAGGTCTTTAAGCCAAAAGGGCTTGACTTTGGACAGGCAAGGGCCAGGACTAGCTTAGCCATCTAAGAAAGAGTTATTACCAGAGGCTCACTCACTCTAGTAATCACAACCCTCCAGGATTTATTATCATATTGGAATGCTTTTCCTTACCACCAACCACAAGTTTTCCTCTTTGAAGCTGTCTTTTCTGTGGCCTCATCCACAGGCTGCACATGGGAAATGCCCACACAGAAGATAAAATTATTGGCATGGTACATAATAGAAAGGGATAATTCCATCTTCAGTGTGCTCCAGGATATGGAAATGGTTAGGAAGTTACAATGAGATCTGCAGTTCTCAAATGTTTTGGACTCAGTACCCTTCACAATGCAAATTTCCTTAAATTTCTACTTCTATTGGATAGCACTGTTATAGACAGTGGCAAACTATGTTAGTTGGCAAACTATGAAGATTTGTTTTTATAGGGTCCATGACATAAAAATGGTTTTTACATCTTTAAAGGGCTGTGAGGACAAAGAAAAAAAAGATATGCAACGAAAAACTTAATTGACCTGGTCTGTTCTAGACCATTAGTAGCTTAATAAATTTACAGTTCTCTTCACACAAAGAATATATTACTCCCCCTCTAATCCAAGGGAATAGTGAAAAATACGTGTGAAAAAAGGTTCTGTGATTAGACACCGAGCCTTCATTGATCACAGCCTAGATTATGTCCCACTGGGCCCAGGATGCTCACCTTAACACCAATTGCCTTAAAAAGGGCAGGATGTCTCAGGGGTAGCTCCACCATCTCCTTTATCTGAGCTAGCTGTTTCCTGCAGCCACCAATGTCATCATAGCCTACTTCATTCAAGGACTCTTCCTCATCCTGAATGTTGAGGAGACAAAGGAAAAAAGAAGGCAGCAATATTAAATATCAGCAAAGTTGAGTTTCTCCAAATCCTTCTATAATCTGCTGTAGAGAAATCTGTTATATGAGAAGATTCCCTTCTGAGGGGATGCTGCCCCAAAGAAGCACTGTAAAAATCCCAAAGCAAAGATTTCTAGCATAGCTTTACCCTTTCAGACTGTCCTTAGTATTACTAGGAAGGACTGCCCTAAGACCTAAAGCTGGAAACTCTGGAAAACAGGTGAAAGTCTAGATGCCATCATCAATTGTCACTTCTACAAAAATTATTACGACTACTTAGATCCTCTAGGTTCAATCTAGATTTTAAAAACCACTGGTTATCACTTATTTCTAAGTAACATGTAGGTCCGGAAATGAATAGTTGGGAGATTTCCCACCTCTGGAAAGAAGCTTGGTCCCAAACAGTACAGTTTTAGTAGTCACCACATGACTGCCCCACTTCATAATCATGAAACTGGGTACTGGGATGAAGGAGAGAACTCACCTCTCGTTTGATAGGCTCCCCTTCACAGTGGATCACTGTGTCTGGAGCAACAATGCAGTAAGGGCTGGGATCTGTCTCCACTACTTTGAACTCTACAGCACGCATTCCACCCCGGACAAGGAAAATATCTCCTGTGAGCAATTAACACAAGTGCAGTCAGAGATGTCAAATACCAAACCAAGTGAGAATTCCTCATCAGAACCTGGGGTCTAAAATGCCACGTTCACTAGACATTGCCATTTTTCCCTTCCCACCTCCATCTTATTAAGCATCAGGTAAGAAGAGAAAACTAAACTGTGAAGAGTCCCTCTGTCATTCAAGAGGGCACTGAACAAAACCTTATGGGATTTTGGCACATCATGTTTTGGCCTTTGTCCAGAGGCCAATAAAGATTTTGACTTCTGGGCTATATATAACCCAAGCTTTCTCAACAACCACCAATGGTCAGGCTGTGCTAAATATTAAAATACACTTTGGACTTGACACAGTCAAAAGGACCCAAGTTCTCCTTTAGAGACAAAAGAGAAAAGGGACACCTGGGTGGCTCAGTCAGTTAAGCATCAACTTCAGCTCAGGTCATGATCTTGTGGTTCATGGGTTCAAGCCCCACATCGGGCTCTGTGCCAACAGCTCAGAGCCTGCAGCCTGCTTCAGATTCTGTGTCTCCCTCTCTCTCTGCACCTCCCCCACTCACGCTATCTCTCTCTCAAAAATAAACAAACATTAAAAAAAATATATATAGCGTACTCTACTGAAGCAGGAACTGGGAGTAGGGAAACAGGAAAATGGGAGGGAGGAAGAGGGAAGGAGAGAGTACACATGAACATGTGTGCAGAATGTGTGTGTCAGCACTTATATGAGAATGAGATAAAGACATTCCAAGGTTTACTCCCAGGTATCCCTACAAATAACCATGCTTAAGCTCAGTCCCTAGAATTCTCTCTCACCTTTCCGGATGGGTCGATAAGCTTCCAGGAAGTATGGCTTAAGGTAGACCTCGAAGAGATTGCCAGTGATGCCTTCCACTGTGTCATCAATGGGTAGCACATGGATACGTTTGCCGTACTTCACATCAGGGCACGGCTGGATGCTGAGGATGACAAGCAGACTCCATGTTACCAACCACACTGCAGCCCCAAGCACTGGGTGTCTGAAAGGGCCTGGCACAGAGAGCTGATGGCGAGCGAAAGAGAAAAGGCAGGGATGGCTTTAGCTGAAGAGAGGCAGGAACATAGAGTGGGAGTGAGGACAAAGGAGCAGCCAAGCAGAACTAAGACAAATCATATTCAGGTGGAGTAGCAGCTATAGCCATTAGAAGCTACTGGGAGGGGTGCCTGGCTGGCTCAGTCAGTAGAGCATGTGACTCTTCATCGTGGGGTCATGAGTTTGAGCCCTAAGCTGGGTATAGAGATTACTTAAATAAAACAAAAAACAAAAAAACATAAGCTACTGGGGTTGCTCACTCCCAATTAGTGAGCCAAAAGAAAGATCCATACATCTAAAGCTCCCAAAATGAGGACGCAGTAAGGAGGTATCAGTGAGATATCTTCAGAGAGATATCCAAAGATGACCCATTCTGGCTAATATCAGTAACCCAATATTATAAAGGGAGGCCTCAGTCAGACAAGTGTCAGGATCAGAGAAACAGAATTGAAAACAATCATCTCAACCAGGTGGTCAGAGCATCTTGAGAAAGTGACTAAGCACCTCCATGAAGAAGGCTACATGAAACCTAGAATCCATGAAAAATGGAAATCTGAGATGTTCCTGGCCAGGCAACAGGTGGCTGGATAGCAGTGGCCAGTAATGACTCCAAGATAGGGAATTCTCTTGCCTAAAGTTAAGTCCAGAATCACTCAGATTGAAGTTATTCAGGATCTGGCTCAAACTATGCCTCTCCTCTAGATTAACTTGGATTCTTTAAAAAAAATAATAAAAAAAAAACCTACTTGGAGGGGTGCCTGGGTGGCTAAGTCAGTTAAGGGTCCAACTCTTGATTTCGGCTTAGGCCATGATCTCATGCTTAGTGACATCAAGCCCCATGTTGGGCTCTGTACTGCCTGCTTGGGATTCTCTCTCCCTCTCTTTCTGCCCCTCCCCTTGCTTGTGTGTCCACGTGCGTGCACTCTCTCTCACCCTCTCTCTAAAAATAAACATTAAAAAACAAAACAAAACAAAAAACCTACTTGGGAGTCCACCTTCTGTGCCCACACTCCCACCTCACTCCAGCCCCAACACAAGCCATTATTCCAACACAACAGTGAGATCATTTGGTAGACAAACACCCTCAAATGGCATCCTAAACCAAGATCCAACATGTGATAAATTATACCTCTGGCAAAATAAATAAATAAATAAATAAATAAATAAATAAAGGCATCATGAAAGTCAAGAAATGCGAAAGTAATGCAGAGGTAAATTCTGAAGTCCCAAGGAGGCATAATCAAAACCAAAACACAACCCTATTATGTTGTCTTCCCGTGGCTAGGAGGCTTCTGCTAATGGCAGCTGCCAAGGCCTTTGTTAGGGTCCTGCCTATAATTCAGGCTGTCTCTGGCCTCCCATCCCTGAGGGGCTAAGAACCCCACACACACCTGATGACATCCCCTAGATGTACACGAAGGTTATTCCGAACAACTCTATTCATTCGAATCTTCTCATCGGAACATGTGTCATCAGAAAGCACAATGCACACAGCTTCCCGCCTCTTCTTTCCTTTCAGCAACACTGTGTCACCTCGGAACAACTGCAGCTCATCCATCTTGGGCTGAGGAAAGAAGGTTAAGGCCTTTGGGTCACTGGGCCACGGGGTAAGCAGCAGCCCTGGAGGCTGGAATTCCCAGTAAGCCCCATTCTATCTGTGGTCACTGCAAAAAAAAAAATGAGGAAAGAAACCTGGGAAAAGCCCTCCAGTGAAGCGCATTAAAGAAAGACTGGACCTTGGACCCAACTTACCTGGGACAAGGACACCACACTGTTGTCCTCATTGATGGCTTCATCGACAATTAACCGATTGGGACGGTTCTTCTGTTTAAGAATGGCTGTTGATAAGTCATCGCCTTTTGAACTAGAAAGAGAAAATGAAGTTAGTCCCAATACATAATAACAGCCCCAAGGGCTGCACCAGTCTCTCAAACTCACACTTAGGAAAGAAATAGTGGATAAATGAAGCTGTCCCTACACCAGAGAGGTCAGATAAAGGATACTGAGCCAAGGTCATGAAGAATAACATTTAGCACATACAATTCCCATTCCAGCAGCTCCTGGTATTCTGAGCACTGGTATCCTAGATGTCAAGGCCCCAAGTGATCTTCCCTCAGACTCAGGAAACTATGGCTTGAGAAGACTAAACAGAAGTAGAGGTTGAATAACAATTAGAGAAATGACAATAATCTTAATATGGAATAGCAATTAAGAAAAGGGGCTCTGTTATCAGACCCGCTGGGTCTGAATCCCAACCCTGCCACTGCTTAATTGTGAATTTGGGCAAGTTACTCAACCTCTCTGGATGTTGATGTCCTCACATGTAAAGAGCAAATACTGTAGTACCTATCTTAGAGAATTACTGTCTTAAGTGAGATAATGAATGCAAAATGTTCAATACAATGCCTGGTACATGGTTTTAATGGTCACAATGATTAGCGCTGCAGAACAAAGCATAAGCTCTTTCTTTGCTAACCTTCTTGGAGAATGAAGTGAGCAAGACAACTTCCTGTAGGGCTCAGGAAGGCCCCAAGTCCCACCAAGCAAGCCTGGGGACAATGAAGCACAATCATTAGCACTACCATCTTTACTGGCCAAACCTGCTGAACGCTAGTGCGTTCTGTATACCACAGAAATGTCAAGCATAAAGACCATGATATTTGGGAAAAACAAAACGAAACTAAACTAATGGATCTGGAACCTTCAAAAAGAGCCTCAAGCTCAAAAGGAGCTTTACAAAGCTCTTCAAAGACACACAATTCCACAATGTTGGTTCAAAAAATCAAAACCAAGAAATGCCGAGACAAGGAGCAAATCCAAATCCCTCACCCAAACTAAGGTTGCCCAAGTCTAAACTCAGTTTAAACCGTCTAAATAGTTTCTATCATTTCCTTGAAGATCATTCATCTGACACCAACTTCTTACCTAGCTCACCTCCAGCCATCACTAACTAGACTCAGTGGGCTCTCCATTTGAAGAGGTACCTCCTCTTACTGAGGCTCAGGAAAATCTGAACATTAACCAATATAGGGAGGCCAGACAATGGAGAAAGTGAAGAAATAAAATGGAATCTCTTCCACGAATCATTTCTTCACTCAACAAATTAGCAAGTATACATTTGAGGCCCGGCACTGTCCTATGATCTAAAGATATATCAATCAACAAAACAGTATTCCTGTTGGATATACATTCACAATGCAAGAAAAAAAAAAAAAAAAAGCCTATGCTCCAGAATAACAGCTAAGGGCTTATGGGGCTTTTACATCTTTGGGTCCTGACACACCAAAAAGAAATACAAATCCCATTCATGAAACAAAGTTGTAGGCTTTCTGCTGATCTTCTCACATAGGCTGCATATTTAATCATGGCCTTAAAACTAGTTTCCAAGAGGGGAGCCTGGGTGGCTCAGTTGATTAAGCGGCAGACTTTGGCCCAGGTCATGATCTCACGGTTCGTGAATTCCAGCCCCGCGTCGGGCTCTGTACTGACAGCTTGGAGCCTGCTTCAGATTCTGTGTCTCCTTCTCTCTCTGCCCCTTCCCTGCTCACATTCTGTATCTGTCTCAAAAATAAACATTAAAAACAAAACTAGTTCCCAAGAGTGGAGTTTCCTCAGCTTAAACTTGCCTCCCCAACATAAAAGTGTAGCACTCTGGGCACAATGCTGCAGAGCAGGCAGACTCTTCCAGTGCTTATCAACACCCTATAGAACAAGCATGATCAATGTGGCAGCTGAAGGCAATTTAAACCCATCAATTTTCCCTCTCTCCTACCCATCAAAATGTCTTCCAAGGACTGGCCACCCTCCTGTTTGATCTATAGGACTGGGGCTAGGGAAAAATAAAGTGCCAAATGCCTCTAATCAGCAGTTACCCCAAAGCTGCATTCTAGGAAAACTGCCTATCTGCCTACCATTTCTAACTCTAGCGATGGAGATGGGTAGTATGCTCTTCCCTTAAGGTAAATTTACTTCCACATCTATCTACTGAGATCAAAGGATGTAACTTTTAAAAGAGATCTTCAGCCTGATCTTGAGCCAACAGCAGTCCTGGAGGTTCTTTGAGGACATCCCCCATTGTCTCCTGCATGAGTCAGGCCCTTTCCAGAACTCCAGTGGGCCACAGGGGACTTGGAGGGAGTTCAGGTAAGAGTCATTAAGATGACCTAGAGGTTAGAAACCATCTATGATGCCAGGTTCCAAGAATTTTGAATTTTTATTTTTAGTCTTGAAAACAAATGACTGAATAACCTAAGAAAATCAGTACTAATAAGTAGCAGTCCTTTTAAAAAATAATACTTCATCTCTATTTAGAAACTTGGGGGAAAAAGGAGCACACTTCAAAAAACTAAATTTTCTTCAAGTCAGGAAAGTGATTTGCATAGAAGAGTTTCCACAGGATGGCTCTTTTTTTTCTTCAGTATCTAAAGCTCTTGATTCTAAATTTAACGGGCAGAGATGGTCGGGTTTTATCTGATGCTTTCCTGAGGGGTGGAGAGCCCAAGGTTTCTAAACACAGCCGTTTGGTGAAAGGAGCCGTGTGTGTTCAAAGAGCTAGTTTAACTCTAGCCTTCACACCACAAAGGCTGAAATCGAGGAAGGCCCACAAATTACCAACTGAGATTCTAACTTTTGCAAAAGCCCAAAACAGTAGAGAAAAGAAAAGTTCTTTCCCCGGCACCCGTTTCATAACATCAAGAAAAACTGACTAAAGCTTTCTTATGTGAATAGTAACAAGCCTAAAGTATGAAAGCCAGAAAAAAAACGCAGGGCCTGCCCTCTCCCGAACATCCCTTCACTACTCAGGTCTAGAGGATGTGAAACCAAGGGCCAGGCCGACCCTACTCCAAAAGGGAGGCGGTGAGCTTCCCTGAGCTCTCCAAGCCTTCCCAGCTCCAGCCTCCGCCTCGGTCTCCAGCCTTCTAAGGCCTTCACGTGGCCCAAAGTCCACGCCCACCGGGCCCAGTTAGGGCGTCAGGCCCATGGGGCCTGCCTGGTCTCTCCGGGGACCAAAGGCCTTCAGCATACGGTAGACCTGATCGCAGGTGGGCTCCCCAAGGCCCCGGGGCTCCGCGCCGGCAACGTGGGTCCGCAGACCTCACAAGAACCGGACAGCGGTTCCCAGGGAGCCAATCAGGCCGGCCGGGCCTGCATGACACAGCACGATCTGGCCCAGGCCCCGACCCAGGCCCAACACAAGCCCGGCCTAGGGGGCGCGCGGCTGCGCTGCCAGGCCCAGCCCGGACCGCTGCCCCTCATTCGCCTCCTTCCTCTCCTTCCCTCTCTCCTTCCTTCCCAGTCTCCACCTCTTAGACGCGCCCACGGCCAGGCCTGGCTGGGCCTACCCAGCGCGGCGAGTCCCCAGGTGCGCGCACCCGCAGCGGGCGGGCGGGCGCGCGCACACACTCACTCAGCTCCAGAGGCCATGGCGCGCGCCTCTCCCGGTCGGCGGCTGTGGCGGCCCGAGGGTAACGGCTACGAAGGGTGGCAGGCGACCAACTGGGCCGGGGCTCGGCTCTCCCGGGCGGGGATCGAGCAGCGGCGACAAACCCGCAGGCGGCCTCCTTCTCGCTTCCTCCTAGTGGCACCGGGGCGGTGGGCGGACGGTATACACTGGCTCTGATTCCGCGAGGGGGCAGCGGTAGCGACGACTCAAACGACGGCTGCAGACGCTGCGCTGAGACTGAGCCGAGAAGAGCCGAATCATCGGAAGGAGAGGTGCTCTCACCTCAGCCAATCAGCGCCTGCCCTGGGGACTCCCGCCCGCCCCTACGCGCCTCTCCCCAGCAACCCGCGGACCAGAGCCAATCAGGAAATTTGCCTGCGGCCTGGCTCCCGCCTCAGGGATGCAACACGCCTAGTAACGCCACGTCAATTGGCCGCTGCGGTACGCTTCCTCGACGGATTGGAACTCGCGACCAATCAACGAAAAGGACGGAGCCAGATCGACTGGAGAAAGAAGAGCCTTTAATCCCTGGGAGGCGGACTCTCCTACTTGGCTCCAGTTCATTGGCTCCTGATTTTATCCTGCTGAAGAACCTGGCACAATGGATTGAACCCTTGCATTAGTCTAGTCCTGTTGCAGTGATAATCTACACACCCATCTTCTTCCTAAATCTAAGGATCCACCCTAACCCCCCACCTTCCTCCTTCAAAATGCTGGTTCCAGCCACCCCTACTCTGAACCGTCTGAATAGCACCTCAGCTCTTAATCCACTCCACTGTATTGTCTTGGCACCCTCTGGTAACCCTAGTCCTATAGGCTTTACAGTTCTTCAACCGCAGAACACACAGTAGATTCAATAGAACCCAAAGCAGCAAGAAAATTGCATTATGAGACTTGAAGTTCTTGGGCCCCAAATGCAAGCTAGACCTGACTAAATTCGATAAGCAGCTTTGGGGAAAAAAGGAGGGGTGTGTGCACCTGGCTGGATCAGTTGGTAGAACACGGGACTCTTGATCTCCAAGTGGTGAGTTTGAGCCCCACTTTGGGTGTGGAGCCTACTTTAAAAAAAATAATAAAATAATCAGCTTTGGTAGCATGCTGATTTAATTAATCCTCCACCCCATATCCACACAGACATGGTTGACTTAGTCAAATCCAAAATTTCTAGAATTTGGGGTTGGAGTGAGGAGTCACTCAGACTCAGAGGTATGCTTGTCCCTCCCCTCTAAGACTCAAATACCTGCCCTTGTCCCGAGAGGCCTACCCAGACCACCTTCCAGACCCAGCTCCACTCATTCTGTCACCTTGCACAGATCCTGGGCTTTGGGACTCTGTGGCTTTTAGGCAACAGAAAGAACCAAAGCCACTGCAAGGATTCCTGTAGCCCTTTCTTCCACCAAGAACTCAACCTCATAAGGTAGACGATGTTGGGAGAGGGTATCTTAGACAACCAGCACTCAACTGAATCAGATAGCTCTGCGTCTTCCCACTCAAGTAGATGTAGCAGGCAAACAAGAGATAAATATGAGATTTTACTCAACAAAAGAAAAGGAGAAACAGGAAAAAAGGCATCATAAGCAAAGTCATTGCCTTTTTGGTGGCATGGAGGGTTTCTTCTGAAACCAGAATGGCAGTAACTAGGCCAAATTTGGCGAGACTACTACCAACCTCTTCAGTGCCAGATTTATATCGGAATGATTAGTTTCACCCATATTCCCCAAAATTGGTAAAGCAGAAAGCCCTCCCCATGGAGAAATGGGCCCCAGTTCAGGCTTTTAAAAACATGGCAGCTACAGGTCACAAGGTTCCAGCAGAGATGTCTGAAACTCCTCAAGAAGGGTTTCACGGTCAGGGGAACGAATCCAACTCAAATAGGTTTCTAGGAACAGGGGGAGAGACCTGGAGAGCAAAAAGAGTGATGTCTAAGGGTAAAGGATAGGCAGAAAATTGGACAGCCATTCCCTCCCTTTCATTCACCACCACCCTCCATAGACTCAAGTACTCCAGAATGCCAAATGCCCTTGGCCCCAAGTCCACAGGCCTCAGCCTCACCATGCAGCATTCTCCTGTGGCAACTTAGCTTGGGCCTCCAGGCTCCACCAGAGAGCAATGGCCTCATCCCTCCGATCCATCCTCCTCAGAGTCTGAAGCAGGTGAAAGGAAGCATCTCGATTACCTATAGCCCCACCCCAGAGTAGGGAGTCTTAGAATTTGACACAGCCTTAAGCATCATTTTATAAAAGAAGAAACTGAAGTCTAGAGCAAGAAAGTATCTTGTCTACATTCACACATGGAACCAAGAGTAGTTCATTCCCAACCATTCCTATCCCTGGGTACAGCTGCCCAGGACAAAGGGCTCAGCTGACCCTGCTTCCCCCTAACATATGCCCAGCACGGTTCTGGTCTTTTTGTCTGAGGACACTGGGAAGACTGAGAAACTCCTGAGAGGCCTCCATATACACTTGCATGTGTTCTCAAACCTGGTATATCCCTAGGTATATACAGTACAACCTCATTCATCCCCTTCTATCTGGGAACATCACTCTTCCACTAATCCCCAAGTACCTCCCCCATGGGCCTCTCTGTCCTTGTGCATCTGGGCATAACTGATGTCATGCAAATATACATACCTGGGCACATCTGCACACTGAGGAGGAAGTCCTGTAGGGCTTTAGTATCTTGGTCACTGGCCACCCATTGCAGTCCACGACTAATCAGGGCGGCTACCCGAAGCTGTTGCAGTGCCACATCTGACATACACCCCTGCTCACAGCTGGAAGCAGGACCTGGGGACCATCCCCAAAGTCAAAAGAGTGTCCCTGCTACACAGTCACCAAAACCCCAAGTACTCCTCTTTCTCTTCTTGTATCTGCAGTTCCTTTCTTTTAAGCCTCATAGTAGGCTAGGACGCATGGAGAGGCAACACATTCACCACCCCCACTTCCAAGAGGGAAGAGGAAAACCGAGAGTCTAGATCACCTTGTTCTTTGTCCTTAGGTGTGGCTTGGAAGAGCAGCTCAAGGCACCTGAAGTGGGACAAAGAACAGGGATGAAGAGGAGTCGACCTCAATAACTCTGGGATGAGTAGGTAAGTATGGAGCTTACCAACTCAGGTCCCAATCAGCAAATTATCCCTCCACACTTCCCCTAGGATCCTGGTTGGCTTCCTGGGCTCACCGGCTAAATTCACTAATTGCTTCTTTTTGGGCCCCCAGCTGCACCCAGGCTCGACCCTGAAGCAGGTAGGTGGCAGAGACCCAGGATAGACAGTGTGGTGACTCCTTGGTTCCTTTTCTGGCATCTTCCCACAGCTGGGGCATCTTGGGAAGCAGAGACGACATGCGGCTGAGCAGCTCCTCACATACAGTCAAGGCATCCTGTGCTCGGCCTGCCTGGATCAGTGCTGCTGCTGCCTCCAAGAACACCTCAGGCATGCAGGGCCCTGGACGGGATGGGGGTGGGGAGAACTGGGGTGGAAGGAGGATGCAGTGTCTTGAAGAGACATTGGCCACCATCCCCAACCTCTTCACCAGGCTCTGGTACTACATGGAGACCACCCATTGCTTGCTACCCTGGACCACTTATTCTGAGAACCTTCCTAGTTTGGCCTTGCAGCTTGGACAGACAGAACAGCAGAAGAAAAAAGAGAAAACAGTAGTCCTGCTCTACTCCAAAGTTAGACTCCAACCCTCCCACCCTATTGTAGAGAACCTTGAAGACATACCCACCTTTGGCTCAGAGTCATCCAGCAACAGAGCCAGCAGGTCCAAGTAATGCTCTGCAGCGTCCTCTGCCCTAAGAAGTCATAGCCCATGAACTTCATATTAGGCCATTAGCAGGGCCCTCCAAAGGCTCATAGCTAACAAAGGGATGCTCAAGGGCCCTGGGGAGTAGGAAAAGTGGGGTCTTGGAACTCCAATCCTAGCTCACTATGGATCTACCCTCCTTACAGAATGGATCTGGGAGGAGATTTCAGAGTTTTCAAGATATAGGAGTTAGTGTCTGGGTGAAGAGTCCTAAGTTCAGGTCCATCAGCAAGGCAGGAGACTGAAGAGTGGGAACCTATGTCCTACCACTGACTTGTCCATACTGTCCATACGAAAGAACAGAAGCAGAGTCACATCCCAGGGAAGGTATCAGAAATGGGAAGAACTCAGATGATCAAGGCAGTGGAACCTCACCTTCCTATCTGTAGGCATCGGCTTGCTAGCAGGTACTTGGCCTGGCTCTGTGTGCCACAGTGAAGGGGTGAGGCTGGGTTAGGTTGGGGAAGCAGTAACTCTACTTCAATAAGAAGCTGGGGGGCTTCAGGACTGTGAGTGACACTCAAGGCCTAAAAGGAACACAAAGAAAAAGTATATCTATAATCTTTGGGAGCCATATTTCCTTCTATTTACAACTTGATTATTCTCCCTAATACAAGCACCTCAGCCATCCCCATATCTTCAGTTCCTTACATCAACCAACAGCTCCAGACTCTCCAGCTCTGCTGCTGTGTTCCCCAGTTGCTGATATAGCCTGGAAGCCTCCAGAAGCGGAGGACCCCAGGGTGATCCCCCTTTCAGGGCCGCAACCAAGTACAGCAGAGCTCTTTGTGGATTGCCCTAGAGGGGTGAGAGAACACAAGCCTTAGCTACCTCACAAAGCAGAAAGCTATTCATAACACCCATGGTTTCCCAACCCACCCTAAGACTGTCTGTACCATTTTACGAAGACAGGTCCCCAGGACTGTGTACACCTGGACCAACACAGGCCGTGGACACAGACCTGAGGCTGCTTCTTGCAGGCTGCTCAATGCCTTGGGCAGGCTTCCTGTGATCAACTCCTGGAGGCCTGAGGGCAATCAGGGTGTAAACTTAAAGAAGCCTATAGGGCAAGGGGCATGACAGGGAACAAGAGCACAGAGCTAAATGGGACATGACAAGGAAGGTATGAGCCAAAGGACTCCTCAAGACAGGGAGTGGGGAGGAAGGGATGAGTCAGATTGCTAGCTGACCTTGGCGATAGGCAGAAGCTGTAAGAAGGACATCCCTTAAGCCCCGGGCATCCTGCAAGGTCAATGGAGCATCTGACTCCTCAGCTGGGGGGCTCCAAGTTTTCAGAAGGTGCAGCAGATCCTCAGAGGCCTCACTCTGAGGAAAGAAGGATGATCAGAAGCTCCAAGCCTATAACCACCTCTTCTCCTATCTCAGTCTATCCTGGCTGGACCTTGAAATCAAGGGTCCTCCTGATTCCTATTCCCTCAACTCTAAGAGAGAGACAGCAAGGATAAAGGGAGGAAGAAAAACTTGGGGCACAGATGATCTGGTCTAGTGCACCTTCTCCTTCAGTATAAGCCCATGAGGACACTTCAGCAAGATCATAAAAGCCCTAACCCTATCCAAGATCATTAAGCTATTTTAAAAACCACTCAAGAGAATCCCCCCAATGAGAGACCAAGCAAAATAAGGTCATCAAGAGTCCTGGAGAGAACCCAGGTCTTCTGACCACCAACCCAGCAGAACTTCCCAGCACAAAATGATGCTACTGCAGCTGAGAGGGGTGAAAGAAGGGAAGAGGCCCTTAGATACAGGTTACTTCCCACATTACCTGGTTACCATTCAAGGTCTGCAGCAGCAAGGTCAGGTCCCCAAGACAGTCAGTACTTAGCCACAGGGCAGCCTGCAGGCCAGCCAGGTGGTGAAGGGCAGGGAGTAGCTCCAGCAGAACAGAGGAATAATGGAGAACAGAGTCCCACAGCCCCCTGAGCCCACATTCCAGTCTGGGCCCAAGCTGCTTCTGGGTCTCCAGCACTGTAGAAGATACACACATACAGCTGAGGTTGGGACTTCATCTCTGGTTTCCTTTTTCTGCAGGAGCCCAAAGGTCACAAAGGTGCTCCTGGGCTAAGGAGCACCTGGTGGATAAGAAAAGGGCATCTCTCTCCCTGGCGGTAACAGATTTTATTGCTCCTCTCATCCCCTTTGCAAGGACTTAAACCCAAACAGGCTGGCAGGGATATGGAAAGCAATCTCTAGCCCTCACCTCTCTCCAGGCTCTGTTGGATATCCTGTGCTTGGTTTTCAGTGAAACCCTGGGCCAGGCTTGCCTTCATGGTAATGAAATTGCAGGTAACAGTCAATTCCAAGGGGAGAACAGGAACAGCTGCAGGGAGACCTGAAGCAAACACATGCTGATCTCACTGACCACTTTCCCAGGAAAGATTTCCCAGATAAGATCCAAACCCAAAGATCACATCACCCCAACCAAAATGGCCTCAATAAAGAATCACCCTTTGTACAGAATTTGGAAAGGGCAGAAAGTTCTTCAGATTGGACCATCCTGGAGACCATTTCTTCAAATGCTGGGGAGTGAGGGGAAGTGAGGGAGGGGGCATGGCAGGGCTCAGAGATTCATCTGTACCAAAGAGAATTCCATTTCAGTCTTGTCTGTGCCTTAAACAGGATTCCCTGCCCCCTGAGTAATTTTCTCAATCCCAGAAATGCAGAACTGGTCTCTGGCTGTGGAGAAGGATAACTGACCGTCCTGAGGAGGATCCTGCTTACCCTGCAGGCTATGCAGGAGTCCCCTGAATCCTTCCAGCACATCTTGGGCCAGCTGCTGTCCTCTCAGAAACTGACGCGAGTCCTGAGCCACCTACGAAATGTGGAATGGGGTATCACTGAGGATCAATCCTTATTTCTCCCGTTGCAACAATGGCAAAGGATGTCTTTCTCCAGTCATTTCTGGCTCCTGGGGGAAGGTCAAACTCAATACCTCCCGTCAGCTGGGGTAAATCCACGGGAAACCCTCCTTCTGATATTTTGGGGCTGCAAAGCAAGGGTCCCAGCAACCACGTTACCTTGGCCTGTCGAACTAGCTGGTCATTCTTTTCCCTCCACAGGTCTAGGCAGCTGGCGTGTAGTCCTGAGGAGCCCAGAGGGGTCTGGTGCGACAAGGTTGCAGAGGCTGGGCCCAGACCCCTGGAGGGTGCTGCTGAAAGGTAAGCCCGGCCTCGCCGAGGTCCCCACCCGAGCGAGGAAAGGTCCGTGCGCTTCTGCATCCCCCCGTGACTCCCTTGCTCCCCTTAGGGCCCCAGGAGGGGCGGCTCACCCCCTACGCGAAAAATGGAAACGGAAAAACTCTCTCCCGGACGCTGTGCCGGCTCCCACCCCCGCCTCTTCCACCTTGTCTCTGGTTGGCCAGGCCGTCAAAATCTCGGCTGCGGTTGGTCGTCTTCAAGGGTTAGTCCCCGCGGGAAACTCGAAGAAGAAACGAGTCAGGGCCCAAACCAAGAGGGAGGCTAAGGCGGGTCAGAGGATGGGAGTGTGTCTGAGTGGAGAGGTAGTACTTCTTAAGGTTCAGCTTGCTAGTCTCTCAGGAAGGCCAAAACCCTGAGAAATCGATCTCGGTACCAAAACCCGTGGCTCAGCCCTTCCCTCGCAGCCAAACTCCTAGGTCGGTCTGGCTTGGCGCCGCCCCGCACAAAGGAGGCCCGAGCAGTGCATGCTGGGAAGCGTAGTACGGCCGAAAGCAGCCACAAAAATGCCAGCCATGGCGCAAAGTTATTTCCAAAAGCAACTGAAAGGAGACCAAGGCTTTTGGTCAACAACCCTTCCTTTCTTTGCTCACCACAGAGCACTAACACGCTATCACATTCTGCTCAACCTCGTGCAGTCTGACTGCTGGCCATGGAAGCCCTAGGCTTGAGCAGGACACACTGCTCAAAGGTACCTCTGAATCTTTCAACAAATGGACCCAGGAGACTTGGATATCCATATATAAAAACAAAACTGTGACCCTTACCAGAGATAAAATCAACTCAATATGGATAAGTTGAACTTTATTAACATTAAAAACTCTGAGGGCAAAACAAAAACAAACACCTCTGGGGCGCCTGGGTATTTCAGTGGTTAAACATCAGACTCTTAGTTTCAGCTCAGGTCATGATCTCAGGTTGGTGAAGTGGAGCCCTGGGTAGGGCTCTGGGCTACTGGTGCAGAGCCTGCTTTGGATTATCTCTCTCTCTGCCCCTCCCAGCCCACGCACCTCTTTCTCAAAAGAAATAAACTTAAAAACAAAAACAAAACTTGTGCTACAAAAAGGCACCATCAAGAAAATTCAAAGAAAAATCATAAAGTGGAGAAATTATTTGC
This sequence comes from Panthera pardus, assembly GCF_024362965.1. NCBI lineage: Eukaryota > Metazoa > Chordata > Mammalia > Carnivora > Felidae > Panthera > Panthera pardus. Next base: position 56,575,041 of record NW_026526766.1, read on the forward strand.
AGAGCATACACATAGCAGATCTCTATCCACAATACATAACTCTCAAAGCTCAAAAATAAAAATAATTTAAACCATTTTAAGACAGAAAAATATGAATAGACATTTTACCAAAAAAAAAAAAAATACATGAATGGCTAAGCAGCACGTAAAAAGATGATCAACATCATTAGCTATCAAGGAAATGCAAATTAAAATCCTGAGACACCATTATACACGTACACTCATAGTTACAATAATAAAACACAGGGGCACTCAGGTCATGATCTCACAGTTCGTGGGTTCGAGTCCTGCATCTGGCTCTGTGCTGACAGCTCAGAGCCTGGAGCTGGCTTCGGATTCTGTGTGTCTCTCTCTGCCCTTCTCCCGCTCACACTCTATCTCTCTCAAAAATAAAATAAACTATTACCAAACTAAAATAAAACAAAACAAAAAAACAAAAACAAAAACAGAGAATACCAAAAGTGCCTGGCTGGCAGAGTCAGTACAGCATGCAACTCTTGATCTCAAGGTCTTAGTTCCAGCCCCACATTGGGTGTGGAACCTACTTAAAAAACAAAACAAAACGAAACACCACCACCAAAACAAAACAAAACAGATAATACCAAATGTTGGTGAGGATGTGGAGAAACTAAAACCTTCATACTTAGTGGGAATATAAAACATTATAGATACCTTAGAAAACAGTTTGGCAATTTCTAAAAAAGTAAATCATACAGCAATTCCACTCCAAGGAATCCTCTCAAGAAAGAAAAACAAGGGCTCCTGGGTGGCTCAGTCAGTTAAGCATCTGACTTTGGCTCAGGTCATGATCTCACTGTTTGTGAGTTCGAGTCCTGCATCTGGTAAGCTTGAGCCCCAGTTCGGGTTAGCCCAATTTCTCTCTCTCTCTCTCTCTCTCTCTCTCTCTCTCTCTCTCTCTCTCTCCCCCCCCCCCCCCCCCGCCCCTGCTCACTTGCGCCCTCTATCTCTCAAAAAACAAAAAAACCCAACAACTTATGTCTACACCAAGACTGGTATGCAAATACTCAAAGCAGCTACAAAAATATTCATAATAGCTAAATAAAACTAAAAACAATCCAAATGTCCATTGGCTGATCATAGCCATACAACGGAATATGACTCAGCAATAAAAAGGGGCAAAAACTGATACATGCATCAACATGGATGAACCTCAAAAATATTCTAAGTCAAAGAAACCAGACCAAAAGACCACATATTTGATGATTCCATTTGTATGAAATGTCCATAAAAGGCAAATTTAGAAAAACTAAAACATATCATTGGCCTAGGGTGAATTTGGGAATTCATTGTAAAGAAAGTATAGGGACTTTGTGAGAGTGATAAAAATTTCTATAACTGAATCGTGGCACTAGATAAGATTTTTTACATTTGAAGCCAAAAAGCACAAGCAACAAAAGAAAAATAGGATGAATTGGACTTCATCGAAATTTAAAAAGTTTGTGCCTCAAAGAATGCTATCAAGAAAATGAAATGCCTGGGGTGGCTGCCTCACTTGGTAGAGCATATAACTCTTGATCTCAGGGTCATGAGTTCAAGCCCCACCTTGGGTGTGGTGCCTGCTTTTAAAAAAAAAAAAGACAATCCACAAAAGGATAAATATTTGCAGATCATATATCTGACAAGGGATTTCTATCTAGAATATATAAACAACGTTATAACTCAAAAGTAAAAATAAGACCCAATTAATAAACAGAGAAAGGTCCTGAATGGACAGTTCTCCAATAAGCATAAGAAAAATGCTCAATATCACTAGTCATCAAGGACATGCAAACCAAAAACACAATTTTTCCGTTTCACACCTGATAGGATGGTTAAATAATAAATAGTTAATAGTAAGTAAAGGCATGAATGTGAAGAAATTGGTACCCTCATACACACTAGTAATGGGAATATTAAATGGTGCAGTGGCCTTGGAAAACAAACTGGCAGTTCTTCAAAACGTTAAACACGGATTTACAATAGGACCTAGCAATTCCACAATATACCACTAGGTATAAGTGAAAAAGAAATGAAAACTTATGTCCAAACAAAACTTGTATATGGATGGTCATAGCAGCATTATTCATAATAACCAAAAGGTGCAAAGAACCCAAATGTCCATCAATGGATGAATGAATAAACAAAATTGATATATCCATACAATGGAACATCATTTGGCCATAAGAAAGAAATGAAATACTCATATGTACTGCAACGTGGATGAACCTTGAAAACATTAGGCTGAGTAAAAGCCAGAAAAGGCCACATATTATAACATTCCATTTATATGAAATGTCCAAAATAGGCGAATATAGTCAGAAGGCAGATTAGTGGTTGCCTCGGGTTAGGGATGGATGTAGGGAGGTTTGGAGGGTAATAGGAAAGAGTATGGAGTTTCTTTTTGGGGTGATGAAAACATTCTAAAATTAACTGTGATGATGGTTGCACAATTCTGTGAATATACAATTATTGAATTGTGCACTATTTTTTTTTTTTTTTGAGAGAGAGAGAGAGAGAGAGAGAGAGAGAGGGTGCGTGGTGGAAAGGCAGAGGGAGAGGGAGAGAATGAATCTTAGGCAAACTCCATGCCCGGCGCTGAGCCCAACACTGGGCTCGATCTCACAACTGTGAGATCATGACCTGAGCCGAAATTGAGTCAGATGCTTAACTGACCGAGCCATCCAGGCACCCAAAATTGTGCACTTTAAATGGCTGGATTTTATGGTAAATTGTACCTCAATAAAGCTCTCTAAAACAAAACAAAACAAAAAAGTTGGGCGCCTGGGTGCTTCAGTTAGTTAAGCATCCAACTCTCAATTTTGGCTCAGGTCATGATCCCAGGGTGATGGGATAGAGCCCTGCAAAGAGCTCAGAGCTGAACATGGATCCTGCTTAATATTCTCTCTCCCTCTCCCTCTGCCCCTCCCCAGTTCACACATACACTCTCTCTCAGAACAAAACAAAACAACACAACAAACAATAAGTTAGTGTGTAATGGGGTCTTTGATGTCAAGTGAGAAGCAGAAATGAGATTTTTTTTTTTCTTGAGAGAGAGAGAGAGCGCACAAGCAGGGGAGAAGGGCAGAGGGGGAAGAGAATGTTAAGCAGGGGTGCTCATGGGGCTCGATACCACAACCCTGGGATCATGACCTGAGCAGAAATCAAGAGTCAGATGTTCAACTAAGCCACTCAGGTGCCCCAAGAATTTTTAACAGACCTTTAAAAGGATCTTGTAGTTAGATCAGAAGAGGAAATAGCCAATGGTACTAAGAAAAGATTTTCCTTAGGCTCCAGGGAAGGAGGCTCTCTGCAAAAAAGGAACGGGATTGGGGGGAACCTGACTAAGACAAGATGAGGGACTAGGCTCTGAAATCCTTCCCATGGGTGCTAGGGATGGGAAAGGGTCTTTTCTTCTCACAGAGGCATTGTCTGCTTATTAAATGATGCTTGGGAATAGTGTCCCCCAGATTAAGGAAAGGGAAGGGATCTTTTTCTAATTCATCTTACAGTTTTAGCTGGGGCCTAACTTCTCTTACATTATTAAATCTATTCCTGCCAGGGTTACCAATGTCCTATCCTCTAACTGCCTGAAACAGTATGAACTTATCTTTGTTTGATCTCTGTAGCATTAGAGACTATTAGCCACAATAACTCCAACTCTTCCTTTAGCTGCCACAGTGGTGAATGCCTTTACTTCACCATCACTTGTCCTGGGCATTATCAAGCATCAAATCCCAGTCCTGACCCTTCTCCTCAGGGTCTTCCCCTCCCCCTCCTTTGATGGACATTTCCATGAGAATTTGCCACCAGTACTTCAATCTTACATAGTAGTGAGGTGGATGAAGAACATAAGAGACATGCATTAAATTTATATAGTTTTGGCTCCAAGTCAGGAATAATCAATAGGACAAGATGGAATGCTATGTAAGATGGGCAATTAGGTCTGATAAATGGCAGCAAAGGTTGGAAAACTAGGGTGGCCTCCTGGCCTCCACAGAAGCAAAGGGCAAAGGGTGTTCTAGCGCGAAAGAACACAACAGAGGAGGGAATGCAACACTGTTTGGGGCTTTAGACAGTGGGTTTGTGTACTCCATGTTGCCTGTGCTTTTCAGCCATCTCTGGTATTAGCAGAAGAATTTAATAAAACATGTTACATGAAAAAAAAAAAAAAGCCGGTGGGATAACAGGAGTGATTTGGGAAGAAGTAGAAGTGAATTCAGACAACTCCAACCACTTCCCAAAAGTTTTCAGGTGTAGCCAGGTCTGCACAAGATGGCTGATGCCATCTGTGCCTCATAGGAGGGGAGAGTGACCCTCTTCCTAGTCCCTGTAGGACAGTGGGGACTCCCCCACCTCTCAGACACACATATTTACATTATTATTTTATTCTACTTTGGAGACCACCCTCCAGTCCCTTAGATGCATTCAAAGCAGCAGTTAGGGACCATGCCCCACTATGATTTTGAATTATAAAATAACGAAGTCCCAGATGTCAGTAGCTCCTGGCTGCATGGTGGTAAGAAGTGTGGCTAAGCCTCTCTTGCAGATGATCCAGCACCTGTATAGGCCAGGCGAGATTGTTCTTCAGCTCTCCCTGTGGCCACAAAGCCAGCACTTGCAGCCTAGGCTACCTCTGTTGGGCCAGAACTAGCTGCCTGAACCAGGAGCTCACAGCACCATCCACTCGCATCACCAAAGCTATGCCCAGGAAAAGTCCCACGCTGCTCACAATGAAGCCCACAGCCTCAAAAATGAACCTGCAAAGAAATGTGGAGAATTCTCAGGGGACACTGAAAGTAGATCTGGAGGCCTTTTCCCTGATGAGACAAAACCTGCCCGCCCTGATGTTCATTCTTTCATCCAAGCTTACCCACCCCAATGCCAATACTTTTCAAGCAAATCCACTCACTTGGGAGCAAACACCTTCCAGACCATGAGATGCCTGCGGAGGATGGAGGCTGCCAAGGCACAGGCCAGAATCTAAGAAAGGATACGAAAGGTCAAGTTATTTGGGAAGGGGAGAAGAAGCAGGTCAAAGGGAGAAGTGCTATAGGCCGAAGTGCTATAGGCCCCTATGAAGAATGGGAGGAGTAGGAAACTAGCGCATGTCAGTGAAAAAAAAACCCTAGATGAGGAATTGGGAGACCTAATTCTTTTCCTGGCCTCACCATGACTCACTGTGTGACCTTGAGCAAGCACTATCCATCTGTGCTTATACTCAGGCTCTGCCTTCCAGGGTGGAGGAAAATGTCAGAGTCACACCTTCTGCCTCTGAAGGGAAAGAAGATCCATGACCACAGCCTGGGAAAGAATCCTGGCCATCACCTCAGTTTTTCCAGTCTGTCCACTAATGGAGGAATCCCCAAATGCAACCAGCAGAGTCCAGATCTAGCTTGTAGAGAGGAAACAATCCATGACTAGGACTAAGGAGACTCAGGTCTAAGTCTCAATATAACCACTTGAGGCCACTGGCCTTGGGCAACTATTTTTCTTAACTGTACTTCAGTCAAGGCTGTCTCCTAGGGTTTTGGTAAAGTATGAAAAAAAGAATGTGATGTACACACATGAGAAAAGGTCACTAACCCTGTGATCTCTCCCTGTACCTACCTGAATACCAAGGACAAAGAAGTACTTGAGGCCCAGCTGCAGCAGTGCTGCATTGAAGTGATGAGGCGCATCCCGGAGCCGCATCTCCATCAGTGGCTCCTCCTCCTCCTCAGGCTTGACTCTGGATTCAGTTTCATTCCCTACGGGCTGCCACTTCTTCCGGGGTCCTTGACTCTCACATAGGAAGGGCCAGAGCAGAAGCAATGGGCAACCTACTGCCTCAGAGGAAGGCAGGACTAGAATCAATGGAGGACCCAGGGACCAGGCCACCCTGGCCCCCAACCACCCTAGTTGACTGAGGCTCCAATTACCATTGGCCAAGGGGTGCCAAAGATCCAACAAAATCACATCTCCCCACTCAAATCCAGGACTTTCTTTTCTTTCCACAAATTCAGAGTAAATAAGGGAAGCAAGAGAGGAATGAGGAGTTACCTGCAAAGAGGAGATGGGAGGCAAAGGTGTTGGCTCCCACCAGCAGAGCAGGCAGCCAGGTGGAGGAACCATGACCCTCTGGGAATCCCACGAAGGCTGCGTGCCAATGAATGGCTGGAAAGACAGGCTGGTGGCCCGTGGAGTAGAACGTCTGTGTGGCCATGAGGGCCCAGGCAGAAACTGCCTGCCATGGCACAGTAAAAGGACCTGGGGGAAGAGATATACCTTTTCACAGTCACATCCCATTCTCTAATCCATAGCCTACTGCCTCATGATCATATACTCCTACTACTTCAGTGCTATACACACACACACACACACAGACACACACACTTGCACATGCCAATCATCCAACCTCTTTACATTCAACACTCTGTTATTCTAATTCCCTCTGTGGCACTAAGTCCCCGTTACTCTAAATCTGAACATTTCAACTATGATCTATCTTTCTCTCTCTCATATATGCACAGCTCACTGTTGACATCACATACTCATAATTCACCACTCCCATCACTGGAAAATCAGGAAATGCACTCATGAAGATGCAGCATTTCCATAAGAAATGAGTCTTGGGAAAAAAAAAAAAAAAAAGAAATGAGTCTTGGAGTACTCCTGTCTGTCTCCTCCATGAACCTTGCTGGCCTTGAGAGCCAGTGGGAGGGATCAATTAGCTTGGCTACAGCAGATAAGAGGACATCTGGAGAACCCTCCCAACCGTGTGAAGAATCTGAGGAGCAACACCTCCCTGAAAACAAGAGGGGCCGAAGTCACATCACTACTGTCCTTGGATGAACCAGGGCTGAGAAATGTATTTACCAGGGGTGGTGATGGATATCCCAGCAGCAAGCAGATGCAGGAGAAGGAAGCTCTGCAGAAACAGAAGCAGGAACACAAGGCTAATGCGTTCTGCATGCAAAAGCAGAAGTGGGAAGGCCAAAAGGGTGAGAGCTGTGACCATAGCAGCTGAGTAGACACTCCCCAACTGATAAGCTGCCACAGTCAAGGGGCCCTGGGATTTGGTCCTCTCTAGACGGCCCCGGAACTCCTCCTGCATATGTCGGTAGATTTGAGGAACCACATAATCCAGGTCAGCGCGAGAAGTTGGGGGGCCTGAGAAGGGAGTGAGGACAGTCCTGGTCCTTGGAGCACCTGTTGTAGCCTTCACTAGCACTGTCACAGGCCTCCAGAGCAGCAGCATGAGCCCTGAAGCAGCCAATCCTGCCACAGCCCTGGGCAGCACAACTGATGCTCCAGCAACCAGGGCCCGGAGACGTGGGGGTGCTTCATCTGCTCCTGATGCCAATGCCCAGTAAGCGGCAGTGCCTAGTACCATTAAGGGCAGCCCCCAGCGCACAAAGAGCACAGAGGGCTCAGGGCTCTTGAGGTTACTATAGCGGCGAAGCCACAGGCGTACAGCAACTAACAGGGCTACCAAAGCCCCCACACAAGCTCCATACCACAAATTCTTGGCTCGACCACCCACCATGGATGCCAAGGGACTCAGCCAGGGAGAGGAATGGCAAGCAGGTGTCTCTTCAGGGCACCGATGAAAAAGTCCAGCTAGCCTTATACATAAAAGCAACCCAACTCCAAGTCCGAGGGCATGTGTGCCATTGTGCCGTGGCGGGCCTGTTGAGGCCGAAAGGCAAAAGCGGGGTATTGTGAGAAGCTTAGGTGGCAGCAGCTTGCCCTCCCAGTGAAGTTGGGCAACCAGGAGCAAGATGAATGAGCCCAAAAGGAAGGGGGTGGCCCTGGCCTCAGCTACAACAAAACTGTCAGAGAAGAAAGCAGCAAAACGAATGAGCAGGAATAACAGAACAGGCCCAGGGATGGGCATTAGGGCTGCCGGGGGCCTCTTGGACCCCCAGCCAGCCCACGCTTTCCACAAAAAAGGCAGGAGTGAGCCCACTGCAGCCATGGCCCCTAGGACCACTGGATCCGGCTTCAGTCCGGTAGCTGTCAGGAGTCCAGCACACACTATGGCACCAGCCAGACCATAGGCCATGGGTGTTAGGAGGAGGGGGCAGAAGTAGAAGCCTGGGGATGTTACCCACTGGGATACCAGCAAGCAAAGAAAACAGGCAGCAGCCATGAGAGCAGCACCCCCTGCCATGCGAACCAAAGAGAAACGAGCCCAAGACTCAATGCACATGGCCCGAACTCCCCGCAGGAACTGCTGCAGCTCAGTAATCACAGTCTGTAGTGCTGCCTCAGCCCCCTGGGGGCTTTGCAGAAGCCGCTGGTAGTCAGCAGAGGCCTTGGAGAAGAGGTTCTGCAGTCGATGAAGCTCCTTAATTTGAAGGTCCTGAGCAGCAGCTGAGTAGGTGTGAAGAAATCGGGATACCTGGCAAAAATGGTCAGAGGCCAAGGGAACACATCAAAGACATAAACCGGGACAGAGGCAAGGGTTAGTGTTACCAAAGCAGGTATCTGGAAAACAGGGACCCAAACTCTGTCCAAGACAGGGGGGAAGTGAGGGATAATGAAGGAGGACATGGCTATGGACAGTGGGATTAAAAATGAACAAAGGACAATGAAGTGATCATTATGCTTCTCCCATGCCCACCCTAGCTCTATCACCTGGAAACCCAACCCATCACCTACCTGCTGGGCATTGAGATGAAGAGCTGAGGCTTGGGCCAGAGCAGAGGAGTGAGGCTGGGGGTCTTCAACCACTGAGAACAGCTCAACCATTACCTCCCCGATGTTCCCAAATGGAATGGGCAGGCCCAGCAGCAGGGCCAGCGTAGGTACAAGGTTGATTTGAGGAACTATCTCCGGCTCCTAAAGGAAAAGGAGAGGGGCCAATGGGTTCACCACAAAGCTGAGATCGGGATTTCGAATGGAAGACAGGGACCTAGGTAGGAAATGGATGGGGAATGCCCAGGGTAAAGAATTTGGGGATCTAAAGTGGAGGGATCCACAAGAATGCTGTGATCTTGATGAGGATGAATACCAGGAGATCCGACAAAGCACACCCCAGACCTCACCTGTGGTAGGGCACTGGGAAAGAGAGCTGTGGGACTGTACAGAAAAAGTGCAGCTGAGATCTCCAGCTCACTATCCCCTCCGTGGTCCCCAGTCATGGTCATTCCATGGTCCCCAATCACCACCAGCAGTGTGTCATTCTCCAGACGATCCACAAGTCCCCTGAAGGCCAAGAAATATGTCAGGGGGTAGGAATGGATGAAGATTTTCCTTGGAGACCCATTTACCCCCAGCCATAACTTCCAACAGGAGGGCTTAGACATTTGGCAAAGAGATACCTCTTCATTCACAACCCTACTGCCCAAAGCCACATGCTGAGTCACTCAAGATGAATGAGGCTCCTAGCTTCAAAAGAAAGGCCTAGAAAAGACAGAATTCAGCAAGGAAAGAGGCTCCAAGATAAAGACTTTTTCTCTTGGGCCAATATATCCTGAGATTCTCAGACACAAACCCACTCCCCCAGCCAATAACCCACACTCACTGGATCACCTGGTCCATTTGGCTAAGTTTCTTGGCCATTTCAGGGTGGTGAGGGCCATGCTTGTGGCCACAGTGATCCACACCCAGGAAGTGAGCAATCAGCATATCCCATTCACTACTGTCCACTGTGAAAGGAAGAACACTGAGCACAGGGGACTAAGGCCACTCCTCAACCCCAGCCAGCTTTTGACAATCTATCAAGGGACGTAAGCCCAGGCCACTGCACCCATGGGAGGGTCAGAATTTGTGACCTGAAGCAACCCTCCCCAGCTCCTAATCTTAGTCAGACCTGCCTCTGGCCCAATGCTCACTGGTTGGGTAGAGGTGTTCCAGGATGCCATTGTCCACTGTGTGCAGGTCTCTCACATTGAAAGATGGGAAGAAGAAAGCTTGAGAGAAAACTCCAGGAAAAAGATCTTTCCAGGTATCATCTCCCATGAAGACCACACGCCTTCCTGCAGGGACATGAGAGTGGGTCACAGCCTGAGCAGGAGTCAAGGCAGGGGTAAAAAGAAGACGGGGACCTTTAAAGACTCGTCAGAAATCTCAACCATGCACTCGAAGGGACAGCAATTTCATCCAACAACTCTTTATCTTTCAAGGCCTAAGATTTTCTGCCAAGAAGCTTTCCCTGTTAACCATACTTTCCCCAATAACAAGACTTTTCACTTCTTGTTTCTACAAAAGGCTCTGCTAATTCCCAATTCTTGGCTATCTTTGCTGATCTGTCTTTCCTGGGTATATGTTACATTTTCCAAATCAGTGAGTGGACAGGGCATGGACTGACTCTGCTTTCTCACTTGTGAGAATAACAGGATTCACATCTTCTCCTCATCTCTCCACTGCCCCTTACTGAGAGCTCCCCCTAAATAAAACCAACATTCCATGCAGACTAGAAACTCCAGAAGGACAAAGCCCAGACCCCTACTTGCTGCATGCAGGGCCCTGGTCTCTTTCTCTTCCCCTGTCCTCCCACAGCATAGTCTAGCAAGCAGCTGGACACCCAAAGTTCTGGTTCTCTGACTTCTAAAGACAAAATCTGCTAAGGTACTCTTGGACTCTAAAGAGGCCCAAACTAACCTGCACTGGCAAGCTGCTTAATGAGATTGTCTTCCACTATGGCATAGCTGGCAAAGTTACTGCCAGCATCAATAAAGGTAGGCAGTGAGCCAGTGGTGAGGGCCTTGAGGCGCTGCATGGTGGTGGTGGGGGGATCAGCCTTAGACTGGTAGAGCCTGGCATGGTGGGGCTGAATCTCCAGGATCCTCTGCAAATAGTCCAGTTTACCCAGGAAGGGCAGAGAGACAGGAGGTTCCCCAGGCCCATGTGAGTGCTGGGGCTGGGCAAAGTCAAATCGCAGAGCATCTATTAGCACCAACACAAGCCGAGAGAATCGAGAAGGCATCCAGCAGGCCCCGGGTTTCCCTTGGCTTCCCCATGGCAGGGACCCAGGGCCTGGGGGCTCTTGGCAGCTGCTATGGTTGGTGAGCTCCAAACGGGTGAGCAGGAAACCACTGGTGAAGAGGGCAATGCCAGCGTAGAAGAGGAAGCCGACCCAGGCCAGGAAGAGCAGCACTGAGATCTTCTGCATCCTGCTGGTAGCGGGCAGGGAGTTCATCACTGTGGGGTAAAGAACCAATGGATATTCTGGTCCCTCAATACAAAGCCAAGCTAGAATCACTTCCTCTTGGAAGCCTTCCAGAAGATAAACAGCCCCATAGCCAACCCAATGCAATGTTCCTCTCCACCAGTTACACCGGTGTTTCTGAAGGTGAGGTCCGCAGATTACAGGCATCAACCTGGAGCAGCCGTTTAAAATGCTGATTTCCAGGCCCCACCCCAGATCTACTGAATCGGGATCTTTCGGGGTGGAGCATAGGGATTTGCACATGTACTCCAGGAGATTCTAATGATGAAAAGCACAGTCCACGAGGGAAACTTATTTCAAGTGGTACACTGCTCTCTGACAGCTCATTTCTCCGCCTCTCTCCTTGCCAATCTCAACACCCTTGGGGTGCCCAGGGCTCGCAGCGCAGGGGAACCTGGGCCGGAATGACGGCGCCGCCTGGTGGAGACCAAGAGGACCAAGGGGAGGAGTCACGCTCCGCTTCTGGAAGGCCAGGATCGCCAGGAGACCAACCAGAGTCACGACCTACCCCGCGCAGCAAAGCAGAGTCGCGGGGTCTACGGCCGGTGGGCCTCGCCGGGACCCACACGTCAGAACAGCTCTGCCTCCTCTGGTGGCTACCTGGCCATCTCCTGGGCACCCTGGCTCCGGTACTTAGCCGGCTGCGAGCTGCGGGGGATGGTTTGATTCGGGAAAAGGGATTGAGGAGTAGGGAGTAGGTTCTCGGAGACCCTGGCTCACCTTGAAAGGCGCCCGGAAGCGCAGAGGCTACGCCTGCGCACTGGTGGTACCATAGACAGACGCGGGCCGGACAGAGCGGCCCACAGGGGCCCCATCGCCATCTGCTGGCGCCTCCGAGGAGGTTCCTAAAGGAACGCAGGTCTGTAGTTTAGGGGAATTAGGGGCAAGGAACAAAGCTACAACTCAGTGAACCACTGGTCATTCTTGGTTAAGGTTAAGAGCTGGCCTTTTGGAATCAAACTTAGCTTGAATCCTAGCTCTGCCACTCACTGGCATTATTAGGCATTACCTCATCTGTAAAATAGGGATAAATAATATTTATTTTCTACTTGCTTAGCTGACACCGATAGGTTTTATTATTCCTCTTCTTCATGTCTTTCACTGGATCTTCCAACTCAATAATCCAAAAGATAATCCAATTTAAAAATGAGCAAAGGTAGGGGCATCTGGCTGGCTCAGTTGGTAGAGCATGCAACTCTTCATCTTGGGGTCATGAGTTCAAGCCCCACGTTGGGCATAGAGCCTACTTTAAAAAAATAAAAATAAGGGGTGCCTGGGTGGCTCAGTCAGTTGAGCATCTGACTCTTGGTTTTGGCTGGGGTCCTGGTCTACTGGTTCATGGGATCTAGTCCTGCATTGAGCTCTGTGCTGGCAGTGCAGAGCCTGCTTGGGATTGTCTCTCTGCCCCTCCCCTATTCTCTCCCCCCCCCCAAATAAATGAATAAACATTTTAAAAAGTAAGTAAGTAAATAAAAATAAAATTTTAAAATGGGAAAAGGATAGGGGTGCCTGGGTGGCTCAGTTGGTTAAGTGTCCAACTCTTGATCTCAGCTTAGTTCTCGATCTCAGGGTTCTGAGTTCAAACTCTGTGTTGGGCTCCACATGTATCCTACTTAAAGAAAAAAAATGGATCTGAATAGACATTTCTCCAAAGAAAATACACAATGACCAATTAGCACAGAAAAAGATGCTCAACATCACTAGCCATCAGGGAAATACTAGAGATACCACTTCAAACCCCACTAGGATGGCTGTAATAGAAAAGACAAATAACAAGAATTGGGTGTGGAGAAATTTGAACACTGCCCTTGGGATTGTAAAATGGTGCTTTGGAAAACAGTCTGGCAATTCTTCAAAAGGTTAAACATAGAGTTACCATATGCCCCAGCAATTCCACTCATAGATGTATACCAAAGAGAAATGAAACACATATGTTCACACAAAAACTTGCACATGACAGCTCATAGCAACAAAACAACCCAAATGGCCTTCACTGATGAAAAGATAAACAAAATATGGTATATGTGCACAATTGAATATTGTTCAGCCATAAGAAGGAATGAAGTACTGCTACATGCTATTACATGGATGAACCTTAAAAATATTGAGTGAAAGAAGACAATCACAAAATAGCATTTTATATTACTCCATTTACATGAATATGTAAAGCTAAAGGGACAGGAAGTTAGTGGGTTCCTAGGGCTAGGGAGGAGAGAGGAATGACTGCTAATGGGTATAGGGTTTTGGTGGTCGGAAAGAAATGGAGGAGAGATGATGAAAATGTTCTAAAATTGTGATGGTTGCACAACTCTAAATATACTACAAATGATTGAATTTACACTTTAAATGGGTTAATTGTAGTGTATGTGAATTACATCTCAGTAGATGTACTACTGTAAACAAAACAAAAACCCTCTGCACTGGTTTCACATTTCATGGTAAAGCCCAGGTTCTTGTGGTAGTCCTACATAGCGGCAGTAGAAGTCTATACACCAGCTCCCTCTCTGATGCATCTCGCTGCCACCTCTTTGCTTCCTTAACTCTGCTCCATCCATTGTAGCTCCTTTGCTCTTCCAGTTATAAGGCAGGCAAGCTCTGCCTCAAAGCCACTACATTTAGGATCTCCAGTCAGCTCTATTCCCAGGTGGCCAAATGGGCCTTCCCCTCCTTTCCATATCTAAGCTCAAATATAACATCCAGAGGCTTCCTGGAACCCTCTAATGTTACAGATTACAGCCACTTCACCAAATTCCTCACATTCCTTCCTTTCTTTAATTTCTTTCATAGCACAACTCACCAGCATGTGAAATACTAAACATCTTATTAATGGTTTGTCTCTTCCAAATAGGACTTAAACTCATTGAGGGGCACCTGGCTGGCTCAGTCGGTACAGCATGTGATTCTTGATCTCACAATTGCAAGTTCAAGCCCCATGTTAGGTGTAGAAATTACTTAAAAATGAAATCTTTAAAAATAAATTTTAAAATCTTAAAGGAAAAAATTTAAGCTCATTGAGAACAGGGAATTGTTTCTCATTACTATATCCTTAGTGCCTGGCATGTATTTGAGGTTCAACAGCCATCAAATGATACACAAATTCTAATTCAGACATATGTTGAAAAATGTCATCGCTCCACCTCCATCCCAATGGCTCCTTACTTCAGTTCAGGCCTCATCACCCTCCAGGATGGAGGTCGCCTTCTTACTGTCCTTCAGCCTCTCACCTCTCCTTCAAATACCCTGTCCACATTGCAACAGGACAGCTGTATCTAAAACACTAATATGACTACCCAAATCTTCCTAAGTCTTCATGGGAGGGCAGAAAAAACCCTTCATGGACCCCTCCCTATCCTAAAGCTAAAGTCCAAACTCTTCAGTACTCTATCTCCCTATGACTGGCTCTTGCCATACAGTCACACCCCTAACATCCCACCCACCCTTCAGTCTCAGCAAACATCTCTGAATGTTCCAACTTCTCTGGAATCATGGGCCTTTGCAGATTCTAGTACCAAACCCTAGCCTGGTGAATGTGTTAATTTTTCTAGCCTGAGCTCAGTGGCAGGGTTGGCAACCTTGCTGCCCACAAGCTGGCATGCTCCTCCCTGCAGGATCCCTCAACCAGAATTTTCTTCCATCTTAGCACTCAGCACTTTGTATCTCTGTGTCTTCCCTGCCAACCTGATATTCTGTGAAAGCAGGAACCACTAGGTCTAAACTGCTTGTCTAGCACTGAGCTTGACACACGGTAGACATCATGTTTTTGAATGAATGAGTGTTCACAGTCCCTGGGAAACCTTTAAACACTGAGCAGTACTATCCGCCAGAATAGCTTTCTTTCCCATAAAAAATCCCCCCAGGGGTGCCCAACTGGGTCAGTCGGTAAAGCAGGCTACTTTTGATCTCGCGGTTCTGAGTTCAAGTCCCACATTAGGTGTAGAGCTTACTTTAAAAAAAAAAAAAAAAATCCCCACAGGGGCACCCAGGTGGCTCAGTCGGTTAAGAGTCCAACTTCAGCTCAGGTCATAATCTCATGGTTCATGAGTTCGAGCCCCATGGCAGGCTCTATGCTGACAGCTAAGAGCCTGGAACCTGCTTCAGATTCTGTGTCTCCGTCTCTCTCTGCCTCTCCTCTGCTCACACTTGGTGTGTATTTCTCTCAAAAATAAATAAAACATTAAATAATAATAATAATAAATTTAAATAAATAAATAAATAAATAATCCCCACAAATACCCGCTCAAATTTATATCCCCATAGTTAGCAAGAAGGGGGACTACACTCCCTGATAGTTCAATAGACACATGGCTTAATCCTCCACCCTATCCCAAAGCTTCTCCTGAAGACAGAAAGGATGACTTACATGAAGTTTACTCTTAGTCATGGAGGAATCAGCTCCCCAGACCTGAGAGAACTGGAGGATGGAAGTGGACATCCAAGGAAAACACTGGTGACTTTCCCAACTTCATTCCCCAATCAAAGAGGACAGTTTCTGGTTTGCCAGTGGCAAGTTTATTACATGATTAAAGTTCAAATAAAAAAATAATAACAAAATCTTGGCAGGGAAGCTAGAGCCAGAGTATGGGAATGCTGTTTCCCTGTCCCCAGCCTCCCTGGCCAAGCCCAGCTCCATTAACTCAGCTTGACTCGATCAAATTCCTCATCAAGACTTGCATCTGTGCCCTGGACATCTCTGCTGCTCCCACTGGAGACTGAATCCTGGGCCCCGGGCACTGGGGCTTTGGTGAGGGCCCCATACACACCCATGGCCTAAAAAAAGGGACAGAGAGAGCCATGAGGACACATGGCAGAGGGCATAGCCCAACCCACCAATAGCTAAAAAGAAAGTGGGGCTGGGGCCAATAAACTTATTTTTCCTTTCTATCTCTCTTGCAAGACTCAAGCTGTAGAGTCTATTCTAGGAATCGTAAAAACTATCAGAGCAGGGTTACCCTCAGAATATTGGTACAGATATATCTGCCCCCAAAAAAAGATGTCTCAAGAGCTCCCCTATCTCCAGGGGTGAGGGAGGTGTCTCATTCTTAGAAACTTATTCTCTACAGAGACTAACAGAAGGTCTAGGGCTCAGGCTACTCTGAAGGCCTCTATGGTGTCTAAGTTGTGATGGTGGTGACAGGGGTCTCAGTTTCTGGCATTGGTGTCCTGTGCTAGGTCCTCAGGGTACTCTAACCTGAGCCACCATACTGGTGACATCGCCAGGGTTGGAGGGCAGCAGGATAGTGTTGGAGTCCTTGGCCAGTTTGGAGAACGCACTGACATACTGCTCAGCCACAGTCAGCGAGGCTGCTGCATCTCCATTCTGTGGCCACAGAAAAAATCAAAGATCACAGTCTTGGAGAAGGAGATGGGTGGGTAGGTGGAGGGGAGGGGAGTAAAGAGTAGTCACGTTCCTGGAAAGAGAATCAGATCACAATACAGATCACAATACAAGAGATCATGTAATCTGGCTCAGCGGAACCCACAAAGGCAGGAACTTCTCCCAAGAGTAGATGAGAAAACCTCTTCCAGTGTCAATTCTTGTCTCCCACCCCACCCAGGGCCTCTCACATGTTGTGTCAGAGCTGCAGCCAGGATCCGAATAGCTTCAGCCTTAGCCTTGGCCTTGGCCAGAACTGCACTGGCCTCTCCTGGAAGAAAAGAGATAGAGCTTTACTCATGAAGTCAGGGTACCTCAAAGCTCCTGTCCCAGTACCAACCCTCAAAAACCCAAGCCCTCTCCTCCCTCAGCCTCTACCCTCTGCAGACCTGCTGCCTGATTTATTTGTTCAGCCTTTTCTGCCTCGGAGGCCAGGATCTGTGCCTGCTTCTTCCCCTCTGCCACGTTGATGGCTGACTCTCGGGTCCCCTCAGACTCTAGAACTGTGGCCCGTTTCCGCCTCTCTGCCTCCACCTAGAAACCCCCAATGACCCCCATCAACAAAAACCCAGAGTAAATTCTTACACAGACCTGCAATTGTACCCATCATGACAGGGAAGGGAGTCCAAGTCCCCATGAGACTGGAGCATCCTGAAGTCCTCTTCCCCGCCCCTCCCTGGCCCCCACCTGCATCTGCATGGACTCTTTCACCCGGGGTGGCACGTGGATATCCTTGATCTCATAACGGAGGCAGCGAATGCCCCAGCAATCAGCAGCCTGATTGATGGCATCCACAATGCTAGCATTCAGGGACTCCCGCTCCTGGAGAAAGAGAGGTATAAATTCCATGGCTTCAACACACTCATCAGGGATCTAAGCTGAGAAGTGCCACTGACTGATCTTGACTCCCACAAAGGATGGAGAGTGTGAGGGAAGCATCTTCAAACAGTAACTCTGGCTCAGACCCCTTACCCGGAAGACTTTGTCCAGAGAGAGTTTGCCAAGCTCTGATCTCATGGTCGTCTGAGCTAGCTGTGTGACAGCATACTCAGGGTCCTCCACACCATAGCTTGCCTGAAAAGGGCATGGAAAGTGTAAGAAGCTCGAATGCAGGATTTTAGTGGGAAAAGCAACTTAGGAGCTGAATAAACCAAGGAGAAGATACCTTGTATGGGTCCATGATACGTAGATAAAGGACTCCATCGATTTGCAGAGTTACATTGTCTACAGGTACAGGAGCAGGAGAGAAAAGGAGGAAAATCAGGCCTCCAATTTCCGCTCAGCTCTTTCTCATGAGCTCTGCATCTCCTGCAACTACATCCTAACGGTCTCAGGGCACCCGTGTCACCCTGCACCCCTCACCGAGAGTCACAGCCGACTGCTCAGGCACGTTGATGACAATTTCCTTGAGACTCTGCACGTATCGGATCCGGTCTAACACAGGGATGAGGATGTTCAAGCCCTGGGAAGAGGAGTCATGGGTCCTCAGAAGGATGGGGGTTGTAGGGTTGAGATCCAAGCTAGGCCTGGAGTGGGTATGGAATGAACATATGGAACATTCCAAGTAAAGCAGAAAGCTGGGCGTGTCAATAGTAGGGAAGTCCAAAAAGATGGGAATACAAGGCGGGACATCTGAACAAAGGGGACAATCAAGAGAATGGGAGCCAGCAGAGTAGCAGACAACAGGAGCTGAGGGGGTAGATAGGGGAGATACCCAAGAATGGGGCTTGTGTAATGCTAGAGCAACACCCAAAGGTGGTAACATGGGTTCAGCAGCCTGGGCCCTGCCAGGTCTGGCCAGGGGAGCTGAAAGCCAAAAGTGGGCGCAGGCTCCAATGAGATCCCACCCCATCCGCCCATATCGTGAGGGAATTCGGCATCAGGGTGGCCCTGAGTGGGCAGAAGAGGTTCTCACAGGCTCCAGGATCCGGTGGAATCGGCCCATTCGCTCTACCACCCAGGCCTCTTGCTGCGGCACAAACAGTACCACGGTGTTTCGGGGCAATCCAGAGGAGGCGCGACGCGGAGCACGGCCAGAAGCCTGCACGGAGCCCTATCGAGAAGACGAGGATTAGCAGAGACCCCAGCCGGCGGGCCACATCGCCCTTCTCGGCGCCTGTCCAGAGAGCATCTCCTTAAACCGCGACCCTAAAGGGTCCTCGGAGAGGAACTCACGTGGGTACTGTGACCTCTGACCCTAGTTCTCTCCCCAAACTTAGAATCCTGCTCCTTCCCAGGTAAGGATCCAGGTGATCTCTGGCAGGACCCTTGGAGAACGTTCCCTCGCACTCACCCTCAGCAAAAGGGCCCCAGTGCCCCGCGCAGCGCGCGCCAGCATTTCCCACGAACACAGGACCTCCGGAACCAACGAGACGGTGAGCAGAGAGGTCACTCTAGAAAACCGGACCTGAGCCTTTCCTCCTGTATTTCCACTCCCCCAGACGTACTTCCGGCCGTCTCCGTTCTCCCGCCCCCCCCACCCCAACTTCAGCCAATCAGCTTTACTTGAACAGAAGCGTGTATCAAGTTGTTCCCTGGGATTTGTAGACCAGCTAGAGAAGGCACAAGGCTGAAACTTGTTCTGGTTCTCTTTGATCAAGCTCAAGATCCTGGACATGGTGACCATGGAGTCTATTTTCCGCGTGCAAGTGTCCCAGAAACACCTCCCACCAAGTTCTTTACCTCCACCCGAGACTCAGTTTACCCTTCTGAGCGTATAAACGGCTTCGTCACCATAGCGACCAAGGGATTGGCGCTCTATGCCATGGTTGCCATAGTGACATTGTCAGGTAGTCCTGCTGTGTTGTACCCAGCCCTCCCACTGGGGACTGACCCCATTCCCGTTGCCATGGTGATTGGGCCTAACATTGCCTGGTGATTGGATTGAGATTTCCCCCTCCCCTCTTCTCCCCAGGCACCGTAGCTTTTTCTACCTCTTCCTAGTCAGTCTATCAGGCCTGGTCCCCTTACAGAGTCCAGCACATAGCCCCTGCATTCAGGCTTCTCTGGATCATGTCACTCTGCACACATCCCTGATGTCTGGCACATCTTTTAAGAGACTTGCAGAATCACCCCCATTTTACATTTCAGGGCACTTAAGTTCAGAGGTGCTAAAATCGGTAACAATAGAACTAGTTTGGGTATGTAGATCCACATTCAGAGAGCTCAGCTTTTATGGCTGAACCTTTCTCACCACCCCACCCCACCCCATTATCTGAAAAGAGCAAGACCAGATCCTAAGAATCATTAGGGCCTTGCCTAAGACCTCATGGCCTCAGACCTCAGGCCCGTCTGGGAGAAAGGGCAGAGTCTGAGCTCCAGTTAGACCCTCCATCCCCATTCCCATATTCTCCCCAACAGAAAAAGTAGGGTTTAGCTCAAGTTTCCAAACAAGAATTTATTCTTTCTTTATTGTTGTTGTTTCCTGAAAAAAAGTACCAGGTACAATTTTTTCATTTCTTTTTTCTTTCTTCTTTCTTTTTTTCTTTCTTTTCTTTTCTTTTCTTTTTTTTTTTTTTTGTTCAAGTTTCAAGCAATTGCTTGTTCCCCTCAGCCAGCCCCAGGAGTCAGGACTAAGGCTGGGTCAGAGTCTGGTGTGGGGAATGGGGTAGTTGGGAAATCACATGACTGAGTTTGAGGGGTGCCCCTCATCCCAGCTGAGGTAGGTGGGTCAGAGTCTGGTCAGGTGAGAGGAGGCACCCCAGTCCTTGGCCCTGACTCTGCCCCCAGAACACCTTCCTCAGTCAGGACCCCAAAGCAAGGAGACACAGGCAGGAGGAGAGAGACAACTGGAGTCTGGAGTCTTAGATCAGGCATGGTTAACCTCTGTGTGTGTGCATGCATGCAAGCTCTCTTTCTTACACACACCACATAAATAAAAGCTTGTATGTGTGTGCGTGTGTGCGCGGACACGTGGACACACACACACACACACACACACACACACACAAGTTGGCTTTCAGAGAGGGGTCAGAGGGTAGGGGAAGTGAAAGGTATAGGGAAGGTATAGGGAAGGACAGGAGAAGCTGAGTCTTTGGCTAGGGACTCAGTCCTTCTGGGATAACCTCTCTGCCCTCAGCTGAGAAAGAACAGTTCTCCCCCAACCCCCACATCAGCTTCTTCAACTCCTGAGCTTGGAGCAATATCTGAGAGTGGGAAAGGATGAGGGGCAATGCCAATTATCAGGTTTGGGAGGTTACCAAGGCAATCCAATTTGAATAAATTATAAATTAAAAATAAATAAAATAATAAGTGGCCCCTGCCCAGGACAGGGAGGCAACGCTGGCATGACTTGCCTGGGAACTTTAGACAACCTCAGGGTAACTCCTTGTCTCCCCACTACCTAAGTTGGCCTGGGAAATCCAAGGGAGTGGGAGGCACATGGAGTACCCAGAGTAGAGCAGAGTGTGGTAAGGATCAGAGGCTTTAAACACCCAAATAATCGATTTGGGCATGAGCATGGTGAGGGCTTTAATTCAAGCCTAAAGGGTCTTTTGCCACCTTTCCACGTATTTGCTCTGTCCAGGATGGAGCAGGATGGGTAGGTACTTGGCCCACATGGGTTCAGGGCACTGGCAATCAGGGCAAAGGTGAATAACGTGGATTGTGAGGGGACTCAGTCACTGCCTGCAGTTCGTAGGGGAGCCCTGTGTCCAGTTCCAGGCTCCGGCGGGAAAAAAGCAGGCGGATGTCTCCATGCAGGCTTAAGCGGCCTGAGCGGGAGCTCCGGAACCTGGGGGACAACAGGGTGATCAAAGAAAGAATCCAGATAGTAGATAAGCCAGATAACCTGGGGTGGGGAAAATCCTTTCCCTGGGCCTACCCAGCTGCCCCCAGGCCCTGTCCTCACCTGAGGTGCAGCAAGTAGCAGAGGAGGCGGCAGGTGGGGCTAGCATTTCCCTCCTCACCCACAGGCACCAAAAAGAGGCGATGGCGCAGGAAGGTCATGTGGGCAGCAGGCATGTCCGAGAAGTCAAAGGTCACAAGGAACATCTTCACCACAGTCTGGTTGGGGTTAAATAAGGTCTGGGGGCAGGACAGGCAAAGTTGGTAGGGCCTAGGGGCTGTTCTCCTCTCCCCACTCCCACTGCCCCTCAGGGGAAACTTACCACTTGGATGGTGCCCATCTTGGGCACGCTGTAACCCTTCCTCCCCAGGGGATTTAGGTCCACGACACCCTAGGAAGGTCATGGAGCCATCAGCTAAGATGGGGTCTAGGAGAGCTTTGAATACTCATCCATCTCCATAATCTCTCACTCTGGGCCTAGCCCTTGCCCCACACTAGAGTTCTCCCCACCAGGCTCTGAACTCTCTCCTAGGTGAGAACACCTAAAGAATCCTTCCTGCTATCCATCCCTCACCCTCCTCACAAGCTAACTTTGGGTTGAGGTCAGGTCATACCAGGAAGGGAGCCGGGGCATTTTGCTCAGAAACATCAAAGAAGGTGACAGTGACAGGCAGGGTGACATGCTGGGGGCAGTAGGATCCACTAGCTCCAATCTCTGCCGTGAAGCCCTCAATGTGGCCAGATGGTGCAAAGCGTCCTCGCAGCAATGATTCCTGGGGTTGAGATGGGGAAAGCATATTATGAGACAGATACCAGCTATTTTCCTTACCCATCCAGGCCACACTCTACCATCTCACTTTCCCCAAGGCCCCCAATCACAGAATCCAAGGGGAACTACCTCAAAGTTGCCAAGCAGGGTACGGCTGACAGCAGGGGTAGGAACAGGGGAGGCACTGGGGGGGCTCAGCAGGCCTGGCCCCTTCCGGAGGCTTCGAAGGGAGCTCCTGGTAGGGGAGGGACACACAGTACATTGGCTTGAAGTATTCTGGTATGCTTACTCATGTCCTTGGGCTCACCCTTTGCCACCATCTAGGGCTCCTGCCCTGGGTTCCCCTACCCTGCAGTCAGAAAAAGGATTATAGACTTTTGCCCCACTTGCAGGGATAGAGCAGAGGGAGAAGCTGATCACTTACAGCTTCAGGCGACGGGCACCTTTCAGCCTCCGCCCCATGGGACTGCAGTCTGTTGGGTCCTATGGAGAGGAAAGATTACAGAAAAAGATTGGGTGGAGGTCAGGCATGTTTGGAAGCAGGACCTCATTACAAGCTCTCAAAGGAACATCTGGACCCCCCTCCCCCCCCCACTCCTCAGGCCTTCACCTTTTCCCACACACATATCTACTTAAGAATAGACCATCCCCTTCTCCTGGATTACCAGCACAGGCTCCTTGGGCCCAGGCAGCAGATGGCTCCAGAAGGGTGTGGCTTTGGCATCAGAACTGTTGGCAGCAGGAGGGTGGCCCAGGGTTCCCCGGCGCCTCCGAGGGGCTGGCCCCTCATCCTCAGAGCTGACATCCAGGGCTTCTCCAGCAGGAAGCAACCTTCGCTTGGTGGGGCAGGGGCCTGGAGGTCCAGGGCCAGGGGGTGTGTGCTCGGGACTGTGCCCATTGGCAGTGCTAGGGGACTCCCTAGGCCAAGGGCTACCCCCGTTGCCCACCCCAGCCACTGGGCTCTTACCCCCTATTTGTGCAAGACTGTGCAAATCAGTGTCAAATGTGTGCAGCTGGCCCAGAGGGGCTGGCCCTGGGGACTCCCCCAGGGACCCCTGTGCCCCTGGATCTGGGGAAGCCCAGTCTCTGGTGTGCAAACTATTGCAGGAAGCATTTGATGGGGGACAAGGGGAACTCTGGGCCCCTGAAGTCCAAGGTGAGGTGGAGCTACCTCCCTGTTCCACAACACAGAGGCCATGGTGACAGAAATGCTGGCTGGCCAGACCCAGTCCCAGCCCCAGTCCCTCTGGGCCTAGTAGCCCCACAGCAGATGGTTCTTCAGGGGGTAGTCCCTCTCTGGCCCCCAGCCCAGGGCCTCTCTTCAGCTCCCTGGTAACCTCAGTGGGTGGGGCCGGCCGTTTCAGGGCCCTGTGAGGCTCAGAGGCACCAGCTGGAGGGGAAAAGATGGATACCTGGTAGACCCCGGGGGATGTCGCCCCCCCTGCTGGGCTGTAGCCCATGAGCAGGCCACCCTGGAGGGCCCCCTGCCTGACTGCAGGCTGCGAAGGGCCAGCCTCTGGTTCTGAGGATGAAGACGGCTCCGCCTGCACGTGGCGCATGAAGCCCCCCCTTGGGTCAGGGGGGCCCCCCCACACAGCCTTTATGCTGGGCCTGGGCTGGGGGGCCTGGGGACATCTGTACAAGAGAAGAGAAGAAAAGGTGATCAGAAGAATCATTGGGTCTTCTCTCTTCCACCTGAGTTGCAGATCCTCCTCTGGCCTGAAGAGGTGACCTTGTGGGTTTCCTTGGGGTGAAGCTGTCCAAATCCCCAGATGGATTAATGGAGTATAGAGGACAATCCCAGAATTTCTGAGAGGATGGCATGTTTAGCTCAGGGTTCTCACTGGACCTGCTTCCCCTCCCTTTCCCCAGCACTCACCCCGATGAAGAGGCCTTAAGCCTAGCCGTGTGTTCCCTCTTCCTGACTGATGCCTTGCTCTCCTAGCTTGCAGTCTGGTCCATTCCCGCTGCACTGGCAAGGTGACTGCCACCATTCCGTGCAGCTCTTGGGCTCAGCTGGACCCTAAGGAAAGGAGAACAGACATTAAAAGCCAGGATCCCTGGTGCCAGTGGCAAGACTCCTGTCTAGTTGTGGGCTATCAGAGTACCCTCCAGGATATCCTTCTCCCATACGAAAAGCTCTTCAGAAACAGAAGGTGTAGTCTTGGGATCCAGAGCCCAGAGGGCAGAGCTAGGTTACCTACGGAGTCAGAGAGAGGCAGATCTAGGTTCAGCATAATAGGAGGTGAGAAGTTGTGGCAGGATCACCATTTATCAGGGCCACCAGCTAAGGGGCTTCTGCCCTGAGTGTGAGGGGGAATGCAATACCCCAAGATCCAAGAGAACTCCAATGCCAACTGAGAGATGGTCAGAGTATGAATTCAGCCCTCCTAGACAAGGTTGTATAACTCCTTCCTTAAAGTCTCTCTCCAAAAGACAAATGCTACTCCGGAGCCCTAAGGGGAGAGGTCTTGCAGAAAGTCCTACCCCAGGAGCACTCCTCACAGATACAAACCTCAGGTCAGCTCAAAGGCAGCCCTTTGGCCTTAAACACATTACCCCCGGCAGTCTGTCCCTTTAACAGGAGGCAACAAATCTAATCAAGTGGAGGGGGAGTGTAGAAGGCAATGCCAGAAGGCACTTTCCAGGACCTCCCCTCCCCCTAGGCCCTGCAAGCTAGAGATAAGGCAGTGGCAGTCAGATAGCTGGAAGCAAGTAGGACTACCTCTCCACTTAGCCACATGTTTAGCACCCAAAAACCCAAACCACTGTTTTTCTGCCAGGACTAAAGACTTTCTTTATTGACTAGTCCACCCTCAGGAGCCCATACTAGGTGAGGGGAATGCCAAATTGAAGGCCATTTTCCTTTATGGGAGGAAATACTGTCCCAGGATCAAGCTTCTCCTTTGGGCAGTAGCCTATGCTGCCTGCCATCCACCGTATCTTTTCCCCTTCAAAGAATGTCCCCTGTATACCTACCTAAGCCCTATCCTTCCTCCTTGGCTAGGCCAAATGCCATTCCCTCCAGAAAGCCTACTCTGTCCACCCTAGACCACATCTCTCTCCTGAGACTTCACCTAAGGCAGTGTCACTATCTACTACAACCCAGTGACAATTTTGCTTGTTCTTATAGGTAAGAAATCTCCTAGACAGACCAGGGGGTTCTTAAGGATAGTTCTGTTCGCTCCTCTGCCAAACTCTAAGTACAGGGAGTAAGCACATGGCAGGACTCAAAAAAGTAGAATGCAAGCCCCAGAGACTTTGGCATCAGTCCTAGCAGTGAAGAGAAAAACTCCCAGAATTAGAGAAGTAGAGAGATTACTTGTATAGGGAGAATCAGCAATAACAGAGGTGGAAATGGGGGACAGGGAGAAAGGGAGAGATTTACACATCGGGGACTGAAAAGCTCTCCTACACCAAGTTCTTATCATTGCACTCCACATTACCTTATTTCACCAAGTTCTCGTGAGAAATGGGATTGCTAGAAAATTCTGGTTCCCTGTGGTGGGTGGGGTGTCTGGAAAGGGCAGAACTCCAATGACAGCACTGTCAGAGGGTAGGTACAACCTGTATTCATCTCTACCTTCCTTTCCTCTACTCAAGCCATACAAGTTGAGGAAGGTCCTTTTTCTTAGCACCCCACCCCTGGTCATCCAAGTTGGCCTCTGGAGCCATTGCCCTGGGGAAGGCAGGTGATGACATGATGCCCTACTTGACCCCAGAATGCCTGGCATCTGCTCATTACCCCAGAGCCCTCTCAGTTCCTGACTTGTCAATGAGAAGCTCTAAGACGCACTTCCCTGCCACCCAGCCTGTCTGGCTCTAGACCATGGCTTCGAGCTGACTCATGGGGCAGGACTGTGGAAGAGGGGGGCAGGGTAGGCCAAACCTCACTCTCTGTGCAGGGGGTGGGCAGCAGCTGGCATCAAACAGCTGTGCCAGGCTATGGCTGGCAAGGACTACAGTTCCCAACATTCCCAAGGAGCAAGGCCAGCAAAAACACCAAATCCCAGAATACCATGGGTTCTGTACCTCAGACACCTGCTAGGCCTGGGAGGTGGGGCAGGTGGGTATTGGTACAGGTACAACTCCCAGACTCACTCTCCCCTTTCCTTCAGTATTAAAGGTATCTATTTCTACACTGATCTAGGAGGGTGGCAGGAAGGAGAATTCCTCTCCATGTGCTTTCTACCCTCATCCTGTTCAGAGAGAACTGCCAGCTACTCCACATTTTGTTCCTATACATGTCCACACAAACTAGCGGAGCTACTCCCATGGACCACCACTATGGGTAGGAAGGTCAACCTCTGGTCTCTAACCCACCCCTTGACTGCTGACCTAAAGCCCTCTACCCTTAATGGAGAGACCAGATGTCAGCACCTCCTCCAAACTGAGTCCAGCAGACTCACCCCTTCCGCTGGACTCCTTGTTCTGGATGATGCCCCCAACCCCTACTTAGTCTCCCAGGTCCATTCTCACCCCTCTCCTCCCCAGAGCCTGGGGCAGGCCCCATTCCATACTGGAGCTTCGGAGATTTGCTCTTTCCCCCTAGCACACACTCACCCCGCTCTTAAATTGGCTCCGCCGCGGCGGCCGCTGCTCCGGGCCCTTCCGTCCCGTCCCGGTCCCTCCCCTCGACTCCCGGGTCCTCCCCGCCACGGGCCCCCAACCCAGACAAAGGGTGGCTCACGCAGAGCCCTGCTTTGCTAGGCTGTTCTCTGTTCAGCTTCGTGTGCAACACTAGCGGGACCTGGCGCCCGCAGCCCCCCAGCCGCTGCCGCACCCCTCCCCGCGACTGTCCCTCCCCGTGGCCGCCCCGGCTCAGTGCTGTCGACTCCGCTGCCCCTCTGACTCACAGGCCATTTCCTACCAGCTGATGGGGCCGCCCGCCCCGCCCAGCGCCCCAACACCCCCGCCGCGGCGGCCGTGGCCGCCACGCCCCCCTAAGACCACGCCCTCCGCGGGCAGCGACCATATTCATTGGCCCATAGGAGTCCAGCCTCTCCACGACCTCAAGTGTGAGGCACGCCCCCTCCAAGAGACACACGCCCATTGGCCCACAAGGGGGCAGGCCTACCCGTGTCGCCCCGCCCATCTCCTTAACCCCTCAATTGCAGGAATCCAAAGGATCTCCCTGCCCTGCCAATTTAACCCTTTCAAAGGTGTGGCCTCCCACTGCTCACCTCCGCCCTTCCTCTTCCGAAGGTGTTTAATAGGACGCCCTGGGGCTTTCAAAGACAAAGTTCCACAATCTCCAAAATCAGCCTGCTCTTCCCTCACCAGACCCCAAATATCCCCACTCTCATTCATCTCTCCCTTTCTTGCAAACCTGAGCTTCAAACACCAGAGTACTGCTTAAGTCTAGAAAGCTTCCTTCATGCCAGAGCAGATGAAAAAGTTCTGAAGTGGGATCTTATCTCCTTCCATTGAGAAATGGTATTCTTCCTTCTCTTACTTTTTATTAATTTTCTTTTGCCTTCTTTAGAGGGACCTCAAGAATTCCAGAGATAGGGATACATTTTAATTCAGGGACCTAAACATCCTTTTTTGTGTCTCTGAACGACCATTCTGAGATCAGGCTGCTTCATTCTTTCTACAGTATTCTTTCTATTCATAGGAGACGGAGCACCCAGGGGAAGTGGGATAGAAAGGCTTCTGCCATGAGTGGGGGGATGTGCCCAACTCTTGTGATGGAGCTCCCTCCCATGACTCACAGCTCCCTCGAAACTCCCCACCCTCCCCCTGAGTCACTGGGCTCTAGGCTGGGCCCAGAAACAGCCAAACTAAGTGGCAGCAGAACCAGCATTCCTAATTCTTTAAATGACCTATTCTTTAAATGACAAGGATGGAAACCTCTATAAGGAGTAAGCATTAAAAGATGCTCTTTACAGGGGCTGCTTTAGGGGTAAGCTAAGAAAATAGGTACCTTTTCCTCTGAACTTGTTGACAAGTTAGTTTCCATACTTAGGAAGCTTTTTCTGTCAGTCTTCCACAGAAGCAAGGAAATACCAGAGTTAAAAGAGGGACGACTCAAACCAAAGCCTGGAGTATTGGCGTAGGCCAGGGCAGGTTGCCAATTATGCCTCTAGAAGGGGAGTCCATTCTTCCATAGTTCAGAGGCTACAGAAGGCCTAAGGTCCTTGTTTCTACCTTGCCTGTGCTGTAGGCCCCAAGGGCCCTGAGGTTGTCACTGGATAGTAAAAAAAAAAAAAAAAAAAAAAAAGGCTCCCCTTTCCCTACTTCCTCCTTGTGCACTAGATTCAGGAAGGACAAGTAAGAGGGGCGCTTGGGTGGCTCAATCTGTTGAGTGGGCTCTGTGCTAACAGCTCAGAGCCTGGAACCTGCTTTGGATTCTGTGTCTCCCTCTTTCTCTGCCCTTCTGCCATTCATGCTCTCTCTCTCTCTCTCTCTCTCAAAAATAAATAAAGAAAAATTAAAAAAAAAAAAAAAAAAAAAAAGGAAGGACAAGTAAGTAACCCTTCCTCTAGGCTCCCTTCTTCTCACCTCAGACCAGGGAGAAAAACCCTGAAAAAGAATCCATTTCCATTTGCCGTGGACTGATTTATTTGTTGGTTCCCTAATGCTAAGGAATAGGATTCAGGAAATTCTCAAAATTCTGAACAAAATTGCAAAAAGCAAGAGCTTACTTCCTTTAGTAAAAACTTACTAGGAAGACAAATAGACACAGAACACTACAGGAAAGTGATAGTCCCTTGATGACCCCAGAGAACAGGCAGTAAGTTCTGTCTTACTGCCACTAACATAGATCCAGGCCTCAGTTACCTGCAAAGGGCAGGGGGGGCAGTAGCTCAGTGGGAAGGATCAAAGGTGTTCTAGGCCTCCGTGTGCCCTAGGAAAGCAGCATGGTACAATCAAGAGGCCTTATCTAGCTGCTGTCCTTTATTTTTTTCATAGCAGTTATCACCAGGTGCCCCCCCCCCCCCCACGCATTTCTTTCTCCTCGTTAGAATGGAAGCTATAGGAGAGAAGCAATGTTGTTTTGTTCATGCTGGTATTCCCAGAATCAACCTCAGTGCCTGGCACATAATAGCTGCTCAATAAACGTTGGCTGAAAGAAATGATGAGCCCTGGGCTGAGGGAACAGCAAACAGAAGACATAGGTCCTAATACCTGCTCTTTCACTCTGAGACCAGAGAAAGTCACAGTGTCTTTGGCTGTAAATTTTCAACCCTGTAAGATTAGAGGTTTGTATAAACTATAGTTGAGGGCTTCTACAACTCTGGCCTTATACTGCTATGATTCTAATGGCTATTGTTCACTCAAATCCATTTTCAGAGGATGGACACAAGTTTCTGAATGCCCTCCTGCTTGTATTGAAGCAGAGAAGCTATATACTCCAGCCTCAGCACAGCAAACTGATGCCCTTTCTCTTTACGCCCCACCCACTCATACAAATGCCTCAGTCCTTAGGAAGCTGGAGTGTTTGCCCTGGCCCGCCTCTCTGAGAGACAGTCTGGGAAGCTGTGTTGCCATAGCAATCAGCTCCTCCTCAAAAGGCTTCAGCCTGCCCTCCCTTACCCACCCTACCCTACGGCTTTGTCTGGCCTCAGCACCCCCTCCCTCCCCAGCCAGTCTCTCAGCTAAGAGGAGAGTTGGCTTGGGGCCCCTTTCAGTAACACTGTCATACTCATCCAGCCACTGTGTGGAAGGCAGGCCTTTTTTCAGTCTCTCAACTAGCCCAGGGACAAATAGAACTTTGGCACTACATCAAGTCCCCTCAGGGAACCTGAGGAACTCCCAAGAGGATTAGGCCCCTAGTATCAGTTCTGACCATCAGCCTCCCGGCCAGGAGTGTGGGGAGCTATTCTCTCTTCCTCTTCCAGCTGAGGCTGGAACCTCATATCCCTTCTGGAGTTCAGCC
The DNA here is from genome assembly GCF_024362965.1 of Panthera pardus. Lineage (NCBI taxonomy): Eukaryota > Metazoa > Chordata > Mammalia > Carnivora > Felidae > Panthera > Panthera pardus. The sequence goes on from NW_026526766.1 coordinate 56,605,007, forward strand.
TGCAATAGTAGTTCACCTCTCAAAACAAACATCAAAGACTCAATAATTTCCACCTTTCCCACAGAAGCCGATTTTTGAGGGTTCTAGGGTTCCCCACCCAGGAGAAGGAAAAGGGTGGGGAAAATAACTTTGTGGCCAGTGGTAAAAATGTAGCTGCCAGTCACTTGTGGGGGCTGTTGGAAGAGATCTTGGCAGTAGTGGGATGAGGTCTGGGCCTTGCAGCTGGTTACTAGGTCCTGTGGCCATTGAGCACAAAGCTCCTAGACGGGCAAGTCCCAGGCCAGGCCCCAGGGCGAGGAAGGAAGTGGGAAATGAGCACACCCAGAGCAGAGGGCAGGGCAAAGTGGGGGAGGGGGAAGACAGGGACGAAGGCAGCCTTCTGGGAGGAACAGGAACTAGAGTGGGGGTTAACAGGAACACCAGCTAGGGGAAGAAACTCCAGTCTCAGCCAGCCAGATCCAAAGCAGACTGAGGAGACAGTCACAGAAGACCTAGCAGCAAGTGGGGCCTGGATCCTCCCTAAGAGTGCTCAGGCCTGAAGGTGTAATTAGGAGCCAAGGAGCCAGGAGCACTATGGACTGGTTTCTTCACCCCACTAATCCCATCATGCCATTCCTAGAACACAGTACACAAACCTCTTCCTGGAGTCTCTACAAAGCCAGGAGACTTTCTCAAAGCACTAGGGGTTCTTCCCCCCTCATTTGGGGCCTACAGCCTCTTTCCCTCACATAGTGCCCATTCTCTGCACAGTCCCTCTGTCTCTCCCACACTCTGGACCACCAGCTCTTCATCATACAGCACCTGCTTTCCCCAAAGCACTTCACATCCCCTCCCCCTCAAGCATAGCCAGGCTCCAACCCTCCACATCAGACAGACTTGCCCTCTCACACTGTACCTCCAACCTCCACAAAGCACTCCCTTACAAGGGACCCTGGAGAATGCACCTGCCTACCCACACGGTGAGCCCCCAAGTCCTCCCCCAACTCTGTCTTCCTCCCCCGCAGCAGTCCTCAGATTCTCTCCTTCCTTAACGTGGCCCCCACCTCCTCATGTTTGCCCAAGCGCACCCCCATTCTTGTCCCTTCTTCCACGCGCACCCCACCCCACACCTGTAGTTCCGTGAGTCCCGTTGCACCTGAGGAGGTAGTGGGGTTGAGGCAGTTAGAGAGAGGCCCTAGCTGCAGCCTCGGCCTACAAACCTCACCCCTTCTGCCGGAGCCCCGCCCCCGCAACGCCCAGGCCCACCCCCTCCCTTGTCCCACCTCCCACCTTCTCGGGGCCCAGCCCCTTTCCTAGTTTCTTTAATTCCTCTGGCTCCTCCCCTGTAACACAGGCCCCGCCCCTCTCTAGCCCCGCCCCTTCTAGCCTTTTCTGCGTCTCCCCAGAACATCCGCCTGTCCCTAGCCCCTTCCTTGGTCCCCACCCCCTTGTGGTCTCTCCGCCTTTCGCTAGGATCCGCCCTCTCTCGGATTCCAGCCTGGCAGAACCCAGGCCAGGCCCTTTTCCACCGCGAGCCCCAGTCGGTCTCAGGGACTCTCCTACCCCCACCCCTTCTCCCTCTCGCCTCACCCGGGCGCCGGCGCTCCTGCCGGATCCGCTGGCTCTGATTGGCGGCGACGGCCCCAATGGATGGCGGAGGAGACAAAGTGATGGCTGCAGGTCGCCTGAGGTCCCACCCCGGCCACGTGCGGCTTCTGTGATGACAGGTCTAGAGGGGCGGGGCCTTGGCCTGGGTGCCGGCCTAGACTGACCGGATCGGGCGGGGGGGGGGGGGGGTTGGGGAGTCGGAGCTGGCATCAAAGCGCTAGCCTGAGGGCACTGAGCCTGATACTGGGGCTCTCCCCAAGCTTTCGCGCTGGTGTGAGCTGCCCGCGGAACTTGAGCCTTTTTGTGGTGACGTCTGGGTTTGCGCGCACATTTGCCCTAATGGGGGAGGTCTGGGGGTTTGCAAGATAGTGCAAGGAGTCCCAGGGGTCGGTGAAGATGAGAGAATCTGGTTGGTGGGATCTCAAGTCTGTGGGATTGAGCAAGTGTCTGCAGCCTACGCTGTGCGGAAGAATCTGAGTTCTAGGAGGTGTGCAGTAATAGCCAGCCAGATCTGTATCTGTGGAGGTGGGTCAGCAAGGAATTCTGTGAATTTTAGGAGACTAAATGTTAATACGGAGTTAGAAGAACCTTCAATCGCCGGAGAGAAGTAGGGTCTCTACTTTATACAAGTGTCAAGTGAGCTATCTGATAGTTAAATATGTTCTGTAATTTAATTAGCGCTTGAGACTTCTCTCTGATTTACTAATTGCTGAGATACAGCAGTGGGGCGGGGGTTGGGGGGGAGGGGAGAGGGTGTGTGTCAACTCTTTCCAGCTACCTGTAGATGGCAGCACAGGACCCTTGCAGAACTGAAGGGCCCTCCGTCCAGGGCCTATCCGGCCTCTCTGAGGAGCTGGCTGTATAGATTGTGGGTTGAACTTGATAAGATTCTCTGAAAATCACAGAGTCTTTAGGTTTTTGTGACTTTTTTTCCGTGAGTAGTGAATTTAAGCTGACTTACTGAACACCAATGTACGCAAAGAAAAAGAAAAAAAAAGCTTTTTTCTCTATTCTCAAGGAACTTGTTAAGGTCGTTATACAAATACCTAGAGAGAGTAAGTTGGAAGGGTTTGGGTAGTGGAAGTTGGTAGTAAGTTGGAAGTGGATTTGGGTGGTGGAAAAAGCATAGGGTTTGTAGTCATTTGTGTTGGCCTCTGAATTTTGGGTATTGGGTATTTACTAGGTGTATGAATTTGGCTAAATTACTTGACTTAAAAAAATAAATTTTATTTTAGAGCAATTTTAGATTTACAGAAAACTTATGAAGATAATACAATTTCCATATACCCCACTCCATATACAGTTTCCATATAATAAATGTTAAATTTATTAACATTTAAATTAGCATGGTTCCTCTGTTACAATTAATAACTGATATTGATACATTATCATTAACTAAAGTCCATACCTTATTCAGATTTCCTTAGTTTTTACCTTATGCTTTTTTTCTGTTTTAGGATCTCATCCAGCATGGCACATTGCATTAGTTCTCTTGTCTCCTCAAGCTTCTCTTGGCTGTGACATTTTCTCAGACTTCCTTGTTTTTGATGACCTTGATAGTTTTACCCTCAGGTATTTTATAGAATGTCTTTCAGTTGGGATTTGTCTGATGTTTTTATGATTCTAGGTTTTCGGGAGGAAGACTCCTGAGATAGTTTCATTACATCATATCAATCTATACGTGTGTATGTGGTATGTTTACATACACAATATTGGCATTATACTGTATATTCATAATACAAGTTTTTATTTTATTTCATTATTTTATTTTATTTTTATTATTTTTTAATGTTTATGTATTTATTTTGAGAGAGAGATATTTATTTATTTTGAGAGAAAGATAGAGTGCGAGTAAGGGAGGGGCAGAGAGAGACACACACAATCTGAAGCAGGCTCCAGGCTCTGATCTGTCAGCACAGAGCCCGACATGGGGCTCAAACTCCTGAACTGCGAGATCATGACTTGAACCAAAGTCAGACACTTAACACCCAGGAGCCCCTATTTCATTTTATTAAAAAAAATATATTTTATTTACTTTTTGGGAGAGGGCAAATGGGGGAGGGGCAGAGAGGGGGGACAGAAGATCCGAAGCAGGCTCTGTGCTGACAGTAATCAGCCCGGCTGGTGTGGGGCTCAAAGTCAAACTGGGAGATCATGACTTGAGCTGAAGTCAGAGGCTCAACCCACTGAGCCACCCAGGTGCCCCACAAGTTTTATTAAATCAATGACTCCTAAACATTCTGGGAGAATTCTATAAGATTAAAAAAAATTTCTTTATGAGGAGTGCCTGGCTGGCTCAGTTGGCAGAGCATGTGACTCTTGATCTCAGGGTTATGAGTTGGAGTCCCATGTTGGCTATAGAGCTTACATTTAAAAAAAAAAAAAAAATTAAGGGGCAGTTGGTTAAGCTTCTGACTTCAGCTCAGGTCATGATCACAGGGTTCATGGGATTGAGCCCTGCTTGGGATTCTCTCTGTCCCTTTCTTCCCTCGACCCCTCCCCCACTCACACTTTCTCTTTCTCTCAAGCTAAATAAATAAACTTTAAAAAATTAAAATCAAAGAAAAGAAGTAAAAAATAAAACTGTCTTTATGAAATTTTAGGCATACAGAAAGTTATAAAGAATACTATATCAAACATCCACATTCTTCTCACACAGCTCTATCAAATTCCAATATTCCACCACATTTGCTTCAAATTCTCTTAAGGAAATTAATATTTCAGATAGGTTGGGCTTTTATATACTCCTTCCTAATCTCATTCCATTCTCCCCCTTGCTCTTCATCTTCTCTCCTCAGAGTTTGCCACTATTCCAAATTGGTATTAATTTTTCCTCTTCATTAAAAAAATAAATTTATTGACTAATATACATGTATTTCTATTGGATATATACCTAGGAGTATAACTGCTGAGTAATAGGGCAGGTATGTGTTTAGCTTCAGTAGATATTGCCAATATTTTTCCTAAAGAGATTATAACAGTTCACATTCCTCCAACAATATATGAAAAGTCTAGTTTCTTCATTTCCTTGACAACTCTTGACATTGTCAGTCTTTCCAGTTTCAGTTATTCTAGTATATGTAGTGGTATCTCACTGTGGCCATAGTTAGCATTTCCCTGATATCCAGTAAAGTAGGACACCTTTTCATATGTCTATTGGTTATCTTTTCTGACTTGCCTGGTCAGGTCCTTGGCCTGTTTTTTTTATATGGTTCTCTGTATTTTTTCTATTTGTATGAGCTCTTTATATATTTTGGATAGGATTCTTTTGTTAGAAAGAATTATCTGTAGCTTACTTTTTTGTTTTCTTAGTGGTATTTTTCAATGAAGTAAAGTTCTTCACTTTAATATAGTCCAATTTATTTTACTGTTTGTGTATAATGTATTTGATGCCTGTTTAAGAAGTATTTGCCTATCCCAAGGTAATGAATATATTCTCTTATGTCATTGTCTAGAAACTCTATTATTTTATTTTTTATAAGTCATCTGCAATAGATTTTGTGTATGGTGTGAGGTAAGAGTCAATATTCATTTTTTTCCTATATGGTTATCCAGCACTTTTTGTTGAAAACATTGTCAGAGTACAAATTCCAAAAAGTTAAAAGCAAGATTCTTATAAGAATATAGAATGAAAAACATGCCAAAGATTTATTTAACTCATTAATGACAGAATAAGCAGTATGGTAAAGCATGTTTAATGAGCATTTAAGGAAATTAGGTATTATATTAGAGCTCTGGTGAGGGGTGAGATACACACACACACACACACACACACACACACACACAGGGATAGAGATAGAGAGATTTTACTATAAGGAACTGGCTCACAGGATTATGGAGGCTAATAAGTCCCAAGATCTTTAGCCAGCAAACTGGAGACCCAGAAGAGGTGATGGTGTAGTTCCAGTCCCAGTTCAAAGGCGTGAGAACCAAAAAGCTGACAATGAAATTCCAGTATGAAAGCCAGCAGCAGGCTCAACACCCAGGAAGAGCTATTGTTTCAGTTTGAGTCTAAAATCAGGAAAAAGGACCAATGTCACAGTTCAAAGAACTGATCAGGGAGAAATTTTCTCTCACTTTTTTGAAGCTTTTATTTTTAAGTAATCTCTACAACTGCTACAGGGCTCAAGCTCACAACCCTGAGATCAAGAGTTGCATGCTGACATCTTACAGGTGCAGAGATTATGACTTTGGTAGATGAGACTAACATGTTTGAAAGTGTAGGAAGAATGTTTATTCTTCGTTCCAAGGAGGTAATTAACAATCAACTGTTAGAGAAACAGAGAATAGCAGAAGAAACAAATTAAAGAATTGAAACAGAAAAAAATCCTACATGGAGTGGAGTGTTAAAGAAGCTGAGGACAACATCTGGAAGATGCTGATGGCATGAAGGGCACAGCAGGAAGCCTCTAGCAGAAGCTTCCTTCCCCCTCCCTTTTCTGGCAAGGGCAGAGGGACCCGTGTGGGGAAACATCCTCACTTCTGCCCTGATGGACTTTTTTTATTTGGATGATCTGGTAACACAATGTTTTCTGCTTCACCCTGGTCCCCTTTCAGATCCCATCTCTGTATTTTTTATCCTACTTCTGCCTGAGACCCCTGCCCAGGACACTCTTCTACCCTGGGGGTGAATCACAAACTCCCAGGAGAGAGAAAATGGGAGCCAGGACAGATAGGAGAGCTCTGCTCAAGCCTACTGCCAAGTTATGCTGGTTAGAGCAATAAAGGGCATTTGTTCCCCTCACCACCAAAAAAACAAAGTCTCATGCTGTATGGACTGAGCCAGCCAGGCATCCCGAGAAATTTTCTCTTATTCAGTCCTATTGTTCTATTCAGGCCTTCAGCTGATTGGATGAGGTCCACCCACATTAGGAAGAGAATGTTATAGTGACATTGTTAAATGGGGTGCCTGTCTGGCTCAGTTGGTGGAGCATGTGACTCTTGATCTTAGGATGGTGAGTTCAAGCCCCACACTGGATACAGAGCCTACTTAAAAAAAAAAGTAAGAAAGAATAACATTGTTAAGTTGATTGTGTCTACAGGATAATAACACCATAACCTTTTCTTTTTTTTCTAAGTTTATTTATTTATGTATTTATTTTAGTCATCTCTACATTCAACATGGGGCTTGAACTCATGACCCTGAGATCAAGAGTCACATGCTCTTCCAACTGAACCAGCCAGGCGCCCTCATAACCTTTTCTACTAAATCCTTTGCATCATTACCAGACCAAAATCTATAAGTTAACATGTGACTTCACAGAGTTTTATCCTTTAATCAATAATAGATAATGAGTTAAGCACAAGTATATTGCTTTGATAGTTCATCTTTGGCTAGCGTTGCCGCCTTTTCTTTGCAGCATTTCCAAGTTATGGAAATTGTTAACAAAACAATCCTTTATCTCACTGCTTTGCTGCTCTGCAGTGTCTCCTTTTTTATAAGATAAATGTTCATCACAAGTGTTCCTCATTGCTATAATTTTGTAATAAGTTTTGATATCTGGTAGTCCATGTCTTCCAACTTTAAGATTATAAGATTATATTAACTATTTTTGGCCATTACATTTCCATATAAAATTTTATTTTTTAATGATTAAAAATTTTTTTTTGAGAGAGAGAGACCATGTGCAAGCATGAATGAGGGAGGGGCAGAGGAAGAGAGAATCCCAAGTAGGTTCTGTGCTGTCAGTGCTGAGCTGGATATGGGGCACAATCTCATGAACTGTGAGATCATAAGTTGAGCCAAAACCAAAAGTTGGATGCTTAACTGACTGAGCCACCCAGTCGACCCTGAACATTTTTTTAAGTAAAAAATGTGGGGTCAAACTCATGACCCTGAGATCAAGAGTCATAGGTTCTACTGACGGAGCCAGCCAGACCCCCCTCTGTATACATTTTAAGATCAGTTTATCAATTTTTATACACTCTCTCACACACACAAACCTACCTTCTAGGATTTTCTTTAGGATTGTGTGAAAGCTAGAGATAAAACATTTAGGTTGCTTCTAGTTTTTTGCTGTTACAGATTAATGTTAACATTCCTTTATTTAATAAAGAGGTTGTGGGACTTTATGGGAATTTTTTCACTTTAGGCCCAAAGGAAAAATAATAATTTGGTGACTCTAAGCACAATGATCTTTTAAAACAAAACATTGAGGAAGATTTTACTTTGCCCAGAGAAATTTCTGGGTCCACAATTAGAATATATATTTTAAGGCATCTCAATAGTTTTAACTTTTTACGTGCTGAATTTGAGGTACCAGTGTAATACTCAGGTAGAGAAATCTAGCAAATTATTGAACATATGGGTCTGAAGTTGATGACGACAATCTGAACTAAAGATACAGCTTTGGAATCTGTTGACATACATAGATAGCAAGTATCTGTGGGCAAGGTTAGAGTTTGTGAAGGAAAAAAGGGCTGTACGCAGGGACTTAGGGCTTTATTTCATATCTATGTGAACTAGTATGAGGAGGAAAATGAGCCTAACCAACAGTAGATTAAGGAGGAAGGGGGCCCAAAATCGTGTGTGTGTATGTGTTGGGGGTGGGGGCAGGCCTTGCTCTGTGCCATAGAGCTTTTCATGGTGTCTTGACCACTGGACAGGGTTATGTTTGTTCTTTTTTTTTTTTTTTAAGTCTGTTTATTTTGAGAGAGAGAGAGAGAAAGTGCGTGAGAGTGGGGGAGAGGCAAACAGAGGGAGAGAGAGAATCCCAAGCAGGCACCACTCTGTCAGCGCAAAGCCTGATGTGGGGCTCAAGCCCACAAACCGTGAGATCATGACCTAAGCTGAAATCAAGAGTTGGATGCTTAACAACTGAGCCACCCAGGTGCCCCTGGTTTCTGTTAGTTTTGAGTTCCTTCTCTGTACCACATCCCTCACTAACCCATCACCTCCCAAACTTCTACTCCTTTTCCTAGACCTTTGTGTGTTTTGGCTCTTAGAATCAGAACTGTTCTCTTTTTGTCAGTAGGGCTGACTCCCTCTAGGTACCTGGATTTGCCCATCTGTTCAGATTCATAAAGACAGGAATTGATCTCCAGCGACCCAGGGGCAGGTGAGAGAGCTCAGTACAGCAGCAGTGGGCCATGGGCAAGTCAGCTTCCAAGCTGTTTAATAATGAGGTCCTAAAGGCCCACAACAAGTACCAGCAGCAGCATGGTGTCCCCCTCAACTGAAGCTCTGCAAGAAGCTTGATTGGGAGGCTCAGCATTATTCAGAGGCCCTGGTCAGCCCAAGGATGCTCAAGTGCAGCTCAGAGTCCCGTTGTGGCCAGTTCAGAGGTATATGCCTCCTGTGATCAGACAGGAAAAGAGATGGCTGATAGATGGTACAGTGAAATCAAGAACTACCAACTTTCAGCAGCCTGACTTCACCTCCAGGACTAGACCCTTCATAGCCATGGTATGGAAGAATACAGAGAAGATGGGAGTGGGGAAGCCACCTGCAAGTGGTGGGTCTTCCTTCCTGGTGGCCTGATACTTCCTGGCAGGGAATGTCTTCAACTAGGCTTCCTACCTCCAAAGAAGGAATTCATTAAATGTGATGGGAAGGTGACAGACTTCATGTGGATATGAAGTGCCTAGAAAAATAAAAACTCAGTGGTGTGTCTGTCCCTGTGGGTGTATGTGCTTGGTGTGTGTGTGATGCATGTGAGTGTCTCTTGCACATACACTTGGATATACAGTTCTGTATGAACTTATTCTTATCAAAGGAAGGAGCATATAAAGCTTTTACTCTGATGGTTACCTAGACCATAATTATTTGGACATTTGGGGAAAAATAAATTTAAAAATTTTTGTTATTTAAAAAAAATGTTTTTTAACGTTTATTTATTATTGAGAGACAGAGAGAGACAGAGCATGAGCATGGGAGGGACAGAGAGAGGAGGAGACACAGAATCTGAAGCAGGCTCCAGGCTCTGCACTGTCAGCACAGAGCCAGATGTGGGGCTCAAACTCACAAACTGCGAGATCATGACTTGAGTGAAGTCAGATGCCCAACCTACTAAGCCACTCAGGCACCCCGTTTTTGTTATTTTTAAAGGAAATTTCTTTTGTGCATTTCTTATAATATCTATCTTTGGACTTTTTGTTTTCTAAATGTTTGTGATGCTTAGAAGTGAAGTTCAGAGCTGCCTCTATTAATGTAAAATTGAAAATTGAAGCTTTAGCCAAGCATACAGCAGCCACCTTTAACTAAAAGGGAGTACCCTTTTTTGTAAGGACAATATATTGACAGGTCTTTGGAGCATTATTTGCTCCAAAACAAATTACTTTAGGGGTTCCTGGGTGGCTCAGTGAGTTGAGCGTCCAACTTCAGCTCAGGTTATGATCTTGTGCTTCACGAGTTCAAGTCCTGCGTCGGGCTCTGTGCTGACATCTCAGAGCCTGGAGCCTGCTTTGGGTCTGTGTCTCCCTCTCTCTATACCCCTTCCCCACTCATGCTCTCTCTCTCTCTCTCAAAAATACATAAACATTTTTTTAGACTTTCCATTCAATTATTTTATTTTATTTTTTTTTACTAGTGTGTGTTCATTTATTTTTTTAATATAATTTATTGTCAAATTGGTTAACATACAGTGTGTACAGTGTACTCTTGGTTTTGAGGGTAGATTCCCATGATTCATTGCTTACATACAACACCCAGTGCTCATCCCAACAAGTGCCCTCCTCGCCCTCCTCAATGCCCATCACCCATTTCCACCCCCAGTTTATTTTCTGTATTTAAGAGTTTCTTATGGTTTGCCTCCCTCCCTCTCTGTAACTATTTTTTTCCCGTTCTCTTCCCCCATGGTCTTCTGTTAAGTTTCTCAAGTTCCACATATGAGTGAAAACATATGACATCTGTCTTTCTTTGACTGACTTATGTCACTTAGCATAATACCTTCCAGTTCCATCCATGTTGCTGCAAATGGCATGATTTCATTCTTTCTCATTGCCAAGTAGTATTCCATTGTATATATAAACCACGTCTTCTTTATCCATTCATCAGTTGATGGACATTTAGGCCCCTTACATAATTTGGCTATTGTTGAAAGCGCTGCTATAAACAGTGGGGTACATGTGCCCCTATGAATCACCACCCCTATATCCTTTGGATATATTCCCAGTAGTGCTATTGCTGGGTCGTAGGGTAGTTCTATTTTTAATTTTTTAAGAAACCTCCACACTGTTTTCCAGAGTGGCTATACCAGTTTGCATTCCCACCAACAGTGCAAGAGGGTTCCCATTTCCCCACATTCTGACCAGCATCTGTTGTTTCTTGAGTTGTTAATTTTAGCCACTCTGACCAGTGTGAGGTAGTATCTCAGTGTGGTTTTGATTTGTATTTCCCTGGTGATGAATAATGTTTTCATGTGTCTGTTGGCCATCTGGATGTTCCTTTGGAAAAGTGTCTATTCATGTCTTCTGCCCATTTCTTCACTGGATTGTTTTTCAGGTGTTGAGTTTGGTAAGTTTTTTATAGATTTTGGATACCAACCCTTTATCTGATATGTCATTTGCGAATATCTTTTCCCATTCCATCAGTTGCCTTTTACTTTTGTTGATTGTTTCCTTGGCAGTGCAGAAGCTTTTTATCTTCATGAGGTCCCAATTGTTCATTTTTGCTTTTAATTCCCTTGCCTTTGGAGATGTGTCGAGCAAGAAATTGCTGCGGCTGAGGTCAAAGAGGTTGTTGCCTGGTTTCTCCTCTAGAATTTTGATGGTTTCCTGTCTCACATTTAGGTCTTTCATCCATTTTGAGTTTATTTTTGTGTATGGTGTAAGAAAGTGGTCCAGGTTCATTCTTCTGCATATTGCTGTCCAGTTCTCCCAGCACCATTTGCTAAAGAGACTTTTTTCCATTGGATATTCTTTCCTGCTTTGTCAAAGATTAGGTGGCCATACATTTGTGGGTCCAATTCTGGGTTCTCTATTTTATTCCATTGGTCTATGTGTCTGTTTTTGTGCCAATACCATACTGTCTTGATGATTACAGCTTTGTAGTAGAGGCTAAAGTCTGGGATTGTGATGCCTCCCGCTTTGGTTTTCTTCTTCAATACTACTTTGGCTATTCGGGGTCTTTTGTGGTTCCATACAAATTTCAGGATTGTTTGTTCTAGCTTTGAGAAGAATGCCTGTCAATTTTGATTGGGATTGCATTGCATATGTAGATTGTTTTGGGTAGTATTGACATTTTAACAATATTTATTCTTCCAATCCATGAGCATGGAATGTTTTTCCATTTCTTTGTGTCTTCTTCAATTTCCTTCATAAGTTTTCTATAGTTTGTATAGTTTCTCCCTCTATATAGTCCCTCTCTCTCTCTCTCTCTCTCTCTCTCTCTCTCTCTCTCTATATATATATATATATATATATATATATATATATATATACACATAGTTTTCAGCATATAGATCTTTTACATCTGAGCCTGGCTGGCTCAGTGGTTTGAGCGTCTGACTTCAGCTCAGGTCAGGATCTCATGGTTCATGAGTTCAAGCCCGCGTTGGACCCTGTGCTGACAGTTCAGAGCCTGGAGCCTGCTTTTGATTCTGTGTCTCCCTCTCTCTCTCTCTGCCCCTCACCCACTCATGCTCTATCTCTGTCTCTCTCTTTCTCAAAAATAAATAACCATTTTTTAAAAAATAAAATAAAACAAAACAAGTTACTTTAAGATATGCATGCCTCATTTCCCAGAAGATAGGTTGCATATTGCAATAATGGAAAAGAACATTTAATATTTACAAATTAATTGTTAAAAGTCCTGCGTTTCGAGATAATGCTGATTTGCTTTGTATCTTTCAGTTAAATAATAGTGTCTCAAATGAAGTGGGAGAATTCTAAGTGTACGTCATTAAAGAGACCTCAATTTTGCCTCAGGAGAGATTATAAGAGGCATGAGAATACCTGACATTTGCCTTGCTATCCTCTTCCCTGATTTGGAATTAGAGCCTGCAGGACCAGGCTACAAGCATACTCTTTTAGAGGTCTTTTGCCTCCAAACCACAGGCAACACCAATTTAGGACACTGAATGGATCAGGCAGTTAAAGAATGCCCTTAGTGTTCCCTGGGACTCCCAGCTGCAAAGAAATCTTTGTAACAGCTGAAGAAATATGTCCAAAGAAAATAGATTTGGGACACTTGGGTGGCTCAGTCATTTGAGCTCCTGACTCTTGATTTCAGCTCAGGTCATAACCCCAGGGTCATGGAATGGACCTCTGAGTTGGAGCTTGCTTAAGATTCTCTCTCTCAATCTCTCTCTTTCTCTCCCTCCTGCCCTTTCCCCCACTTGCGTCCTGTCTCTTTAAAAATAATAATAATAATAATAGGGGAGCCTGGGTGGCTCAGTCAGTTAGGCTTTGACTTAGGCTCAGGTCACAACCTCACTGATGGTGAGTTCAAGCCCCATATTGGGCTCTGTGCTGACAGCTCAGAGCCTGGAGCCTGCTTCCAATTCTGTGTCTCCCTCTCTCTCTGCCTCTCTCCCGCTCACACTGTCTCTTTCTCTCAAAAATAAACATTAAAAAATTTTTTAAAAAAATAATAAATTTATAAATATTTTAAAAATGTGCATAGGACTGTTTGCCTTTTGGTGAGAACACTTGCTTGAATTGAAGACACTGGAAGTTTAAGGGTAAATTAAAATGATTTTCTTTATTTATAAAGGGCAAAGAGATCATTTATTCTCTCCTGTTGGAGTGTTTTCTTAGAGATGTGGTAAATCTGAATCATTATTCTCAACTTTAGTATAAAGATAAATCTCTCTAGGGATTAAGCCTAGTCACCAGTTTTTACAGTGTAGAGCCATCTCCAAGGTTGTGGACCAAATGACCTCTGCAAACAAGGATTTCTTTGGAGAGGTACAGAAGACTATTAAGAGGTGCAGCCCTTTGTCTCATTAGGGCTTTCTTGTGCTTTGTTCTTTCTAGTGTTTTGCTGTATATATTATGTAAGATTTTGTCCTAACTTTGAAATTGTTTTCAGGCTACATTATATATATGTAATCTGTTAGTTCTTATTCAGTAATCAAGTATGTTCTTTTACTCCTCTATATTGGCAAGGAGGGGGCTTTTTGCTAGCAGGTTTGTTTTATTTCCCCGGACAAGAACAACACAATAGCCGATTTAAAAACAAAGCAAATGAGGGGTGCCTGGCTGGCTCAGTTGGTGCAGTAGGTGCCCCTTGGTCTTGGAGTTGTGGTTCCAGCTCCACCTCGGGTGTAGAGATTACTTAAAAAATAAAAAACAAAACAAAAAACCAAAGCAAATGATTTCAAGTAGTTTTCCTTAGCTCTTGATGAGTCCACAGTTACCAATACCATTCAGTTGTTGTTTATTTGACAAGTCAATGCTGAATTTGAAGTGACTGAAGAATTAGCCTCTATGAATAGTCTGCATGAAACAATTACAGGTAGAAATGTTTTCAAAGAAGTTGAGAAAACACTAATTTAGCACAACCTGAAAGGGAATCTGCTAAACTGTGTTGCGACTGATAGTGGCAAAAATATATGTGGAGCAGAAAAAAGGCTTAGTTCAACAAATTTACAAGGTTTGTGAAAATGTAATGCGTTTAAAGTATATGGTTTTTCATTGCAGAAAGTACTTTGTGGGAAATATGTAAATTTATCATGTGTTATAAAACTAGTAGTTTAACAGTTGACTTCATTTGCTCTCATAAAATTAATCATATCATTTCTGTAGGGTTTTTTGTTTTTTTGTTTTGTCAGAAATAGAAGCTGAATATCTTGATTTGTCCCACTACACAGGTATTTGATGGCTTAGCATTGGTGCAGTTTTATTATGATTTTCTGGAAAAAATGGAACAGGGGTGCCCGGGCTGGCTCAGTCAGTAGAACATGTGACTCTTGATCTCGGGATTGTGAGTTTGAGCTGGGCATAGAGATTACTTAAAAAAAACAAAAAACAAAAAACAAAAAAACCTTCATTGGGGTGTCTGGGTTGCACAGTCGGTTAAGTGTCTGTCTGACTCTTGATCTTGCTCAGGTCATGATCTCACAGTTTGTGATTTTGAGCCCCACATCGGCTCTGCACTGATGGCACGGAGCCTGCTTGGGATTCTGTCTCTCCTTCTCTCTGCCTTGGGCTCTCTATCTCTCTGTCTCTCAAAATAAATAAAATTTAAAAAGTTTTAAAAAATTTCATTAAAAAATTGAGCAACTATCAAGAAGAGAATCTAATAGAATTTAAAAATGCTTTCCAGGCACTGAATATGCTCAATTGAATCACATGCTCATTGACTGATATCAGTATTTGACAGTAGTTATCTGTGTGAAAAAACAGACAAGATACATAAAATCTCATTACAGATCACCATTAATAGTTGAACATTTGCAATTGATTCTGATACTTTGAACCCCAAGTAAACAAAATATATACTCCCCCAAATAATTTTATCGTTCTCATTGGTAGACCTATAGTACCAAAAACTTGTGTTCAATTATTGTTGGTTTATTTTGAATGTTACCAATGAAAAACTTGTAGAACTTTATTTTCTCTCCTTATACAAGTACCTATACAATAGCTTCAATTTTGTTTTTTTTGTTTTTTGTTTTTTTTGGCCTGAACTCTAAATATTTACTGTATGGTCCTTTATAGATGAAGTTTGCTGGTCTCTGCTCTAGATAGTGCCCAGTACTAAAATTGCAAGTACTAAAACTGTACACCCAGTAATTTCTTTTCCTTGTTTGCAAGTCTTGGATAATTTTTTCTAATAGAGAGAAACACACATCCTTTCCCTCATGAAGGTTATATGTTTGCTAAGTTCCTCACACCCCAACTTATTAAGCATTTAAACAATTCTGAAACCTCCAGGTTACATGTGCAAACAACCCACTTCTTCCTCTTAACTATGATCATAGTACTATTCATAGTCTGTTTATCCCCAGACTGCATTCTTTGAAGGAATGTCTTGTTCCTCTTTGTACCTGTAGCACTATGTGTAGTACTTGGTGGATGCTCAATAAATTTTTCTTGAATGCATTAACACCTATATCTCTGGTATGGCCTCCTCTCCTGATGTTTATCCATTTGTATAAGATTACAGTGCTATTCATAAATATTAAGTAATTACTTGATAGTGATGAATAAACTGATTTATTAGAGTTCATTGAATTGTTTGGCATTCTGATTTTCAGATTTCACTACTTAGATAATCCTGTACAAATCCTTGCACACATTATCTCCCATTCATTTGAATTATTTTCATGGAATATAGTCCCACAGTGGAATTTTATTCATTTGACAGTATGAATATGCCAGGCTAGGGGCGCCTGGCTGACTCAGTCAGAAGAGCATGTGACTCTTGATCTCAGTGTTGTGAGTTTGAGCCCCACGTTGGGTGTAGAGATTACTTAAAAATAAAATCTTTAAAAAACAACCCCCACCCCCAAATATGCCAGGCTAAGTCATGAATTTTAAGCATGGGAATAACATTTCTACTCTAGGTTTGCTGCTTTGGAATTTATAACTTCTCTGACTCTTCTGAGCTCCCTCTCATGAACTTTCACCCTATTCTTTCATGTTCCCTTTATTTATTTTTTAAAATATTTTATTTATTTTTGGGAGAGAGAACACAAGCAAGGGAGGAGCAGAGAGAGAAGGGGACAGAGGATCCAAAGCAGGCTCCATGCTGACAGCAGCAAGCCTGATGTGGTGCTCAAAGTCATGAACTGTGAAATCATGACCTGAGCCAAAGTCGGATGCTCAACCCACTGAGCTACCCAGGCGCCCCTCCATTCTGCCTTTATTTTATTTTATTTTTCCATTCTCCCTTTAAAACGTCCAGTTACCTCTATACAAATTGAAGATGAGTTCAGTTTGTGTTAGACTATTTTCCCTATTGCAATAGTATATTACTGATTGAATCTGTCCTAATCACTTGACTAATGTCCAGGTTTTTTTTTTCATCTTTGACAACAACCAAACCTTAAAACATTCTCATTCATGAATTCATTTATGTATTCGATTAGTCAAGAAATCTTTTTTGGACACCTTTACCAGGTGTGCTATGTGTTATGTGTTAGGGATAAAGACACAGAAAATACATCCTTTGCTGTTGAGGAGCTCTGTGTCTAAAGAAAGGATAGGTATGCAATTACTCTTCAATGAGATAAGATCTATACTGGAACACTATACAGGTGATTTGTTTATTTTCCTGTTTTCCCTCTCTGACCAGTCCTTTTCTGTCTCTTTTTCCTACTCCTTAAAAGTAGGCGTTCTCTATAAATGACCTTTGTTCCTTTCTCATTCTATATAGTCTCCTGACAACCATAGGGCTCCAACTCTCAGATTCTTTGCAGCTTACTCCTAAATGCCAGTACAGATTCAATGTGTCCATTTCCTGATTTTTTCATGCAACTTACTTTCTGTATATGAAATACCCTTTCTTCCACATTTGCATGTTCAGGTTTATCCATGCTTTGAGATCCATCTCCTCCACATGCTACTTCTCTTGTGAAGCTTATCTTGATTCCTTCCACAGCTTCTGCTGAATTCCTCTACTATTTGAGGGGCAATATAGCATTATGGCTAACGGCTTGAGCTCTGGTGAAAGATGCAGCTAGGCTGCATTCCAGTTTTGCTTCATTTTCTTTATAAAAAATGGAGATGAAAGTAGTTACATTTTTATTGATTGAAATCTCTGTCTCTAGCTTGGACTAATTGCTTAGGGTTCAGTTCCACATCATCTAATGCATTTATTTGCAAGAATATACCACACAATCTCAAACTTAATGTATGTGTTCAAAAGGAAACATCTTTCCCCAGAACCTATGCATCCTTGATTTCCTATCTATCAGTAAAAACTGTAGCATCATGTTTCCAGTCAACCTGACTTTAAAACTCTCTCCCTCTCTCCCCCTGCCTTCTCATCCAATGGTTTGCTACTAAAGAAAGGATATTCTTTACTGTATTCATAGTCATTGTGTGCCAAATTCTATCACATTAGTTCCGTAACACTGAGAAGTGTTAAAGGGATTGTCCCTTTTCTTCCCCCTCAGTTCCATATTTACTGCCCTAGTTTAGTTCCTTATTCTTTCACAGACCTTTCCTATCACCTTATAAACTATTTAAGGATAGTAACTTTGTTAGGAATAGTAAACAAAGGATAGTGCTTTGTTTACTTTTTCCTTTCATTAAGACTGAGCTAAGAAACACTTAATAAATATTTGTTAATTTAGTTATTTATATTAAATTTCTCTATGGAGGCATTGGGAGACATTTCCCAAGGGATAAGGAACTTGTAGAAAGAGTAAACTTTTAATGACCTTGTTGAATAGCTTAAAGATAGTCATAAAGTTGGTAGAGGGAACCCCTGCATCAGGGTTCTTACCCAGTCCCCTTTTCTCTCCTGCCTGAGGCCTCCCAAAGAGGCAGCAACAATGCCAAACCTGGGTGTTTTGGTCTTACCCTCTTGAGATTCTTAGGTTCTCTTCACTACCTACTTTCCTTGATCCCTCTCACCTTCCCTCTCATTTACTGGATTTTAGAGTCTTAGCTCTCAGCTACCTGCCAGCTAAACACAAATGTAAACTCCAAATGCTGGAGAACTTTCAAGTACTGTACTTGGAAACACTAATGAAGACTGAGGCATGGAGGACTGGCTTTCTATCCCTGTTTGAGTTGCTTCTGAAGATACACTTACCTTGCTGATGAGTATAAATGGTCCTGGTCAAGTGTCTAGAGGGCAAGAAGACCTCATTGCCTTTTTCCTCTGAACTTTAAACTGGGAAACTGGGATGCCTCAGAGCTTTCATCACAACCTTTAGACAGTGACCCTTGCTCTGCTTACCTTCTCTTTACCTCCCAGCCACATTCCTCCCTTTGTATCCACAGCCTAAGTAATAACAAACATGTATTGGACATGCATCAGGTAATTTAAATGCAGTTCCTCATTTAAGCCTCGAAACTATCTTATAAAGTAGTTACTATCATTATTCTTTGGGAAATTGAGGCCATGTAGCTTGCCCAAGGTCACAAGTATCAGAGCTAGGACTCAAATCTAGGTATGGTATGCAGATTTCTGAGATGGTTCCCCAAAGATGGCTGCCCCAATGAGGCAGCTCCTGGTGATATTCATTTCCTTGTGTAATCTTCTTCCCTAAAATGTGACTTGCTTCTGATGAATAGAATACAGCAAAAACTAGGGGAAGTCACTTCTGTGATTATGTTAAAAAGACTGTAACTTCCATCTTGCTAGCAGACTCTATTGCTTTCTCAGTTTGAATGCTTCGATGAAGCAGCCATCTTGTCTCAGACAAGGAACTGAGACAAGCCAATAGCCAATAAGGAACTGAGGCTTTCAGTTCAATAGCTGAAGAGAAATTGAGTCCTGCTAACAGTCACATGAATGAGCTTGATAGTGGATCCTGTTGCAATCAAGCTGGCGCTTTGATAGCAGTCTGTAAAAAAACCTGAACCAGAGGATCCAATCTAGCCCTACTCAGATTCTTGACCCAGAAACTATAAGATAATAAATGTTTAAGCCATTACATTTTGGAGTAGTTTATTACATGACAATAGATAATACACCAGGTGGATCTGACTGGCTTCAAAGTTCATGCGCTTCACAATTTTATAAAGAACAGCTGGGCTAAATAGCTAGGTAGTTCAACCTCCAGCAGCCCAGAGAATGCCCATTATTTTTATGGTCAGCATCTGTGTTGAGTGGGCTGGCTGAGTGTCCTGGTCAAAATCTTCCTCAGGATTATTATTCCAAATTTGGGTGAGCACTAGGAAGATCAAGTCGTCTTTTTTAGGCTCTTGCTATAGCATTTGGAGGGTCACTTTCTCATAGCAACTTTTCATAGCATTTGGAGGGTCACTTTCTCATAGCAACTTTTCCAGTGAGAAAAATCATCTGATAGGTTTGTTTTTGGAGGGCAAAGACCATGTTAGATTGACGGACACTCCCTGGGTCTAGCAGGCAGAATCCTATGGGACCAAGAGCTTGCAAATGCTGACACCCAAGCTGGGCTACTGAAACCTTGGAAAGCATGTCCTCTAATGGTGCTCAGCCCTGGCATCACATTAGAATCACCTGGGGAGCTTTTTAAAAAAATTTTATTTATTAAAAAAAATTTTTTTTAACATTTATTTATTTTTGAGACAGAGAGAGACAGACAGAGCATGAACGGGGGAGGGTCAGAGAGAGGGAGACACAGAATCAGAAACAGGCTCCAGGCTCCGAGCTGTCAGCACAGAGCCCGACGCGGGGCTCGAACTCACAGACCGTGAGATCGTGACCTGAGCCGAAGTCGGCCGCTCAACTGACTGAGCCACCCAGGCGCCCCCACCTGGGGAGCTTTTAAAAATAGTTTGAGACTTAGCCCAAACCAATTGAATCAGAACTGTGGCATGGAGGGGGTGTTGGATCTGTGCATTATACTACGGGTCTTCATGTTTTCTGCTCTGGTCTTTTTCACTTCCTCATATGTGCATATGTCATCTTACCAGAAGTCGTAGCTTAAAATGCCTATCTTCCCTCTATCCTTCATTCAGTAAATATTACGGACTGATTTCTACGTCCCAAGTACTATTATAGACATTGGAGATACAATAGCATGCAGGAAAAAAAGGTCTAGGGGGGCCTGGGTGCCTCAGGTGGTTAAACGTCTAACTCTTGATTTCGGCTCAGGCTATGATCTCACAGTTCGTGAGTTCCAGTCCCTTGTGGGGCTCTGTGCTGATGGTGAGGAGCCTGCTTGGGATTCTCTCTCTCCTCTCTCTGCCCCTGCCCTGCTTGTGCATTCTCTCTCAAAATAAATAAACTTAAAAGGAAACAAGATCTAGATAAGAACTGAAGTCTCCAAGGGGTGCCTGGGTGGCTTGGTTAAGCTTCCCATTCTTGGTTTTGGCTCAGGTCATGATCTCATGGTTGGTGAGTTGGAGCCCCAAATCTGGCTTGCTGCTGTCAGTGCAGAGCCCGCTTTGGCTCCTCTGTCCCCCCCCCCCCCCTCAAAAATAAATAAAACAAACAGAACTGAAGTCTCCAAACATTTTACTTTATGCTCACTCAGTTATTTTCCTTTTTTTTTTTCTGTAGTTGGTAATTAAAACTTGCCCGTGATACGATCTTGTTAAATTACCCTAAGTAGGTGCTCGGTGGGCTCCAATGGATAGACTCTTTAAAGAAGTCCGATGAACATTCTTCAATCAAAAGAATCTTGGGTGGGAGCTCTGTCCACGTGGGAGGAGCAGAGGGCATCAGTTATCTCCTGACACAGGTGTGGGGAAGCCCCGCCCTCTCAGTTCCAAGCCTTATTAGAGGGAGGAGCTGTCTTCTTGCACGTAGGGAAAGAGGAAGGAAACCCCACCTCTTATGGGCTTATGGGAGGAGGGGTCGGCGGACTAGGCGTGAGTTGATTGGCTGAGAGGCGGAGCGCCACGGGTTGGCTCCTTCTAGGAGCTCTCCGGATTCCTGGTGGGGCGAAGGCGGGGTGGGAGAGAGTCCCGGTAGCTCCTGCCTCCTAGCGATGGCGCCGCGGTGCCGCGCCCAGTCTCCTGCCTGCTTGCCCGTATTCACAGCTATCGGGAGTCCGGTCAGACGTTGAGAATTGAAGCGGGTTCAAGGGAGCGGCGGGACGCTGCCTGTCACGGGGACCATGTGGAGAGGTCAGACCTGTGGGGCCGATTACGGGAACAGCCGCGGCACCTGCTGAGAGGAAAGAGGGAGCTGCCGGGTGCGGCGGCGGTTTGCCAGCGCCTCGGCCATGTCGCTGCTCTGTGTGCGCGGTGAGTGTGTGGACTGTGGCAGGGTGGGAGGAAGACGCGGGCCGCCGAAGGGTCCCCGCAAGCTTCCAGTGGGCATTGCTGTACCACCTTTTCCAAACTTCACTTCTCGTCCGTGCCTCGGGGGTAGATTATGTTAACTCATTTATAAACATTTAAAGAGTTCTTTCCACTCTTTCTTATTTTTCCTCACTCTCACGTGAGGGACTGTTAACCTCTCCATTCCAGTGGCCATGTGACAGAGTTGTTGGCTGGCAGGCCCAGATCCTATTAAACAGTGACTGGCGCTCTTGTCTAGTGAGAGTGGACTAGCTAGGTGACCGCGAATAGTTGGTTCAAGAGTAGGCAGTCTCCCATTCTTTTTTTCCTTTTCCCTGCACCGTGAAACTAAAGGCGGCTTAGTAGCAGGTTCTTTTTATCGTTGTTTGAACGCAATGTGGTACAGCGGTCACATCCCTTCTTCTAGTGTATTTCTTCGCTTGCACCCCTCTGTTGCTTGTCTCGTTCCCGGCTTCTTTGTATAGGCTAAGTTTATTCTCATATTCGACTTGGAAAGTTGTGTTGTCTTCTCTCCTTTTTGGAGCGAACATAAGACGTATGATTTATGTGTATATTCATTAGCTTTTATTACAGTAACTAAAGGGCCTTTATTGCTTTTTCACTGAGAACAGTTGGCCCCTCTAAGAAGGTATTTTAAGGCAAGAGCTTTGGGGTTTAAGATGAGGCAAGGTGCATGGATTAAGCTCCGTGAGGGTAGAGACTGTTTGTTACTGGTTTTTGTATTCCTGGTGCCTGATACAGAAGCTCAACGCTGGCTTTGAATAAATACATGCATGTGAGGACTGTGATTTTAGAGATTATCTCATCAGAAAAAACAGGGTTTGGATTACCCATTGAATTTGATCTTGGAAAATTCAAGTTATGGCCTATCATAATGGTGTTGAACAAGATAGGATAAGGTGGCTTGATGGTGAGAGGGAGAATTTATCTACAAGGGCATTTTCCTGGTACTGTTCACTAGATAGAGTTCATATTTCTTTTGGCTCAGTGGATTAGAAGCATTGTTATTTGTGATTTCCTTGATAGATGTTTCCCTCAGCTACTGGCAAAGGGAACTGTTTTGCTCTGTTCTCTTCCTCTGTTTTTGTTAAATCTGCATTAACCCAAAATGGATTTGGCTATTTCCAGGGATTACGAGACAATTTTTTTTCTTCATGGTTGATTTTTCATTAATGAGAATTTTGCTTTGCTTTTAGTAAGACGTTTTCTCTCAGCAGCTGGGAATCTATTTATTCCTTTAGATCCCTGCTGTTGAGTAGCAGGATTTGGGAGAGGTTGGGTTTTGCAATGTCCCTTGGACAGTTAAAATCCCTACTGCCATACCTTATTACAATGCTAGTCTTTATGAAAGACACGTTAGGCAGGAACACTATTAAACCAGAAATTCCTATTTAATTGAATTTAAATAACTTCAGAGAAGGAGCTGCTGCTATTTTCATTTGTTCTAATATGGGTCAACTTTCATTGTCTAGAAATTCTGCTATTTAGCTAACCTCTTCTTTCCTTTTTCATGTTATATTAGTGGAGTCTCTCTTCTTTTGAACCTGAGGGATTGGAGGCCAGCAGGTCATTGTTTTTTGAATGAAGATCTTGAAGATTATTAATTACTGAAACAAGTAGCTACCTTGTAGAGAAGTATTCATATTAAATGGTAAAGTATTCGTTCTGGGGAAACTTACAGAAATGGATCAAAATAAATCTTTCTAAAATGATATTCCTTGTATTATATTTTGGCAGATAGGAATGTTGTTCATATTATGAGATAAGCCTGTGTAATGATATTGTATAACTCAATTTCAGTTCATCTTGGAGTAGAATTGAATTAGAGATTTTTTCCCTGTAGTCAAAGTTCAAACAGTTGTAAAAACTGATGTAGAAATTGGCAAACTGGTATTTAATTATCCCCAGACATCTAAAGAAGTCAGTTTCTTGATCTAACTCATTAATCATTCCTTATTGCCTACAGGTTAAGGGCTCTCCTTTTTGGCCCTGTATTCTTGCTTATTCTTATGCAGATACTTAGCTCTAGCACTAACTTTGCTCATTCCTGTTCTGCATTTGTACCCCCAAAAATATTCTTTTTGAATTTTCTGCTTATCAAAAATGTATTATTCCTTTCTCAACTTAGAGTCTACCTTTTTGTTGTTGTTGAAAACTTCCTAAGTTCCTGTCCACTGTGGTCTTTTTCTCCTTTACACTCTTTAACCTCTGAACTCCTTTAAACATAAATCATTTGTGGTATGAACAGTACCACTAATTTGACAATGAATTGTATACTGCCTGGCAACTAGTCTTATACTGTTTATGGTGACCCAGACAAAGAAGGTAATGAGAGTGGTCAGATCAGATCTGGAATTTTGTGTTCATTTGGAGTATTTGATTCTAAGAGGCACATTGAGAAACTAGAATTTCTTTATAGGAAAGTGATTAGAATGATGAAGGGTGTAGAAACAATTTGAGGAATTGAGAGATTTAGTTTTGAGACAATTACAGAGGGAGATGAAGATAATAAAAATTGTTTAAAAAACTTAATTCCAGAGAACAGAACTGGGACAGCTGGGCCAGTGATTGAAAATTATAAGAAGCTAGATTTTAGTGTAATGTAAGGAAGAATGTTAACAATTAGAGTTGTTCTTTTTTTTTTTTTAATTTTTTAAAATGTTTTTATTTATTTTTGAGACAGAGAGAGACAGAGCATGAGCAGGGGAGGGGCAAGGAGAGAGGGAGACACAGAATCTGAAGCAGGCTCCGGGCTCTGAGCTGTCAGCACAGAGCCCGACGTGGGGCTCGAACTCACAGACTGCGAGATCATGACCTGAGCTGAAGTCGAACACTCAACCAACTGAGCCACCCAGGTGCCCCAACAATTAGAGTTGTTCTTGAAGGCAATGGACTACTTAGGATTTTTTTTTTTTTTTTGACTTAGGATATTTTAAGTAGAAATTGAGTGGTAAGGGTGTTCTAAAAGAGATGTCAACATTGGGTGGGAGGTTAGACTTGATAACTTTTTTTTAAAATTTTTTTAATGTTTTTATTTATTTTTGAGACAGAGAGAGACAGAGCATGAGTGGGGAAAGGGCAGAGAGAGAGGGAGACACAGAATCTAAAGCAGGCTCCAGGCTCTGAGCTGTCAGCACAGAGCCCGACACGGGGCTCGAACTCACAGACTGTGAGATCGTGACCTGAGCTGAAGTCGGACGCTTAACCAACTGAGCCACCCAGGCGGCCCAGGACTTGATAAATTTTAAGAAAACATCCTTTCATAGAATTCACTTAGTTCTTCCTTAAAAATTTGGCACAACTTCCTCATAATACTGCTATCTCTTTGCTTCCTTAGGGGTTAGTACCACATGAGCAACTCCAGTAAGCTAAATCAAGGATTTTCTTTAACTTTTGGCATCTAGGTGTTCATGATAGGTTTTCCAAACAAATGATACTCATTTTGAGAATGAAGTCTTTCCATATTTCTTTGTAATTGCCACAGTATTTATAATTGAGCTATGAATCCCCCTCCCTCATTTGAGCCAGAAGTTACACTTGTTAAATCAAAAACAAAAAAATAGTTTTGGGGATATAAAAAGCAATATGTGCTAATGCTTTTTTTTTTTTTTTTTTTTTTTAAGTTATTTTTAAGTAATCTATATGCCCAGTGTGGGGCTTGAACTCAGTACCCTGAGATCAGGAATCATATGCTCTTCTGACTGAATCAGCTGAATCAGCCAGGTGCCCCAATACATTGTTAATTATAGAAAATTGGGAAAGTCGAGTGGGTGGCTCAGTCAGTTGAGTGAGTTTGGTTCAGGTCAAGATCTCACAGTTCCTGGGTTCAAACCCTGTGTTGACCTTTGCCATGACAGTGTGGAGGCTACTTCGGATTCTCTCTCTTTCTCCACCTTCCCTGCTTGTGCTCTCTCTCAAAAATAAACATTAAAAGAAAACCCAATAAAACGTTAAAAAAAAGAAAATTGGGAAAATGCAAGAAAGTATAAAAAGGAAAACAAAAATCATCATATTCCTACCACTACCATTATTCCATTAACTTTTTTTTTCATTGCTTTCATTTTTTTTATTGTAATGGTGGTATATATGCATGATAAATTGAAACAGTTTAGGATGTGAAGTGAAAGTAAAAAGTTCTCCACTCTGCTAGTCCTTGTTCTCTTATAGGTAACTACTCTTTACTGTTTCTTGAATATCCTAGAAATTTTCATTACATATGAATATATACAATCTACAACTGAATTATACGATACTCCCCTCTTTAAAAAACTTAATTTTCCTATCACCTTCTATGAATCTAAATCATTCTTCTTTAAAATTTTTTTTAATGTTTATTTCTTTTTGAGAGAGACAGAGCATGAGCAGGGGAGGGGCAGAGAGAGGAGACAGAATCCGAAGCATGCTCCAGGCTCCGAGCTGTCAGCACAGAGCCTGACATGGGGTTCAAACCCACAAGGCGTGAGATCATGACCTGTCAGATGCTTAACCAACTGAGCCACCCAGGCGCCCCTAAATCATTCTTTTTAATAGCTACAGAGTATTCCATTTTTTTAAAGTTTATTTTATTTTAGAAGAGAGCGAGCACATGGCAAGGGTGCTCATGACCTGAGCCAAAATCAAGAGTTGGACGCTTAACTGAATGAGTCACCCAGACACCCTGAGTATTCCATTTTACAAGCATATATAATTCAACCAATTTCATATTGATGGATGTAATTTTTTTTTTTCATTTTGCTACTATAACAATGCTACCAGGAACATCCTTGTATGTGGTTTTGTTATATTTGGAGATCTCCTATCAGCTTTCCTCTTGGACTTTGTGTGTGATTTGCTCATTGCTGTTTTCTTGGTATAATGACACTCAGCCGGACCCATTAGCAAATCATATGCCTCATCATCTCAGATCAGCATCTTCTATGAGAGGCAGGTCTTTACCAATAGGTAATATTTTATGCCTACCAGTAAGACCAAAGACCTCAGCTTTTAAGTTTGACCTGTGATTTCATGTACTTGTCTTTTTTTTTTTTTAAATCTTTTTTGTACCATTTATTTTTTGAGAGAGGTACAAGTGAGTGAGGAGCAGTGGGAGAGAGAATCCAAGGGGGGGGGGCGAGGGGAGGGAGAAAGGAGAGAGAGAAAGGAAGGAAGGAAGGTGAAGAAAGAAAGGAAGGAAAGAAAATATGAAAATATCCCTCCCGTGTTTTACCTGAGGCGGGGCTCCCGTGTTTTACCTGAGGCGGGGCTCTCTTGCTTGTCAACCGTGAGATCATGATCTGAGCCAAAGTCAGATGCTTAATGACTGAGCCACCCAGGTGACCTTCTTTGTACTATTTTAAAATTATCTTCCATATTGATACATGCACCCAATGTTTATATCAGTGCTATCTGTAATAGCCAAACTATGGAAACAGCCCAAGTGTCCATTGATCAATGAATGGATAAAGAGATGTGGAGATATATAATATGGAATATTGGCCACAAAAAAAGAATGAAATCTTGCCATTTGAAATGTGAATGAAGCTAGAGAGCATTATACTAAGCAAAATCCTAGAAAGACCAATACCATATGATTTCACTCGTGGAATTTAAGAAACAAATGAGCGAAGGGGGGGAAAAGAGAGGCAAACCAAGAAATAGACTCTTTAAAAAAAATTTTTTTTTAATGTTTGTTTATGTGAGAGACAGAGCATGAATGGGGGAGGGTCAGAGAGAGAGGGAGACACAGAATCTGAAGCAGGCTCCAGGCTCCGAGCTGTCAGCACAGAGCCTGACTCGGGGCTCGAACTCACAAACTGCGAGGTCATGACCTGAGCCGAAGTGTGACGCTCAACCGACTGAGCCACGCAGGCACCCCAAGAAACAGACTCTTAACTATAGAGAACAAACTAATGGTTACCAGAGAATTGGGTTGAGGGATGGGTTAAATAGGTGGTGGGGATTTAGGATACACTTGTCGTGATGAGCACCGGGTGAGGTATGGAAGTGTTGAATCACTATATTGTATACCTGAAACTAATATTACACTGTAAATGAACTAGAATTTAAATAAAAAAAAAATACACTTCCAGAAGTATTTTTGCAAAAACATTTTGTTTTGCATATTGAACATGAATTACTTGTGTTTTAAAAACAGAATAGGGGGAGCCTGGGTGGCTCAGTTTGTTGAGCATCCTACTCTTGATTTCGGCTCAGGTCATGCATGATCCCAGGGTTGTGGGATCGAGCCCTGCGTCAGGCTCTGTGTTGAGCTTGGAGCCTGCTTAAGTTTCTCTCTCTCCCTATGTCCCTCTCCCCTGCTTGCACATGCTCTCTCTCAAATAATAAAATCAGTCAGTCAGAACAAAATAATACCACTAGTGATGAGAAGTATACCAAGTCTGTTACATTGGCTCACCCTTAGAAAAGCTTATATTTAGGGGCACCTGGGTGGCTCAGTTGGTTAAGCGTCCGACTTCAGCTCAGTTCATGATCTTGCCATCTGTGAGTTCAGGCCCCGCATCTGGCTCTGTGCTGACAGCTCGGAACCTGGAGCCTGTTTCAGATTCTGTGTCTCCGTCTCTCTCTGCCCCTCCCCAACTCACGCTCTGTCTCTGAAAAAATGAATAAACCTTAAAAATTAAAAAAAACTTATATTTATCATCACTGATTACCTAGTTGACTGAAAGAATAATACTGGGAAACTCTTAGTGAATTCTGATGGACGTTCAGGACACATATTGATTGTAGGTCAATTTTAGGCTGTGGGGGACCTTAGATATATTTTGGTTTACTGCCACTGTGGAAGGTAGAAATAGTAATGATTTTAGAATTTTTAGGTATAAGAGCAGATTGGTCAAGTATTTTCTTTACACCTTATTTTTTCCCCTAACATTGTCATCTGCCTCAGCTAACTCCTTGTTTGGAATTTAAGAAATTTTGAACCAGGCAGCAGTAAAAGGGCGAAGGACCAATGTCCTCTGCCACGGATAGCTGTTGTCATAAATTGTTCTTGTCCTTAAAAGCAGTATGTTCTGTAATTTCTTAGTTTCTAAAAGTGGGATTTCTGGAAGTTGTACTTTGGGCCAGTGAATTGGATTTTGCCTGTGCTATGTATTTTAGACTTTGCTATGTGAATTTGTTTAAAGTTTGGGCTATTTGTCATTAGTAAATATTTGTTGACTACCTTCTCTCTGCCTGTTTATGATGCATATCTATATAGTAGATAAGAGTCCTAGGAATCTAAATAGGTTTTTTGTTTTGTTTTTGTTTTTTAAGTTATTGAGAGAGTGTGAGTGGGACAGGGGCAGAGAGGGAGAGAATTTTAAGCACTGACAGTGCAGAGCCTGATGTGGCGCTCAAACTTAACAAATCTCGAGATCATGCCCTGAGCCAAAGTTGGACGCTTAACCAACTGAGCCACCCAGGAGCCCCAGAATCTAGATAGGTTTTAAAACCTCTCCTTTCTTCTCTCTTCCTGTAAGCTGCCTGAGGTGATCTCTGAAAATGGTTCGCTGTTCCCTTGACCCAGAAAACCCTACAAAATCATGCAAATCATGAGGTTCAAATCTTCATGTTCACTTTAAGAACGCAAATGAAACTGCCCAGGCCATCAAGGGTATGCATATCAGAAAAGCCACCAAGTACCTGAAAGATGGAACTTTACTGAAGCAACGTGTGCTGGTCCATGGCTACAATGGTGGAATTGGTAGGTGTGCCCAGGCCAAACAGTGGGGCTGGACACAGCGTTGGTGGCCCAAAAAAAGTAGTGAATTTTTATTGCATATGCTTAAAAATGCAGAGAGTAATGCTGAACTTAAGGATTAGGTGTAGATTCTCTGATCATTGAGCACATCCAGTGAACAAAGCCTCAAGATGAGATGCAGAATTTATAGAGATCATGGTTGGATTAAACTCATACATGAGCTCTCCCTGCCACATTGAGATGATCCTTAAGAAGAGTAGATTGTTCCTAAAGCGGAAGAGAAGATTGCGCAGAAGAAAAAGCTATCCCTGAAGAAACAAAAACTTAGGGTGGGAGTAAATCAGCATAAAATAAATGCAAATAAAAGTTAAAAACAAACAAACAAACACACACACACAAAACCCCAAACCCAAGATCTCCTTTCTTAGGTAAACCCAGGATTTATTAGGACTATTAGGTCTGATTTAGGATAAGCAGAATAAGTTCTTACTGGAGTGGGAGATACTGCACTAGTTTTTCTAACTTTTTTTTTTTTTTTACAGTGATTTATTTCTGAGAAACAGAGTGAGACAAAGTGTGAACTGGGGAGGGGCAGAGAGAGAAGGAGACACAGAATCTGAAGCAGGCTCCAGGCTTTGAGCAAGCGGTCAGCACAGAGCCTGATGCAGGGCTCAAACCCACAAACTGTGAGATCTTGACCTGCACCGAAGTTGGACGCTCAACTGACTGAGCCGCCCAGGCGCCCCTAGTTTTTCTAACTTTTAAAGTAAGATTCTTTAAGTTTGGGGAATGTTTTATATAGTCCTGTAGACTGTCATTATTAAAGGTCAAGGAAGATTTGCTCTTTATATATTAAAACTTTTTTGATTTGTAGCATATGTACAGAAAAGTACAAAAATCTTAGGTGTATGGCTCACTGAATTATCACAAAGGGAACACATACACATGACCATTACTGTGGTCAAGAGAGAGAACACTAATACCTCAGATGGCCTTCTTAGTGTTCCTGTCAATCATTACTTCCTCTCAACTTCCCAAAGCTAACATTATCTGACTGTAACAGCAGAGTAGTTTAGCTTGGTATTTTTAATTTTTATTTTATTTAAAACACTTTTTTTAATGTTTATTTACATGAGAGAGAGAATGTGTGCTCGCGCGCGTGAGTGGGGGAGGGGCAGAGAGAGAGAGAGAAAGACAGAAGTAGGCTTCAGGCTCTGACCTGTCAGCACAGAGCCCAACTAGGAGCTTGAACTCCCGAGTTGTGATATCATGACCTGAGCTGTGGGCTGAAGTAGGATGCCCAACCGACTGAGCCACCTAGGGGTTCCTATTTTTATTATTTTTTAAAATGTTTATTTTATTTTTGAGAGAGAGGGGCAGAGATGGTGGGGGGGCGGGGGTGCGTAGAGGATCTGAAGTGGGGTCTGTGCTGACAGCAGACAGCCTGATGCCTGGCGTGAACTTAGGAACCATGAGATTAACCTGAGCCAAAGTTGGATGCTTAACAGACTGAGCCACCTAGGCGTGGTGGTATTTTTTTTTTTTTTTAATAAACTTCATTTAATTTATTTTGTTTGAGAGAAAGAGGGCACAAGTGAGGGAGGGGCAGAGAGAGAATCCCATGAGGAGCAAAGAGATAGAAAGCAGGGCACGAGCTCGCCAACAGTGAGATCATGACCTGAGCCAAAGTCAGATGCTTAACTGACTGAGGTACCCAGGGCACCCTAAACTTCATTTTTAAAAATATTTAACTTATTTTTGAGAGAGCATGAACTAAGGAGAGGGGCAGAGGGAGAGAGAGAGAATCTTAGGCAGGCTCCATGCGTAGCGCAGAGCCTAACTTAGGGCTCGATTCTACAACCTTGGGATCATGACCTGAGCTGAAATCAAGAGTAGGACACTCAACTGACCGAATCACTCCAGGCACCCCTATTTTCATTTTATTTTTTAAATTTATTTTTGAGAGAGAAAGAGAGAGGGACACCATGAGCAAGGGAGGGGCAGAGAGAGAGGGAGACAAAGAGTCTGAAGCAGGCTCCATTGCTCTGAGCTGTCAGCACAGAGCCTGATGTGGGGCTTGAACTCCTGAACCATGAGATGATAACCTGAGTCGAAGTTAGATGCCCAACCAACTGAGCCACCCAGGTGCCCCATATTTTATTATTTTTTAAAGATTTTATTTTTAATCTCTACACCCCACGTGGGGCATGAACTCCCAACTCCAAGATTAAGAGTTGTGTGGTCTCTTAATCACTGAGACCAGTGGTCACTGAGCCAGCCAGGTGCCCCAGTAAACTTCATTTTCTTTTATTTTTTTGTTTTTGTTTTTATTTTTGTTGTTGTTGTTGTTGTTTTAGTAAACTTCATTTTCTTAGAGCATGTTTAGGTTCACTGGAAAATTGAGCATAGAATTTTGCTTGTTTTTGAACTTTTTAAAAAAAAATGTTTATTTTTGAGAGAGAGAGAGAGAGCGCGCGCGCGCAAGCGAGCACATGTACCTGCAAGCAGGGAGGGGCAGAGAGAGAGGTGGAGACTTAAGATCCAACGTGGGCCCCAGTGCCTGATTTGGAGCTTGAACTCACAAACCACAAGAACATGACCTGAGCTGAAGTCTGACGCTTAACCAACTGAGCCACCCAGGTACCTGTGTTTTTGAACTTTTTAAAAAACCAAGATGTAATTGACATTGAACTTTTCATAAATGGAATTATACAGTATTTCTTTTGGACTGGTTTTGTTGGCTTAACATGCTTGTCAGATGTTTCTACTTGATGCATATACCGATAGTTCAATTTTAATTGCTGTGTAGTATCTCATTGTATGAATATACTACAATTTATTTGTCTTTGGACATTTTTTCCTCATCTAACCATTTATTTATTTTTTAAATGTTTATTTTAGAGCAAGAGAGAGAGAACATGAGTGGAGGAAAGGCAGAGAGAGCAGGAAACAGGATTTGAAGTGGGCTCTGTACTGACAACAGGGAGACAGATGTGGGGCTTGAGCTCATGAACTGTGAGATCATGACCTGAGCTGAAATCGGACACTTAACCAACTGAGCTACCCAGGTGCCTCTCATCTTACATTTATATCTTTTGGTCCTACCTTGTGTGTATTTCAGAGGGGTGTATATATATCTGGGATTAAAATTTCTGGGTCATGGTTATGTGTATGATAATATGAAACAGTTTTCCAAAATCTACCAATTTACTTTCCTAGTAATTTTTTCTGATATTAAAAAAAAAAGAGAATTGAATGGCCCTTAGTTCTCAGCATTTGGCCAGGTTATCAAACCATTTCACAGGCATTAATACATAACTTTTACATGTTAATCCTACAGGCTCGATAATTTTTTTTAATGATGTGAAGAAATCCATTATGTTGAGATGCTTTCTCACATTTAAGACTAAAATTTGTGGCCATGATTTTATTGAAAGAAATACTGAATTAGTGTTTTTGATGTTGATCAAAGATAATAGCTTGGTCCCTGAACTTAACAGCATTACATACTTTTAAAAAAGAATACCATTTTTCTAAAGAGAGAAGTTATTCATTCCGAAGTATTTATCAGCTTTGTATATGTCAGGCACCATTGGACACACTGAGAATGTAGAGGTGAACAAGTTGTCCCAATTGTCAAACGTCCATTATAACATTTTTCTTTTCCAGTTATAGAGTCCAGTCTGAGTTGGCATTTACATTTAGTGGTTATGTGTCTTTAGCCTCTTTCAATATGGAACATTTCCACAGTCTTAAAAAGTTTTTTTTTTTTTTGAACGTTGGCTTTTTTGTTTTCGTTTTTTGTTTTTTAAAGAATACAAGCCCCTGTCCTTTTGTAGTAGAATGTTTGTCAGTTTTTTGGTTTGCCTGATGTTAAGCATCCTGAACTGGAGAACTACATAGTTCATGTTGTGTCCTTCTCAGGGTATCAACATCAGAATGTACACATTGTCATTTGTTGGTGATACAAATTTTGATTACCTGGTCAAATATTGTTTGACTCCTCCCTCCCCCCCACTTCCTCTCTGCCCCCTGTGACTAATAAGCACCTTGTGGGAGATATTTAAAAACCATTCAGATATTCTGCATAATAGGAGTGTTGTAAGGACTAAATAGAATGTTTTTCCCAGTGGCTGAGATAGTATCATGCTATGGGTTTGTTAAATTTGAATCTGTCTGACATGATGAAAGCACTGTTTTAGTGTATTTATTAATCTGGTGACAGTGTGTAGATTAAGTGGGGGAGGGAGGGAGAAATTAAAGACACTTAAATCAAAACAGGAGTAATTTAGATTGAATGTAGATTAAAATTTCTTGATGAGATTTGAACTATTGCAGAAAAGCAGTGAAATCCATTTTTCTAGTCCTTTAAAAATAAGCCCTATTTCCTTCTGTGTAGAATACTTAGGTGTAACTGCTCTGGATGAGGTAAGTTAGGTAACCAGCTTTGCATTTCCTGCTTTGTCAAGATTCTTTCTGTGATTACTGAGAAATGGAATAAAAATATAGACATTTGGTAGAGTTTTGAGTTCAACTTACCAAGGAAACTATTTCATTTTTCTATTTATTTTCTTCAATAAAAATAAAATGTTCATTCTCAAGTGCTAGCTCCAAAAGCATCTATCCACTGAATGTGTGAGAGAGACCCATGGCATCAAAGGAAAACAGTTATGAGGGCTTCTTTTTATGTTAGTGACCTCCACAGTGGTTAAAAAAAAACGTCAATATGACAGGAACAAGTTTGTGTTAGGGTGTTTGTATACCAACTATCTTCTCCTAAAGAATCTTATAAATAGGGAAAAGCAGTTCTAAGCCATTAGGAAATAAAGATTTCCAAGAAAAATCTGTTTTGTTTTCTATTGCTGCTTCTGCAGTAAGTACTTACTTGGAAATGGAGAACAGATAGGACTATGGATTGTGTTGGGCTATTAATTTTCTCTTGGAACTGTTTGCTTTATTAATTTTTATAGTGTTTTATTGTATGTGATGTTAAGAGGCTAGAGGACAGTGCATGAGGAAGATTTGCCTAGAAGCTAAAGAAAGACTGGCAGTTGGGCAATGGGAAGATAATTGCTTTTATATGTGATTAAAGGGGGCTAAAAATGATTTAATCAAATGGCTAGCTCACTTAACATGATTTCAATCTACTAGTTGTGACTCAGATTTATAGGACCTTCATGTCTAAAAGGATAAAATGTTTGCTGAGGAGAAAGGGGTAAATGATACATCTATCTCCACCTCATTTCAGCCATCCACACCCATGATCACATTGTAAAACATGTCACTCCTTGGATTGGGGCTCTGCCTTTCTTTTTCTTTTTTTTTTTTTTTTTAAAGTTTGTTTATTTTGAGATAAAGCTCATGGGAGGGGCAGAGGGGGAGAGGAAGAGAGAGGGAGAGAGGGAGAGAGAGAGAGAGGGAGGGAGAGAGAGTGAGGGAGGGAGACAGAGAGGGAGGGAGAGAGGGAGGGAGGGAGGGGGGGAGAGGGAGGGAGGGAGGGAGGGAGGGGGGGGAGAGGGAGGGAGGGAGAGAGGGAGGGAAGGAGGGAGGGAGGGAGGGAGGGAAGAAGAGAGGGAGAGAAAGAGAAAATATCCCAAGCAGGCTGTGCATTGTCATAGCGCAGAACCCATTGTGGGGCTGGAACTCCCTAACCTTGAGATGACCTGAGCTGAAATCAAGAGTCAGTTGCTTAACTGCTTAACCACTGCTTAGCCACCTAGGTGCCCCCACCCCCGTTCATGCTCTGCTTTTGGAATCTTTAACTTTGTCACCTATCTGATCATACTCTCCAGTTTATCTTTCTAGCTGTTTAGTCTCAACTATGTTTTTGCTACTGTAATACAGGGTAGATGTTAAAAAGCTTTGGTTTTAGACTGGAGTTGGTAAATACACATCTCTACCACCTAGGAGTTATGTCCCCCTTACATATGTTACTTAATCTCATTGAATCTTAATTTCCACATCAAAAGTATTAAGTTCCTATTCTTTGTTTTTTGAAGTTTTATTTATTCAGGTTACCTTTGGACCAATGTGAGTCACCTCACTCATGAGCCTGAGATCAAGAGTTGTATGCTCTACCGACTGAGATAGCCAGCTGCTCCTTAAGTTCCCATTTATTTTTAAGTTTGTCATTATTTTTTTATTTTTATTTTTTAAAGTTTATTCTTTTATAATCTCTACATCTAATGTGGGACTTGAACAACTCCAAGATCAAGAGTTGTGTGCTTTTTGGACTGAGCCAGTCAGGTGCCCCCTTGAGTTCCTATTCTTAATGGAATTTCATTCTATTAAAAGAAGATACCAAAATAAAATAAATGAATAATAAACCTCAGAAAATAAGTACAGTGAAGAAAGTAAGGTAAGGGACTGAGAGTGATCTGAATGGGAGGAAATAGGATTGTCCAGGAAGGCCTCACTGAGGTGGCATTTGAGCTGAGACCAGAATGATGAGAAGGACTCATCAGTCAGAGATCTGAGGTAAGTTTTTTAGGCAGAGTGGATTGGAAGCAAATGTTTTGAGGGGAAGGAGAAAAGGGATTATTGGAAGGAAGTATGGTATATAGAGAGGTAGGCAGAGACTAATGATCATACAGGGTCATACCAAAGAGTTTGATTATTCTAAACAGCATTGCACTTAACTGAACGGCTCTAAGCAAGAGCAAAGCAAGAGCAGTGCTTTGACTTATGTTTTTACAAATGGCAACTTTGTGGTGAATGAACTGGTGTGGGAAGCCATGGCTAGCAACACTGGAAGAAGGGGCCTACTTGGAGTGTCGAGGTGAGAGATGGATAGTGCCTTGGACTAAGGAGCTAGTACTAGAGATGATGAAAATACCTATAGCAGAGTGTTGCTCAGATAATTGTCTTGAAAATGATTGGCACTATCCCAGGGCTAGAAAGAGCACTTTTTTTTTTTTTTTTTTTTTTTTTTTTAATACTATAAAAATGGTATTGGTTCTCATCCAGCTCTGTGACCTCATTCATCTAAGTCAGGAAGCTGGAAGTCATCCTAGATTTCTCAGTTAAGGAACAAAAAACAGAGAGGAAGGAAATTTGTTAGGTTCAATTGAGTTTATGGATATGGTAAGTTACCTATAATATATGTTGAGTTGAAAGTATCAGTCTTCTTGCAGATGACCCTTAAATAGTACCTGAAGAAAATGTAGATCTATAGTTAATAGAGAAGTGTACATTAGAGGTAAATATTTGAAAGTTGTAGGTATTTGGAAGTAAAGCCACTAGCTTGAATAACTTTGCTTGTCTGGAGGATAAAAAAGGAGAAAAATGAGCTAATGGGCAGAAGAAATGTTGATAGGTCTGGTCAGAACTGCAGGAAGATAGAGAATGCTGTCACTGCCTAAAGCCTGGAGTAGAGAGAATTTCAAGAACGAATGATTGGACGCCAGAGATGTGTGATACTCGTTGAAGGTAAAACCAACCAACCTAGTTCACTGGACTTGAAGACTAGAGCAGTTTCATTACAGTAGAGGGAGAGTAGGTGTCATTACAGTGGTTGAGGAGTATTTGGGAAGCAAAATGGAATTAGTAAGTGTATGCTACTCATCCAGAAGAATTGCAGTAAAGAGAAGGGTTGAATGTGGTCTCAAGAGAGATGAAATTTGGATGTTTTGGAGCTTGAAGGGGAAAGTCAAGATGAGATGGGGTAGGGGTGCCTGGTTGGCTCAGTCAGTAGAGCATGGAATTCTTGATCTCTGGGTCATGAGTTCAAGCCTCACATTGGGTGTAGAGATTGCTTAAATAAAACTTAAAGATGAGATGGGGGTAAAGGAGAGATGATGACTGATTTCCCTATAAACTAGGATGAAAGATTAGCAGCTGAAAATGAGATGGTGGGGATGATTTAGCAAGTTTGAGAAGGGTGCTAAAGGTTTCATTCGTTCATTCTTTCAAGCAGCTATTGTAGGTACTAGGGGGCAGGATTGTGATTGAAAAACGGACAACCCTGCCTTCTTGAAAGTTACGCAGATTAGTGAGAGCTAGACATTAAGCAAAGAAGAGTCATACCAATTAAAATTACAAGTAGAAAAAAATACAACCATGATCTGTGCTACAAAGGTGAGTTAAGACAACATGTTATGGGGAAAGTTACCTGTCCAGTTCAGAGAAGCCTCACCTAATGAAGATTGAACTGAGATCTGGAGGAAAAGGAGGCCTTAACCTGGCAAAGGAAGGAAAAGCATATTCTAGGCAGAGGAAATAGTATGTATAAAGGCCTTGTGTTGAGGATGAGGAGCTGAAAGAAGGCAAATATTGCTGGTGTACACAAAGAAAGAGAAAACATGGGTTAAAATGAGGCTAGAGAGATAGGTATAGCCCAACTATGGGGCCCTTGTATATTAGGGTGGAAATTGAGTGGGAATGAGACTGAGGCAGGGGCAGAAGAACTTTGTAAACTGAAAGCACAGGATTTGTAATTAGATTTGAGTTTGAATTTTTTCTGTCACTGAAAACTTTCAGCAAGCCTTTTGACTATTAAGTTATAATTAAAAATTTTTTTATGATTCATTTTTGAAAGAGAGAGACAGAGCACAAGCAGGGGTGGGATGGAGAGAGAGAGGGGGACACAGAATCTGAAGCAGGCTCTAGGCTCTGAGCTGTCAGCACAGAGCCTGACGCAGGGCTCGAACTCACGAGCTGTGAGATCATGACCTGAGCTGAAGTCGGACGCTCAACTGACTGAGCCACCCAGGCGCCCCTATTAAGTTATAATTTAAAAACAAAGTGTTACTTTCTGTTCAATATATCTCTTAGAGTTGAGAAGTAAACTCTAAATGAGATCCTATGTGTGAAATTCCCTTTTAAATTGTAGTAACTTTTACTCTTGGATAGTACTTTTTTTCTCCTTAGAGGCTTAAGTATTCTGAAACTTACAAAGAGGATGTGATCAATTCCATAAACATTTATTGAACACTTAAGTATGGGTGAGGCATTGAACTAGTCACCCTGAGTATATAAGAGTAAGAAATAGCCAAGATGGGGAGATAGCCATGTGTACAACTAAATATGTTGCAAGATACAGTTTGATAATTTCTAAAATAGAGGTGCAGAACAAAATGAGGTGTAGAAACGGAGTGTTTGCTTTCAACTGAGAGAAAAGGCCTCAGCTGGGAGAGGAAGAGGAAGAAGGAGGTAAAAGTAGAGTCAGGTTTTTCATTGTGGTGTCATTAATTGGGATATGAAATAGAATAAGAGCCTCAGGGGAGATGAGGATTTTTGTTTTGGACATGTTAAATTTGAGGTGCTTGCAGTCTGTCCATGTTTTACAATTGGAAACATGACTTGGGAGATCATGGTTAGAGGTCTAGATTTGATCTACTCTTTGTAGATCTTTGGGTGGAGGAATGGTGGCAGGGTAAACATTTACTCATCATAATATACCCCATTTTGTCAACTGCAGGAAGCCAGAGATTGTAAGGAATGTCATTATTTTATGTACCATTAAGAAAAAAATACTATTCATTGAATTACAACACATATTTGACTTTTTGCTTTCAATTTTTTTTGAAGTTGAAGTGTAGTTGACACACAATGATATATATTAATTATAACCTAATGATTTGACAACTCTATGTTCATCACAAGTGTAGTTACCATCTGTCACCATATAGTGTTATTACATTACCATTTACTATGTTCCCTATACTGTGTCTTTGATCCTCGTGACTTACTCATTCCATAACTGAAAGCCTGTATCTCCCACTGTCCTTCATCATCTTTACCTATTTTGTCCATCTTGCCTCCTTCCCTCCCTACTAGTTTGTTCTCTACTTGAGTCTGTTTCTGTTTTTGTTGTTGTTTGTAATTTTTTTTTTTTTTTTGAGAGAACATGTGCATGACGATGAGCAGAGGAGGGGCAGAGGGAGAGATAGAAAGAGGGGGGGAGGGGAAGAAGGATGAGAAGGAGGGAAAGAGAGAAGTTTAAGCAGGCTCCACACTCAGTGTGGAGCCTGACACAGGGCTTGATCTCATAACCCTGGGATCATGACCTGAGCCAAAATCAGGAGTCCAACAGTCAACCAACTGAGCCACCCAGATGCACCTGTAAATTTTTTTTTTTTTTTTAAGATTCTACATATAAATGAAATCATACAGTTTTTATCTTTCTCTGACTTATTTCACTTAGCAGAATACCGTCTAGGTCCATACATACTGTCACAAATAGCAAGATACGTCTTTTTTTTTTTTTATGGCTCAATAATACTCCATTCTGTATATATCCACATTTTCTTCATGATCTATTTGTGGACACTTGTGTTGCTTTCCTATCTTGGCTATTGTAAATAATGCTGCAATAAACCTAGGGATGCATATATCTTTTTAAATGTGTGTTTTTGTTTTCTTGGGTAAGTACCCAGTAGTGGAATTACTGGGTCGTGTGGCATTGCTATTTTTAATTTTTTTTGTGGAACCTTCATATTGTTCTCCACAGTGGTTGTACCAATTTACTTTCCCACCAATGGTGCATGAGGGTTCCTTCTTCTCCACATCCTCTCCAACACTTATTTCTTGTCTTCTTCATAGTAGCCATTCTGACTGGTTTGAGGTGATATTTCACTGTTTTTGATTTGCAGTTCTATAATGATAACTTGAGCATCTTTTCATGTGTTTGTTGGTCACCTGTGTGTCGTCTTTGGGAAAAAATCACATAATTGATTTTAAGACACATTTTGATTTCAGTTGTTAAATGAGAAAATGTCCTACTATCTTAGAATCAATGAAATACTGAAGCTAACATCTAATGAGCCTTTCTTCTTTGCCAATCTGTCTGCCAATAAGCAGGTAAACATTAATAATTTAATTCTAATAACCTTGTTTATCTTTTATTCTCATTTTACAGATGAGGGCACTGGACTCACAGAAGTTATTCCTTTAACATCCTGTAAAGCTGAATTCAGATTTTTCAGCTTTACTATAAAAATTAATAATATAGGATAGTGTTTTAGAAAGTGAAAAAAATCTTTATAAGTAATGTTTAGGGAAAGATAACTTGGTGCACTGATGGCTATGAATCAGAGTGTCACTATAGCTGTGGTTTCTGTTTGCTTGGGAGGACATGTGGTATAATAGAAAATCTAAGATTTTGGATTCAGGAAAACTGTTTTGAGTTTCACCTAGGTAGTAAATAAAATTTTATCTCTAAGTCTTTTAACTTCATTCAGAATCATCTTCTGTTCAAATGGGAAAGATAATACCTGTATCAGTCTTACTGGATTGGAGTGAGGGTCAAGTTGACAGATAAAATTTACTATGCAGTTTTAAAAAAGACTTGGTGCAGGGGCGCCTGGGTGGCGCAGTCGGTTAAGCGTCCGACTTCAGCCAGGTCACGATCTCGCGGTCCGTGAGTTCGAGCCCCGCGTCGGGCTCTGGGCTGATGGCTCAGAGCCTGGAGCCTGTTTCCGATTCTGTGTCTCCCTCTCTCTGCCCCTCCCCCGTTCATGCTCTGTCTGTCTCTCTCTGTCCCAAAAATAAATAAAAAACGTTGAAAAAAATTTAAAAAAAAAAAAATAAAAAAGACTTGGTGCAGAGTGGTAGGTATAATTGTTCTGGAAAGTTTAGTAGCTGGAAACTATTCATAAGCCTGACCTAAGATATAAAACATACTTGGGAATTAATTGGTTGGGCTTCCACTGAAATACAGACACTTTTTATGTAAAATGAGAAAGATAATCATTATATTGGGACATTATATACATATATATGTATATACACTCATATATATAAACTTTTTTCTTTTTACATAAACTTGTATCATACTTTATGTGCAATTTATCCTGATTTCTTTTTCCTAGTGGAATATTATCATATAGATTAGAATTTGATAAGTCTTCTGTGGGTTTATACCTTTACTTTTGGGAAACTGCAAAGGATTTTTGGAAACCTAGTATGTTAAAATTCTATTAAGTTACAGTGTACCAATGTCATGGTTTATTGAAATTATGATAGCAATTTATGAGCTATTTGAGAATGTATATGAAAAATAAACAAAATAGACCAGATCATGTATTAATTGCTATATCAATAATTCTAATTTGCTCACTGTTAAGAGATCATTGTAATGAAATAAACCACAATAAATCACTGAAATGAAATAAGGCACCAATATTTGATATTTGAGGATTGTGGCAAACTAGTCTTTATATTGTCTGTATCTGTTGCTTTGGTTAGAATGATCCAGCCATTTCTAGCAGAATTGCAATCTAGAGTCACTTACAACCTCTAGTCTTTCAGGGCAGTAACAGGTGTTTCTTGCTATGATCTGTGAATGCTATTTTATAATGTCTAGAAAACTTGCTGTCTTTCTTGAGATCTAGATCTATATATGCTTTGTTGCCACTAGAGAAGGGAGGTAAGCTATTAAAAAAAAAATCACTAAAACAAAACAACTTGTCAATAAATTTCTGGTTCCATTTCTAATTATATCTCAAGGACCAAGTCCCAGAAGTTGGGATTTTTAGACCTCAGCAAATGACTATTTTTTAAGTCTCTTTATATAATTTGTGAAATTTGCAGAAAGAAAAGGAGTTTGTTTTATGTACCACTTCCTATCAATTTATATTTTCATGAGTTGTGTATAAGAGTGCTCATCTCACCAAACCCTCACCAGCATCCATTTTTCTGTCTCTATTATTGATATTTTATTTTCATTTTCTTGTAAATTTCATGAATTTTCTAAATATACTTTGTACATGTATGAAGTTAAATAAATTTTCATGTTAAAGTGGAAATTCATTTATCCTCATTGTGAATCACATATTGGTGCCTTTTGCCTATTTTTAAAAATATATATTTTTTTAACATTTATTCATCTTTGAGAGACCGAGAGAGAGAGAGAGAGAGAGAGAGAGAGAGAGCATGAGTGGGGGAGGAGCAGAGAGAGCGGGAGACACAGAATCTGAAACAGGCTCCAGGGCCTGTGCTGACAGCACAGAGCCCGATGTGGGACCCGAACTCACTGACTGCGAGATCTTGACCTGAGCTGAGGACGCTTTAACCGACTGAGCCACCCAGGTGCCCCGCCTATTTTTTTATATTAGTGCTTTGTATTGATTTGTAAGAGCTCTTATCATTAACTGATATTTTGATTATTATGCTAATGATTAATCAGTATGCTAATGATTGTACAGAGTACTTGCAAATAACACTTCTATTTTGTAGTTTGACTTTGAACATTATTTATTTACAGCATCAACATTTCAAGATATTACCCCAACCTAAATATTAAAAACAAAAAACCACAAACAGACACACACACAGACACATATGTTCTTCCTCACTCTGTGTGCACACACACACACACTTTGATGACTTGAGTTCTAGCTTGTAGCTAGTTTGAGGTATCTTAAACAGGACCGCAGAATCTTTCACAGAATAAGTAACGTTCAATAAACATCTGATTTAGGGGGCAGGGACACACACACACACACACACACACACACACACACAGAAAAATAAACGTCTGATTTAATGTGTGTATGTATCAGCAATTCCCTGTGGGCTTCTCTGTAGGGTAGTTAATGGATTTCAAGAAATAGAAATAGTGAGTTAGTTGCAAGATAAGGTATATTACTATAATGGTTTCAGGTATTGAAGTTATGTTAAGCTGAGTGAATTAACTAATGTCCTGTTTTTTCTTTATACTCCACTATAGCCTGTGAGACAGTTAATTGCCTAATGAAGGAATTAGGTGGATAAATGGCTACACTGACCTAGTGCTGTTCATTGTATAACTAAGCTTGAATTATTTCTGATAAATAGTAACCATAGAAATCTGATTGTGTATTAATGTAAACTCTGTTCTGTCCGAGGTTTGTTTATTTAGAAAACATGTAAAGAGGTATATTTGAGTACCTGTATGTGCTCAGTTGTAACTTGGACTGTGTTTACTTTAGAATTAGTCATTGGCTTTGTTAGTTGAAGTTTGACGTACGTACTTGTTTGTCTTTTGGTTTAAAAAGACGCTTATGGGGGTGCCTGGGTAGCTCAGTTGGTTAAGTGTCCAACTCTTAATTTTGGCTCAGGTCATGATCTCACGGTTCATGAGTTTGAGCCCCACCTTGGGCTCTGTGCTGACAGTGCAGATCCTGTTTGGGTTTCTCTCTCTCTCTCTCTCTCTCTCTCCCCATCTCTCAAAATAAATAAGTAAATGTTTAAATGAAAACATAAAAAAAAAAAGGACACTTAGAGATAGTAAATTTTGTTGATTCTTGCAGAAATTTTTTTCAAGGACCAGGTAGGATATTTATGTATTCTGTTTGTTATGGTAGACAGCTATGAAGTAAAGTAGAGGCTAAGCAGTGATATTTCAGACTTTTACATAAATGTATATGAAAGAAATCATAGGTATATTACTTGTTTGCAGCTTTGATTTTTTGATTATTCAATACCACCATAGTTTTATAGAATTTATTTATTTTTCTTTGCCTTGGTTTATGTGGGCATAAATTGAAGCATTAGTGGTTTCTTTTGATATGGTTTTGGCATTAATACTGCAGGGAGAAAGCTGTGGACTGCAAGAAGTATAGGCTTTTGAATCCAGATTTGAATTTCAGATATCACTGTTTTAAGTCTGAGACCTTGGAAAAGTTACTTAACATCTCTATGTTTCACTTAATCTGCAACGTGGAAATTGTACACCCAAAGCAGTGTTTTTTTCAACCTACAGGCCTGATTCATTAGTCCTGAAATCACTTTAGCAGGTGAAAGGGGAGAAAGATTTAGAAAAAAAAGATAGAGTTGTAATTAATAAGGAAAAGTATTGTTTTGTAAGACTTTTGTTTTATAATATAAATACATAATACATATATGTTTAAGCAGATGGGAACTTTGTTGCATTGTAAGGTATATGTCTTACCTTAGGGTTAAAATTTTTTTTTTTTAATATATTTCTATAAAGTCATTAGGATTAAATGCCAAGCATAGATGGGCACTGAACGAAAGATGGCTTTGGAAAGTCTTATTGGATATTTTGGCTTTGTTGTATTTTGTTGTGTTTATACAGATGTGGTCTTTGTTCCAAGAACTATAAACTAGAAGCTGGTTTGTTACTTTAAATTATTTTGAATATAACACATTCAGAAAATTATTTGACACAGAAACGTTTTGGGAAAGTATTGCTTTGGGAACTTATATATGGTAGGTGAGAGTTTAAGTTTATATGACCACTTGTAGGGCAATTTGCAATACCTAGTAGTAAAGTTGAAAATAGGTGTACTCTACAGCCTAGTGATATTGATTCTTGTGGTTGTGTCAAATGAGACATCAGGAGAATGTTCATTACTGCATTATTTGTAATGACA
Organism: Panthera pardus; assembly: GCF_024362965.1. Lineage (NCBI taxonomy): Eukaryota > Metazoa > Chordata > Mammalia > Carnivora > Felidae > Panthera > Panthera pardus. The sequence continues at coordinate 56,649,386 of NW_026526766.1, forward strand.
GGAACTTGGAAACAACCTAAAAGTCCCATGGTATAAGTTTGGATAAATGTGGTATGTTAATCAAATGAAATGCTAAACTAAGTTAAATGAATAAGCTTTATTAGTAGTAAGTCTCCAATCAAAATGGGTAGAAAAGTAAGTTGCAGACAGTATGATACCATATAGTTAACACTTAAAATCATGCATTGTTTATGGATATAAATATAAAAATAAAAATTTGGACTGGGATAATACATATTCACGTCAGATAATGGATACTTAAAGGGAAGAAAGGAATGGGATTAAGTAGGGATTTTAGTTGTAACTAATAAATCTTGGGGAGAAAAATGATGTGAAGCAAATATGGCAAAATAATGCTCTGGTCAGTCTGGCTGTTAGGTACCTGGATGGTCATAATCTTTTTTTTTCCCCCTGTATGTTTAAACATTGAAATACACATTTCTTTAAAAAGTTTAGTGCCCAGTTCATGGCACTGATAAAACAGTTAATGGTATCTGTTAAGAATAGCACATTGTTTTGTGGTCTAGAGAGCAATGAATTTTCTAAGAACAAGGGCTTAACCTAGTTAGGTGATCTTTTAGGCTTTCCAGTAAGATGAAAATTCAGTTCAGTGTAGACATAGGTTAAAATACATCAAGTAGAGTTATTGGGTGTGTTTCCATGATAAGGAACCAGAGCTTCAACCTAGACGTGTTTCTTTGTAAATTTACCTCCTTACTATGTATATTATTTGCCTGTTGCTCTTCAAGCATGAGTCACAGCATTTGTGATTACCCTTGAGAGGCCCCTCTGGTATTTCAGATAGACTTTTGTTATAGTTAGGCTTCAGTAGGTCTTAGCCTGGTTCCTGCCTTTACTATGTTACATATATCCTTGGCTGAATTATCATAAGCAATTTCTTGACTATCCTGGTTAACTAGTTGTAGTACTTACTCAAAGATCTGTTATACCAAGCATTATAGTAAGGCTGCATTCTAGATTCTCAGTATGTTCTAGTCCAGTGCTGTTGGATAGAATTTCCTGCAGTGATGAAAATGTTCCATGTCGGTGCTCTTCAGTGTGGTGGCTGCTAGTCATAGGAAATTATCCAGCTTTTGAAATATGCCTAATATGACCTAGAGACTGAATCTTTAATTTTATTTAATTTTGGTTAAATTTAAATAACCACTTGGGGTTGCTGGCTACCATATTAGACAGTTCAGCTCTAGTCTGTTAAAAAGAATGCTAGGTTTGGGGCACCTTGCTGGCTTAGTCATTGAATCATGAAACTCTTAATCTCAGGGTTGTAGATTTGAGCCTCAATGTTGGGTGTAGAGATTACTTAAAAAATAAAATCTTAAAAAAAATGCTAGGCTTGATTACTAATGAATTTCCTGAACCTGTGTTAAAGGGGACTAATAATTCCTGCCCTAAGTACCTCTGGGGATCCTAGGGAAAAGTTAAAGGAGAGCCTGTTGAGAAAAGACAAGTCATATGGGATATTATGTCTTAAAAGCCATTAAACCGCACTTCTTATTTGACTGCAAGTTTACTTCTAGGACTTCATCCTAAGAAAGTAAAAATTTTTGTATCCCTGATTATCTGTGAGAACAGTTATTCAAAGTTATTTATAATTGTATTTATTTGCTAGGGCCACTGTAACAAAGTGTCACAGACAGGGTGGCTTAAACAACAGACATTTGTCTTACACTTCTGGAGGCTCAAAGTCCAAGATCAGAGTGTCTGTCTGTAGGGTACTTCTGAGGGTTGTGGATAGAATCTGTTTCATGCCTCTCCCTTAGCTTCTGCTGGCTTACTGGCAATCAATGGCATTCCTTGGCTTGTAGAAGCATCTTACATGATGGTGTCCTTGTGTGCATGTCTCTGTGTCCAAATTTCCCCTTTTTTATAAGGATATCAGTCATAATGGAGTAGAGTCTACACTGAAGACTTCATCTTAATTATATCTGCAATGACCCTATTTCCAAATAAGGTCACATTCTGGGGGGTGCCTAGGTGGCTCAGTTGTTTGAGCATCTGACTTTGGCTCAGGTCATGATCTTACAGATCGTGAGTTCCAGCCCTGTATTGGGCTCTCTGCTGTCAGTGCAGAGCCCACTTTGGATCCTCTGTCCCCCTCTCTCTCTGCCTCTCCCCCACTTACACATTCTCTCTCAAAAATAAATTAAAAAAGAAGTCAAGTTCTGAATTACTTGAGGTAGGTAAGGACTTCAGCATTTGAGTTTTGGGGTAACACAGTTCACCCCGTAATAATAATACTTGATAATTGAAAGCGAGGTAAAAGTTCTGAAGGAGTGAACAATATAAATACTGTTTATTCAATAAATATAAACTATTTTAGCTTGGGCTGCTACAACAAAATACTATAGACTTAGTGGCTTAAACAATAGACATTTATATTTCACAATTCTGGAGGTTGGGAAGTCCAAGATCAAGTTTCTGGTTCTTGGTGAAAGCCATCATCTTGGCTTGCAGGTGGCTGCTTTCATACAGTGTCCTCACATAGTGGAGAGGGAAAGAGAGCTAGCTTTTTGCTCTCTTCTTATAAGGATCCTAATCCCATTATGAGGACCCTACCCTCAGGACCTCAATTAAACCTAATTACCCTGAAAGGCCCCACCTCCAAATATAATCACATTGAGGGTTAGTTAGTGTTCTAACATATGAATTTTGAGGGGACACTTTCAGTCCATAGCAGCTAATAAAAATCATGTTATAAATGAATACCTAGTAATAACATGGAAAAATGTTTCATAAAACATTTTTAATGGGCAAAACAGATTGTAAAACCAGCTGGGTGCGGTAAGGTCCAAACTAGCTAGGTAAAGCAAAAAAAAATGTATATTGATTGAAAAAAGACTAAAAGTATATATACATAGTAATGTTAAAATAGTTAAGTAACATGGTAGAATTGTGGAAAATACTGCTCTTTTTTGATGTTTTCAATAAATGTGTACCAGTTTCATAACAAAAAAACCACAATACATTTCTAGGAGTGGAATTAATAGTTGAAAAGCAAAAAATTTGAACTTTTTTAAAGTTTATTTTGAGAGAGAGCATGAACACAAGCAGAGGAGGGGAAGAGAGCTAGGGAGAGAGAACAAATTCCAAGCAGATGTGGAGCCCTATGTGGGGTTTGAACCCAGGAACTGTGAGATCATGACCTAAGCTGAAACCAAGAGCCAGAGGCTTAACTGACTCAGCTACCCAGGTGCCCCTGAACTTTTTTTTTTACTTTTTTTTTTTTTTAATGTTTATTTGAGGGAGAATGCGTGAGCCCGTGAGAAAGCAGGGGAAGGGCAGAGAGAGCTGGGGAGAGAGAATCCCAAGCAGGCTCTGCACCATCAGCATGGAGCTTGACTGGGGCTCAATACCTCAACCTGTGAGATCATGAACTGAGCCAGAATCAATTGAGTTGGACACTCAACTGACTGAGCCATCCAGGCGCCCCTGAGAGACTATTAATGCTCATCTGCTCTGCCTTGGCTCCAGAAACAAATTCATAATCATTCACAGAATTTATTTTCCCAGATCATTTTCACCATCTCTACCTCTCCTGCATCAATGCAAGTCACTATTATTTCTTGTCTGGACTACTGAAATAGCTTTCTGTCGTATCTTTTTTTTCTTCCATTTGTGCTTTTCTTTTCTTTTTTCTTTTTTTAAAAATTTGTTATTTTTTTTAGTGATTTCTATACCCAGTGCAGGACTTGGGCTCAGAACCTGAAGACCAAGAGGTGCATGCTCTACCTACTGAGCCAACCAGGTGTTCCCATTTGTACTTTTCTTAGGTATATTTTCCAAATAGTAATCAGAGCTATCTTCTGAAAACGTAAATCAGAGTGTGTCACTTGTCTACCCTGGTCTTCCAATGGCTTCCAAATATGTATAGCTCTCACTTTTAAAATCTATTCCTGGGCGCTTGCCTGGCTCAGTGGGTGGAGTGTCCGACTCTTGGTTTTGGCTCCAGTCATGATCCCAGGGTAATAGGATTGAGCCCTGTGTCGAGCTCTGCACTGAGTGTGGAGCCTGCTTAGGATTCTGTCTCTGTCTGTCTGCCTCTCTCTTTCTCCTCTGCAAGTCTCCCTCACATGCACACACACACACTTTCTCTCTAAAGTAAGTTAAAAAAAAAAAAACAAAACACCTAGTGGCGCCTGGTGGCTCAGTCAATTGAGCGTCCGACTTTGGCTCTGGTCATGATCTCATGGTTCATGAGTTTGAGCCCCACATCCAGCTCGCTGCTATCAGTGCTGAGCCTGCTTCTGATCCTCTGTTTCCCTCTGCCTGCCCCTCCCCCGCTCATGTTCTCTATCTCTCTCAAAAATAGAAACGTTAAAAAAAAAAAATCTATTCCATTTCCTGAATTAGGAGAGCTGACATTCTAATACTGAAGGATTCTTTTGTAAGTATTTCTATTCTCTATCTCCTCCCTCCCACCCCTGAAAATATACCTGGAAAAACATTAGGCAAAAAGGCTTCAAAAGAGAGGAACAAGTGTGTTTTAAGAACTGAGATCCAATTAAAACATGCATGTAGAGATTCTTATACCTCTCTAACCATCACATCCACTTCCTCAGGAAGGCCCTCTTGTGTATGAACACATGACATGCACCTACTGAACCTTTTTTTAGGTCTGAAGGAAGAAATAATTACTAAATTCCTTGTCTCTTCCACTCAAAATGAAGGAATCTAACAAGGATACTTTTCCATACTATCCAGACCATGAGAATGGCTGTCTACCATTTTAAGAGTGTAGCTAAATCTTGGGGCACCAGGGTGGCTCGGTCAGTTGAGCTTTCTACTTGGGCTCAGGTTATGATCTCACACTTCCGTGAGTTTGGGCCCCGCATCGGGCTCTCTGCTGTCTGTGGAGCCCGCTTTGGATCCTCTGCCCCCCTCTCTGCTCCTCTTCTGTTTGTGCTCACGCATTGTTTCTGTCTCTCAAAAATAAACAACAACAAAAAAGTGTAACTAAATCTTGAAGTCTGACTGCCTGAGTTTGAGTCCCAGCTCTATTACTATGTAACCTTGGGCAAATTGTTTAAACCCCCCCTAAGACTCAGTTTCCTTATCTGTAATGAGGATCTAATACTTCTGCTTATCTGAAAGTTTCTGTAGGGATTAAGAGAACATTTAAGAGATTAAGTGCGGTTAGTGTGTTTTCAAAAATGTTAGTGGTAGGGGCGCCTGGGTGGCTCAGTCGGTTAAGCGTCCGACTTGGGCTCAGGTCACGATCTCACGGTCCGTGAGTTCGAGCCCCACCTTGGGCTCTGTGCTGACAGCTCAGAGCCTGGGGCCTGTTTCAGATTCTGTGTCTCCCTCTCTCTCTGCCCCTCCCCTGCTCATGCTCTGTCTCAAAAATAAACGTTAAAAAAAATTTTTTTTTTAATGTTAGTGGTAGTTACTGTTTTTATAGTTCTCACTATTAGCACTATAATCCTACTTCATTCCAAGGAATGTGTTGTATTTATTTCTTTATAGCATTTGTGTTGTAACTTTCTATTTTTACATTTATTTTCTCACAGATTTTAAGAGACTCATTTTATCTTTAGTTTTTATACTTAAAAAAATTTTTTTTTGATGTTTTATTTTGAGAGAGAGTGGGAGAGGAGCAAAGAGACAGGAATACAGAGGATCTGAAGTCAGCTCTGTGATGACAGTAGAGAGCCTGATGTGGGGCTTGAACTCACCAATTTTGAGATCATGACCTGAGCCAAAGTCAGATGCTTAACCAACTGAGCCACGAGAGCACCCCAAGAGATTAATTTTAAATATTGTATTCCACTAGTGCCTAGTATACTTGACATGTAATCTATAGTTGGGTTAATCTGAATAAAGACTAATGTTTGAGTCCTTTAAATTAGTGGACTTTTGTACAGAGTACACAGACTTAACAAAGTATGGGTAAAATATAAGCAAGCTTTAATACTGCCTCCCACAATCTTGTGGAGAAGAAAAGGATAATTCCTTTGCCAAATATGAAAATTGAGGGTTTTGTTTTGTTTTGTTGCTGTATACCGACATTAAAGAAGGATGAGGAGAATTCTTCTGACACCCTTTGGGTTCCCAAAGAACCTGAGCCCTTCAGCTACCAGTTGGTTGTCTCTAGCTGTCTCAGAGAAATGGCCATTGGTCCTTTTGTTTTATGGGGCCAACTAGATATGACCTTGACTCTTTAATGTCCAGGCATTCAGGGACTGGGCACAGATAATCCCTTTTTAAAAATACAGAAGTAAAGGAGTGCCTGGGTGGCTCAGTCAGTTAAGCAGCCGACTTCAACTCAGGTCATGATCTAATAGCTTGTGAGTTCGATTCCTGCTTCCAGCTCTATGCTGACAGCTCAGAGCCTGAAGCCTACTTCAGATTCTGTGTCTCCCTCTCTCTCTACCTCTCCCCTGCTTGCACTCTGTCTCTCTCTCAAAAATAAATAAGCATTAAAAAAAATTAATATGTAAGTAAAAAGCCAATCACATGTTTATATTTCAGATGTAGCATTGGCACCTAAACTCAAAACTGCTTCATTATAACTAGATTGCCTCACTTAATTTTACATGTAAGGCCCATAGATTTCTAATTGTGCTAAGGAATTGTTAGTTGGGATACTAAAGAAAGTCTTAGAGGCAAAAAGTCTTATTTATGTTATTTGGAAGAGTGTTCTAGGTTCCAAAAAAGGAATTGTGTCAGGAACTCCTTACCAGGATTACACTCAAGGAATTTTGGAGAAATAATATGATGAATAAAAAAAGAATCCTGTCCTTAAAGACTTTTGCTCATTATAGGAGTTAAGATTTTGAAATAAGTAACACACAGGCAGAAGAGATGGAAAACAAGAGGTGCATATAAACTGCTGTGGGAATTTGAAGCAGGGAGACCATATTTCTGACTGACAGTGTTTGGGGGGAGAAATTGGAAAGTTTAGTAGGAGAGATATTATTCATGTTTGGTGTTGAAAAATGAGGAATATTTTGAGCGTGTGGAAATGAAATGTATTGTGAATGTCCTTATTAAGGGCAGGAGTCATATTTATTGTATTTTTAAAAATATAATCTACTTGGCTGTTTTTGATAATAGTATTAATAATCATAATAGTTGACATTTATTATCTGCCTGCTCTATGCCAGAATTTGTTCTAAGTGTTTTACATTTATTAACTCCATCTTTACATACCGGTTATCTTCATTTTAAAGGAAATGAGACTTGAGGCCCAGATTAACTAATTAACTTGCCCAACATTACATAGCTTATAAATGGAAATAGCTTGGGTTCCAACCTCTGTAGTCAGATTCTAGGACCAATTACAATGGCCTATCAAGCTAAATGTTTTCTTTATATAATCTTTTTTTCCTGCCTTTTTCTTTCCTGCCAGTCATTGCCTTTTTTTTTCTTTCCTTTTTATCAAAGTTACATCTGCATGTAGTTTAAAAAGCCAATCAGTAAACATTATAAATTTTGTTAGGACAAACATCAGTCTCCCCTCCGCCCCCCTCCCCCTTCCCATTAGAAGTTACTACTGTGTTTACTACTGCAAGCAAGGTATGGGAGAGGCTATTTATTTGCCTCACTCCCCTTCAGATCATTACTGCTTGCTTTTCTTAATGCTTGCGTTGGTATAGGATGGCCAACATTTAGTGTATCTACAGTTGTAGAAGGGGATGCCATCCATGAGTTGCACTAGTTGCTCAGCTCTCCCAGTCTTTGGCTTTCCTGTCAAGAATTTCATCACCTTTTCCTTCTTAGCTTCATCTCTCTTCTAGTTCTCACTGCTTTGGTACAGGCTGCCATCCTCTCTAACCTGGAATGCTGCAACAGCCTTCTTACTGGTCAGCTCGCCTTCCTCTAGTTTATTCTCTACACTGTAGCCAGAATAAATTTTCTAAAATGTAAATCTGATTAAGCATTACCTGCTTGAAAGCCTTTGGGACAAAGCCTTATCTCCAGATTCCTAGCCTGGTTTACAACGCCCTTCATGGTTGTCCCTAGCTTTTTCCTCAACTTTTGCCATTTCCTCCCCGCACCCCCACCCCTTAAATTCTGATTATAATAAAACTACTAGTGATGTACTATTTTTTTCTTTCATCTTTGAGGATACATGTAAAGATATGAAGACAACTGTCAAATGTGCAGCGTAACTTCATGAAAACCAGCAAAGCCACACAACTATGTTTCCTAGGAAGAACAGGAATCAGGCCCTCAGAGTAGAGAGAACTTAGAGTTTGGGAACTAAAAAGTTGTTCAAGAATGAATGCAATTCTAATAAACAGGCTATCTTGTTACCCCTGTAGCCTCAGGAATTTGTCAGTATGGAGCAGAGACATAGTGTTTTGTTCTTCTCCTTGATTTGTTTTCCCCCCTAATTTGACGTTACTCTTTACTCTCAGACTTGTCTCTGGGAGTTACATTTCTTTCCCTTAGTAAGTTGCTGATGGATTTGGTCAGTCACTGCCCCTATAAATAATTTCCTTTTGGCAGAGATTTTCCTTCAGAACATTTGTTGAGCTGCTATGTAGCCTACTGATTGACTGCCTCTTAGGCCTGAGAATCACCCTTGATATAATCAAAGGGGGAAGGATGATGGCGTCAGGTTGTAGACACAGATACTTAAATATGTGAAGAATTGCAGTGGGCTGCTTTCCTTAGTTCAGGGCCAATGATAAGGTATTTATTTTAGCAAGGCATCCATAGCATAATAGATTTCTTTTTCATATGTGATTGGTAACTGGCTACATGTAGAGTTCCTTGATTGAAATATTTTGTCATTAGAAGAATATAGATAGGGGCACCTGGGTGACTCAGTTGTTAAGCATCCAACTCTTGATCTTGGCTCAGGTCATGATCTCAGGGTTTGTGGATTTGAGCCCTGCATCGGGCTCTGTGCTGACAGAGTGAAGCCTGCCTGGGATTTTGTCTGTTCGGCTCACACATGCTCTTTTGTGTGCACTCTCTTAAGATAAACTTAAAAAAAAAAAAAAAAGATGTAGATAAATAGTGCCTTTTTTTTTAAGCACCACAGAGAACTTATTATTCCCAGATGAAGTCAATAAATAATTCTTCCTACTCCTGTCTGACACCAATCTTGTGAAGGGCAGTGAATCAAGCTCCCTGGTTGTTTCCCCAGGAGTTAGGAGCTGCCAGGCTGGGGCCTGTCTGGGTGTGGGTGTTGGGCAAGCCGGCTCAGCCTCCACTTCTTGCTCTTGGAGCTGGATCTCCATCCTGAGGAAGGCCTTGAGGTTCTCCTCAGCCTCGTGTTCCTCCAGGGCGGCCAGGGCCTGCTCCCCGCCATCCTGGTAGTGCTGCAGTAGTGTGGCCTCATACTCCACCCACACTCACTTGGGGGCAGCCACTCATGCAGCAGTTTGTGTGGGGCTTGAGCCCGAGGGGCGGAGGATACTGGGGTTCCAAGGGGCCCCCGCCAGGCAAGGAGGACTTGTGCTGCCTGGTGCCCTCTGCACCGGACTGAGAGCGCACCTCCACGTGGTCCTTCTCAAAGTCTCTGTGGCCTTCCTGGGCTTGGACCCAGGCACCGTGCCGGTAAAGAGTGCTGCTGCCTCCCGGAAGCCTTTAGCACCAGTCCCAGCTGGAGAGTCGCCATGGCCCCAGACGCCTGGCAGCGGAGGTCACCGCCCAGCCTCCCCCGCCAAGCTCCCGAGTAGCATCTCCCCCGCACCCCTCCGCTTTTTGTTTTTTTTTAAAGATTTTACTTTTAAGTTATCTCTGCACCCAATGTGGGGCTCGAACATAGAACCCTGAGATTAAGAGTCCTATCAATGTTCTACTGACTCTGCTAGCCAGGAGCCGCAGATGTTGCTTTTTACTAGAATATTTTTAGGTACCGAGCCTCTTTTTTTCCATTAATTTTATCTGATACCCTTGAGCTCTTTCAGGTTGCAAATTCAAGTCTTTTGTTCATCCGAAGAAAGTTTTCTTCTATATTTGAATATTTTGTTCTTGTACCATCTTCAGGAACTCTAATTATCCATGTGTTAGAGCTCTGCTACTCTCTCTCCACCTGCCTCCCCTTTAAAAATTTTATTAATTTCAATTTTTTTCTTTTTCATTTTTGGAGAGTTTCTTAAGTTTCTCCTTTAAATCATCATTTAAGTTTTCTTCAAAGTTGAAGCTTCTCTTGCAACTTTTTTTCTCTCAGTACTTCTAATAAATTTTTATAATTTTTTCATGTTTAGGGGCACTTGGCTGGCTCTGTCAGTGGAGAATGCGATTCTGGAGTATGTGATTCTTGATCTCTCGGTGTAGGTTTGAGCCCGCATTGGGTGTAGAGATTACGTGTAAAAAAACAAAAAGCAAAAACACATCCTTTTCTCATGTTTACCTCAATATGCTTATCTCCCTGAGCTTCCTTTTTATTTGCCTCTCAGAAATCTTTCTTAGTATTTTAGTCTTTTATTTTACCTTTTCTCTTTGGCTTCTGTGACTCCATTTTATTTTATATTTTTAAAGTTTGGTTGTTTATTTATTTAGAGTGCCAGCGGGGGAGGGGCAGAGAAAGAGAGAGGGAGAGAGTGAATCCGAATCCATGGAGCTCTAGGGGACCTGAGCTGAAATCTAGAATCAGGGGCTTAACTGACTGAGCCACCCAGGTGCCCCTCTGCGACTCCATTTAAAAAAAAAAAAAAAAAAAAGCTGCGAAATACTACCTAATTTTTTTTTTTTTTTTGCAATACATAATTTCAAAAGTCTTTCTTTACCTTTAAATGCATGTTCTTAGGTTGTTTTAGAAGCATTTCATGGTCTATTTTTGGGGGGGTATTCTTAAAAAACATTTAAATATTTTTTCCCCCCATGAATGATAAGATACTCATTCATATGTGGCTCCCCCCAGCCCCCAAACAGGGTGAGTGGCCATTTCTTAGATGACCTTGCTTTCCATTTCCTCTTAGATTTTGACATAGGGTCCTGATTGCCAGTTAAGTGATCCAGCAACCTCAAGGGAATGAGGAGGGAGGCCTGGCCACAAGTACATTTTTAGGGGAAAATTCTCTTTGTGTAGGATTTTATTTGTTTTTGGCAAAGTTGCTACGTCAGGTTCAGTTCTAATGTGACTGCCCTGCTGCCTTGTACTACAATAGTCTTGCTTTCTCCCGAAGAATGGATCCGCTTTGCTACACTGGAAAATGGTTTGCCATTTGTGCAACTAACTCTTTATGCCCCAGGTTTTTCAGTACGATTATTCTCAGATTCTGCCACGTTGATCTCCAGATGCTATACCTTACCTTAGGAGAGTCCCACTGGTTTAATAAAAATGTTCCTCCAACCCCAAACTCCTCTTTGGGCTCCTGTCCACAGCTCTTCTCAGATCCTTCTAGTTTGGTAGTTTCATGTGTGTGATATCTGTCAGAAATTCCAAAAAGCTTTAGACATTGTGTATCCTTCCCTAATTTCAGTTTCCAGTGCAAGCTTTCCCCTGGTTTTGTGTGTCTTATTTCGGTAAGAATTTATCAGGACCAAGCAGGAGTTAGATTTGCATTCTCTGTCTGTGGTCCCACAAAGTCCTAAAAAGTATCTTCTATGAAGAAACTTCCTTTTTTAACAAAGGGAGATCATCTTTTACTTAAGGACCAAATTTTGTTTTCCCTTATGAAAATGAATAGCTTAAAACATACTTGTAAAAAAAATAATAATAAATTGTAAATGTGTGGTATACAGGAGAATGATTTAATATATGGTATTTAAAACATGATGATATTTTAGGGAACCATTAAAAATGATAGTTGTAAAGACCGAAATAAACATGGAAAAATATTTGCTATTTTGAGAGGAAAATAATTTTTCACTGTATAGTTTTCTTCTTAGAGTGTTCAACTTTGATACTTATAAAGGAGGGAAAGGAAAAAGGACATCTTGTCATGGCAGCTGAGTCAACTCCTATGGTCGGTTGGCTGAAGATGCCACAGTAGTGGAGTTTTATGTTCAAGTATTTGACAAATGTAAAAGTATAATCAGCAAAATATGCAAAATAATTGCAGGTATGTGTGCGTATATATATATACACACACACATATATATACATATATATATGTATATATATATATATATAAAATATGTACCATGGCACATTGAAAACAGTAGTGGGATTATATGATTCCTATCTTTCCATCCATTGATTTATTATTTATTTATTTATTTAGAGAGCAAACGAGAGTGGGCAGAGAGAGAGAGTGTGCATCCCAAGCAGGTTCTGCACCATTGGCGCAGAGCCCAACGTGGTCCTCGAACTCACAAACTGTGAGAACATGACCTGAGTCAAAATCAAGAGTCAGAACCTTAACCACTGAGCGACCCAGGTGCCCCTGATTCCTATCTTTTAAAATGTTAACTTTTAAATAAAAAGTAGATAGTGGTTATTATATTTAGAGTGGACACACTTTTTGAAAAATGCTAGATTCTGAAGCAAGAATGTCACAAATAGGGAACTCTACCTCGTGCTGCAAAACTTGAGAAATTGTTTCTTGAGTAGGACAGATTTGAACAAGGCAGGTTAGTCATTCCCTATGTCTCTAAGGAACCAGGTCACTGGATGCAGAGTCAGTGTGAATAGGATTATTTCCTGTAATCTCAAGGGTGCCAGTTGTAGATTTGATTCTTCAGCAAGGTCAGAAAAACTCAAGCTAAGGGTTTGGGAGTTACCCACGGTGTATCTTCTTTTATTTCTGCTTTTTATTTATAAGGAGCCTAGGGCTACATTCTCTCTTTAGCCGTGACTTCCAGGGTTTTCATGTTTTTGGAGTAGTAAAGAGCCTAAATACTCAGTTATGACTATTTCTTTACATCCTGCTTTTCTCCTGTTTTTTTTTTTTTTTTTTTTAATACATAATAGTACTGTGAAATTAGATGATAAAAGGGGGTTGGAGACTTTGCAGTTTTGTCTGTGAGAATACTACTTAAAAATTAGTTTCATAATTAGATAAGTTTATCAATCAGGCCCTTTTTTTTTTTTTTTTAACAATTTGAGGAAATAGTTGATAGTGTAGAGGCATGTACTGTTTTATTTTAAACATATTTAATGTTTTTCAAACTTTAAACCTTTCAAACTTCTAACTTAATATCTGTGTTTTAATAAGTGAACAATATGAAGATGTATAAGGATTTAAAAACTTGTAAAAATGTGATAACTTCACATCTGTCCCCATCTCATTTCCTGAGGTAACTTAACAGCCCACTTGGTGTGTATCTTTCCATACCTTTCTTCATATTCAATTTACAGCATATATACACATTTATTAGGGTTTTATTTCCTTTTTTATTTTTTTTAAAAAAAATTTTAATGTTTATTTTTGAGACAGAGGGAGACAGAGTGTGAGTGGGGGAGGGGCAGAGAGGGAGGGAGATACAGAATCCGAAGCAGGCTCCAGGCTCTGAGCTGTCAGCACAGAGCCCGATGCGGGGCTTGAACCCACAAACCATGAGATCATGACCTGAGCCGAAGTCGTATGCTTAACCGACTGAGCCACCCAGGTGCTCCTCCTTTTTTAAATAAGTTTTTTTGAGATATAATTTACATACCATAGAATTCACCCACCTAAGTGTAGTGGTTTTTAGTATATTCAGAGTTGTGCAACCATCGTTCCATTCAGTTCTACATTATTACCCCAAAAGAAACCCCTTACCCATTAGCAGTTACTCTGCATTTTTTTCCCAACCTTTCCAGTCTTAGGCAGCCACTAATCTACTCTTTTTCTTTATAGAAGTACTTTTCTAGACATTTTATATAAATGGAATTATACAATAACTTTTGTGGCTGGCTTCTTTCACTTAGCATAATGCTTTTGAAGTTTATTCAAGTTTTAGCTTTCATTAGTACTTTTATCCCTTTTATAGCTGGATAAGATTCTTTTGTTTGGGTACACCATTTTTATTTACCCATCCATCTATTAATAGATGTTTGGATTATTTCTACTTTTGGATTATTATGAGTAATGCTACTAAGAACATTCGTGTACAATTTTTGTATAGGTATATTTTTATTTACGTATTTATTTTTTAATGTTTATTTTTGAGAGAGTGAGGGAGGGGCAGAGAGTGAGAGAGAGAGACACAGAGTCCAAAGCAGGTTCCAGGCTCTGAGCTGTCAGCACAGAGCCTGACGTGGGGCCTGAACTCCTGAACCACGAGATCATGACCTGAGCCAAAGTCTGACACTTAATCGCCTGAGCCACCCAGGCTCCCCTAGGTATATTTTTAAAGTTGAGGTAAAATTCATATAAAAGTAACAATTTTAAATTATAGCTCAGTGTCATTTAGTAGATTTAAAATGTGGTGTGATTACCACCTCTAGTTTTCAAACTTTTTCATCATCCTAGAAAAACTCCATAATCATTAACTAATCACTCCCTCTCTCTCCATCTCCTGGTAACCACTAATCTGCTTTCTGTTTTTCTGGATTTTCTAATTTTGGATGTACTGTATCATGTAAAAGGAATCATACAATATGTAGTTCTTTGTGACTGGCTTCGTTCACTTAGTATAAGTTTTCAAGCTTTATCCATGTTATAACATTTATTTGTATTTCATTCTCTTTTATAGCTTTTTTATTTCTTTTTTACATCTGTATGGATGTATCCTATTTATCCATTTATTAGTTCATGGGCATTTTGGTTGGATATATATTTTTTAAATGTTTATTTTTGATAGCATGAGTGGGGAGGGGCAGAGAGAGAGGGGGACAGAGGATCTGAAGTAGGTGGGCTCTGTGCTGACAGCAGTGAGCTGATGTGGGGCTTGCTTGAACTCATAAACTGTGAGATTGTGACCCAAGGCAAAGTTGGATTCTCAACCAACTGAGCCACCTACGTGCCCTGTGAACTTTTTGTAAAAGGGTCTGTACCGTTCATTGTACATTTCCACCAGCAGTGAATGTTGGTTCCAATTTCTCTACATCCAAGCCAACAGGTATTAGGCTATTTTTATTTATTTTTTAATTGAAAAAAAAATTTTTTTTTAATTTTCTTAGTGCTTATTCATTTTCGAGAGACAGAGTGCAAGCAGGGCTGGGGCAGAGAGAGAGGGAGACACGGAATCCGAAGCAGGCTCCAGGCTCTGAGCTGTCAGCACAGAGCCCAACGTGGGGCTCAAACTCACGAACCATGAGATCATGACCGGAGCCGAAGTCGGATGCTTAACCGACTGAGCCACCCAGGCACCCCAGGCTATTTTTAAATTTCACCCATCCCAGAGGGTGTGAAATGGTACCTCATTTGTGAATACTAATTTTGGTTTATATTTTTGTTTTGCTTTGATATACATTTCCTTAATGACTAATGACGTTGCACATCTTTCCGTGTGTTTATTGGTAATTTGTATATTTTCTCTGCAAAGGACCTGAATAGATACTTCTCCACATTTTTTTTTATTTTTAAATTTTTTAAAAAATTTATTTATTTTGAGATAGAGAAGCCCAAATAGGTTCTATGTTGTCAGCATGGGGCCTGATGTGGGGCTTGAACTCAAAGCGTGAAGTCATGGCCCGAGCCAAAATCAAGAGTCTCTTACTTAACCCACTGAACCACCCAGGCACCCCTGCACATTTTATTTTAATGTTTATTTTGAGAGAGAGAGAATATGCATGCATGCATGTGTGGGGGAGGAGCAGAGAGAGAGAGAGGGGGGCAGAGAATCCCAAGCAGGCTCTGAGTTGTCAGCTCAGAGCCCAACTCGTGGCTCAATCCCATGAACCATGAGATCGTGACCTGAGCCAAAGTCAGATGCTCAACTGACTGAGCCACCCAGGTGCCCCTCCAAAGACTACTGTATGTATGAATCTGTTTATACAGTGTTCTTGAAATGACAAAATTGTGCTGATTGGAAACAGATAAGTGGTTGCCAGGGGTTACAGATTATGAAGGAGGGGGTAAGCATGACTATAATATAGAATCATGAGGGAGATGTTATGGTGATGGAATATTTCTTTATCTTGATTGCAGTGGTAGTTGTGTGTATCTACATATGTGATAAATAACGTAGAACAAACACACATAACACGTTGTGTTAATTTCCTGGTTTTGATATTGTGGTGTCATTATGTAAGATTATGTAAGATTTAACTATGGGGGGAACTGGGTGAAGGGTACATGGGACCCTTCTGTTGAATCTCTCTGTAAATCTGTAATTATTTCAAAGTAAAAAATTAACCCTATAGTAAATATTGTACTCAGTACTGAAACATTAAAAATAGTCATTTATGTGTATACACACATACACATATACAAAAACAAAGGAACATAACTCAGCCATAAAAAAAGGATCAGATCTTGCCATTTGCAGCAACATGGATAGACCTCTAAAGGGTATTCTAAGTGAAATAAGTCAGAGAAAGACAATGAAATGCCATATGATTTTACTTATAAGTGGGATCTAAAAATCAAACAAATGAATAAACAAAAAGCAGAAACAGACCCATAAATGCAGATTAAACTGATGATTGTTAGGTGGGGGAGGGGAGGAGATGGGCAAAATGGGTAAAGAGGAGTGGGTGGGAGATAGAGGCTTCTGATTTTGGAATGGGTGAGTTATAGGGGATTGAAAGATACAGCATAGGGAATATTGTCAGTAGTATTGTAATAGTATTGTATGGTGACAGATGGTAGCTATACTTGTGAACATATGGACATTAAAAAAAAATTTTTTTTTGAGAGAGAGTGTGTGCACAAGCAGGGCAGGGGGAGAGAGAATCTTAAGCAGGCGTCATGCCAGTGCATAGCCCGATGAAGGGCTCGATCTCATGACTGTGAGATCATGACCTGAGCTGAAATCAAGAGTTGGACACATAACCAACTGAGCCACCCAGGTGCCCCACATTTGGACTTGTTGAATCACTGTTGTACACCTGAAACTAATGTAACTGTGTGCCAACCATACTTCAATAAAAAATGAAAGAAATTCAAGCAGTTACTACAGTAAAACCTTGGATTGCAAGTAACTTGTTCTGTGAGTGTTGCACAAGATGAGTAAACATTTCTAAGAAATTGTAACTTGATGAACCAGCGATGTCTTATGAGTAGTATGTGATGCAGAATGTTACATGATCACAACTGAGCTAATGGTTCTTGAATTTGCTTTAACATATGAGTGCCTTGGATTACAAGCATATTTTCAGAACAAATTATGCTTGCAAACCAAGGTTTTACTCTATTTTAAAAATTCCCTTTTAAAATCAAACAGTTCAAGGATGCTAACTTTTAAAAAAAAATTTTTTTTTTAAATGTTTATTTATTTTTGAGACAGAGAGGGACAGAGCATGAACAGGGGAGGGGCAGAGAGAGAGGGAGACACAGAATCTGAAACGGGCTCCAGGCTCTGAGCTGTCAGCACAGAGCCTGACACGGGGCTCGAACTCACGGACCATGAGATCATGACCTGAGCCGAAGTCGGACGCTTAACCAACTGAGCCACCCAGACGCCCCCAAGGATGCTAACTTTTACTTAATTCAGTAGTTTATTGGAAGTCCTAGCATATGCCATAAGATGAAAAAAGAGTAAAAAGATTTTAGGTTTGGAAAGAATGGAAAAAAAATTATAATCAGATAATAATCAGATCATGTGATTTTCTATATAGAAAACTAGAGAATCTAGGCATAAAAACAAGGGTGTAACAGAATTATTGCATTTAAGATAATTTTTAAAGTTGCATTTCTATGTAGTACACATATCATTGGCAATAGCAAAAAGATGGTATGGTGAAATCTAACAAAAGATGTATGGGACCAAATTAAATTAATTTCATAGGAAATTAAAAACCAAGACATTAAAGAGAAGGGTATCCTGTTTTCAAATACAGGAAACCTAATTTTTTTTTCTGTGACACCCTCCAGCAACACCCTAAATATTTTTAAAGTATAAAGTTTTCTCATTTGATTTATAGATGTTAAATGTAGTTCTGATTATTCTTAACAGTGATTTTAGGAACTTGACATTTGCTTCTAGAATTTATAAAGGATTGGTTATCATCTGAAAACCTGTTTATGCAATAGTGATATTAAAAAATTAAAGGGAAAAAACCTTATGTCAGTAGATGCACAAAAAGAGTAGCAAAACACTAAAGAAATAGGCAGGAGTCTCTTACCTGGTATCAAGATTTAAAAGATAACATTATAGCTATGTATATAGAAGTATGTGATACTTAAATATATATATATGACAAGTAAAGTAAAAAATACGATGGAGGTTAAATTTAATATAGTATTCTAAGATTTAAAATAATAGCTGGGGCACCTGGGTGGCTCAGTCGGTTAAGCGTCTGACTTCAGCTCAGGTCACGATCTCACGGTTTGTGAGTTCGAGCCCGGCGTTGGGCTCTGTGCTGACAGCTCAGAGCCTGGAGCCTGCTTTGGATTCCGTGTCTCCCTCTCTCTCTGCTCCTCCCCCACTCACACTCTGTCTCTCTCTCTCTCTCTCAAAAATAAACATACATTAAAAAAAAAATTAAAAAAAAATAATAGCTGAAACAATCTTTGTTACTCTCTAGGTATAAGTATCCAAATTCCAGAATAAATGAGTAAAACTAGGTCATCAGGATTTCTGAGCATTTTATTTTTCAAGTGACACCAGTACAGTTTGAGTTTTCTGTGAATTTCTGTTAGTGATTTTACTAAAATCTCATACATGTCATCAAAATATTTTAATTTACAAAAATAGGAGTTAATTTAAAAAATGGGAACTGAGGAGCATCTGGGTGGTTCAGTTGGTTAACATAGGACTCATTTCAGATGTGGTCATGATCCTGGGGTGGTGGGATTGAGCCCTGCTTGGGGCTTTTTGCTTGGCTTGGGGCCTATTTAGGATTCTCTCTTTTTTCTCCCTCTTTCACTGTTCCTCTCCTACTTGTGCACGTGTGCTCTCTCTCAAAATAAATAAACATGAAAAGTTTATTTAAAAAAATAGGAACTGAAGTGAATGCTTTTTTACATTTCTGTGTTTTTTCACATCAGTTCTTTTATTTCCCCTTCCCCCTATTTATACAGAAACTCAACAGACAAAAATCTTCATTTTCCAGAACAGACATGATTTTTCACCTTCTATTTAAAAACTCTCAGGACTATAATAATTACTCTTTTTGGTCTAAGGACCCACAGATGAACACTGTCAGAGCCAAGTCTAGAGTCAAGATCTGGTTCCTTGTGCTTTTCCCAAATAACTGCATTGATTTTCCTCCATTAGCAGTTGCTGTTTTTGTTCCACTTCTGTAGGATTAACGTAATCTTTCAAGAGTTACTGCTGAAATGTTGGGAAACTCAGATTTTAGGTGCTGTATCTTCAGGACACACACTTACAAAAACATGTTCCCATTATTATGGTTTTTCTCAAGGGCCTATGTTTATTATTTCTAGGGCTAGAGTAGACCCTTGAATTAGCAATGATTCCATCCAGTTCCAAAGAGATACTTGCAAACACCACTGAGTAAACACCATTTAATTAGCTTATGTTCATAGAGCAAATAAACAAGACAAATCAGTAAAAACAGACTTGTAGATAGGAAAATCTAATGAGAACAGCAATATTGATAAATTTAGGAAAAAGCAATTTTATTAGCAGATGATCTTAAGCTGCATGGATTTCTCCTTGATATGCAAACTGTTTTGTGGATAGATGTGTGTTTTTCTGAAGAGCAGATATGTAGCTTTTGTTAAATTATCAAGGGAGTCTTATTTTTAAAAGGTTAAGTATTTACAGTAATAGAGTGACAGTAGGGAAGGCATGTTGGCACAGTTTTAGTGAGGAGCAAGTGGTTATAAAAAAGGAAGAGAGGGATTCTATCTAGGAAAAACTGAAAAGTGAACAACATGTACTTCATTTCTGGACTTGGTGGTATCCTCTTTCTTCCCTTATGTTGTCTTTCCAAAGGAGATTCAGAAAGATTTCCTTTTTTTTTTTTTGAGATTTATTCTTAAATAGGAAAAGCTCTGGATTTAAGATACTATAATTCCTTATTATTATTTAATGTTTATTTATTTTTGAGAGAGACAGAGACAGAGCTTGAGTGGGGGAGGGGCAGAGAGAGAGGGAGACCCAGAATCCCAAGCAGGCTCCAGGCTCTGAGCTGTCAGTACAGAGCCCGACGTGGGGCTTGAACCCACGGACCATGAGATCATGACCTGAGCTGAAGTCGGACTCCCAACCGACTCAGCCACCCAGGCGCCCCTATAATTCCTTTGTTTTAGTTCTGTGTCCAACTAGCTTCAAGTACCTATACCCAAATTCTCAGAGATTTTAGCTAGCAGACTTTGCCTTGCATTGGAATTTGGAAATACTCAGATTTTAGGTGCTGTTATCTTCATGACAAACACGTAAAAAACACGCTTCTCTGATTACAATTTGTTTTTAATGTTTATTTTTAAGAGACAGAGCACAAGCAGGGGAGGGGCAGAGAGAGAGGGAGACACAAGATTCTGAGGCAGGCTCCAGGCTCTGAGCTGTCAGTACAGAGCCTGACACAGGGCTTGAACTCCTGATCTGTGAGATCGTGACCTGAGCCGAAGTTGGATGCCCAACCAACTAAGCCACCTAGGCTCCCCTGATTATGATTTTTTTCATGCCTTTTTAATATAGTTTCTTAGGTCTCCTTCCTTCCTTCCTTCCTTCCTTCCTTCCTTCCTTCCTTCCTTTTTTTCTTTATTTTCTTTATTTTCTTTTATCTCTTTTCTCTCTTCTTTTTTTTTTCTTGTTTTTTTATTTTGAGAAAGAGAGAATCCCAAGCAGACTCCATCCACACTGTCAGCACAGAACCTGATGCAGGGCTTAAACTCATGAACCATGAGATCATGACCTGAGTCGAAATCAAGAGTCAGGTGCTTAACTGTCTGAACCACCCAGGCACCCCATCTTTTTTATCTATATTTTACCCATTTCTGAGGCGCCTGGGTGGCCCAGTTGGTTAAGCGTTGGACTTTGGCTCAGGACATGATTTTGCCATTCCTGGGTTCAAGCCCCCTGCTGGGCTCTGTGCTGACAGCTCACAGCCTGGAGCCTGCTTTGAATTCTGTGTCTCCCTTTCTGCCTTTCCCCCACTCTCACTCTCTCTCTTTCTCTCAAAAATATTAAAAAAATTATTATTTTACCCATTTCCTTAGTCTCACTTCTACTTCTTTTGATGGTCTTTGATTAGTATCCCAGCCTTACTCATCAATCCTTTGTGGCACATTTCATCTAACACTGCATTTTGGTTTCTAGACTCACAGTGTATTATCTGTATGCTTGCATTTTTTTTTTTTCTTTTACCTTCCTTAGGGTATGGACTATGGTTTTCCTTTCTCTTCCTCTTGCTGCTGCTGTGGCATTCTGGTGAAATGGAAAGAACTAGAGTTATAGTCAGAAGGTAGGAATCCTTTATCAAGCTCCATTACTTATTATGCATGTTATGTTGCCAACTGATTCTTAATCTTATCCAGCCACTGAAACTCTGCGCTTGACTTTTTCCTAATCTGTAAAATGGAACTAAAAAAGAAAATTAGCAAAACCCCCAACATCTTTAAACAGGAATGGTCCGTTGCAGTGCTCTAACACTACTGGACAATACTGTTGTCCTTTAGAACTTTACTGTCTTAGACATTCATGCCCTACTGGAATACCAACTTCTCTGCAGCTTTCTCTAACCAACCCTGCATCTTTGTTTTACTCCCTCAAGATTGAAATTGGGAGTATGTGATTACTGCATCTAGGTCTGCTCCCTTTGGCTTCTGTAGTGGGTCTTAGGTCCTGCCTCCCATCTCTCTCAGGATTCCTTCAGAAGAGGAAGAGTGTTTTGATACTAGGGAGCCCAAAAGACAAATAGCTACCTCATTCTTTTTTTTTTTTTTTTTCCTTCCTCATTCATTTAATTCAGTTTTAGGCAGTTTCTTTCTTAATACCATTATTTTAATTTGTAATTCACTAATGACATATGATGTTGAACATCTTGTCATGGGGTTACTTGCTGTCTGTATATCTTCTTGGGTGAAGTATTTGTCACGGTCTTTTGCCAATTTAAAATCAGGTACTGTGATTTCTTACTGTTGAGTTTTAGTGGTTCTTTGTGTATTTTGGATAATAGTCCTTTATGAGATATGTCTTTTGCAAATACTTTTTTCCAGTCTGTGGCGTATCTTTTCTTTGTTTTGACATGGTTTTTCACGGAGCAGTTTTTAATTTACTGAAGTCCAGCCTGTCACGTACTTCTTTCATGAAATGTGCCTTTATGTTGTGTCTGAAAAGTCATAATCATATCCAAGGTCATCTGGGTTGTCTCCTATGTTATCTTCTAGTTTTCCATACAGATCTGTGATCCATTTTGAGTTAATTTTTGTGAAGGTCTGTCCCTAGATTTAAAAAAAAAATTTTTTAATGTTTATTTAAAAAAATTTTTTTAATGTTTATTTATTTTTGAGACAGAGAGAGACAGAGCATGAACAGGAGAGGGTCTGAGAGAGAGGGAGACACAGAATCTGAAACAGGCTCTGGGCTCCGAGCTGTCAGCACAGAGCCTGATGCTGGGCTCGAACCCACAGACCGCGAGATCATGACCTGGGCCGAAGTCAGACGCTCAACCAACTGAGCCACCCAGGCGCCCCTTAATGTTTACTTTAGAGAGAGAAAGAGCACAAGTTGGGGAGGGGCAAAGAGAGAAAGGGAGACACAGAATCAGAAGCAGGCTCCAGGCTCTGAGCTGTCAGCTCAGAGCCTGGCATGAGGCTTGAACTCATGAACTGCAAGACCATGACCTGAGCTGAAGTGGGAAGCTTAACCAACTGAGCCTCGCAGGCGCCCCTAGAATTTTTTTTTTTTTTTTTTTGGATGTACATGTCCATTTGTTACAGCATCATTTGTTGAAAAGGCTGTTGTTGCTCCATTGTATTGCCTTTGCTTCTCTGTCAAAGATGAGTTGACTTGGGCACCTGGCTAGCTAAGTTGGTGGAGTATGCGATTCTTGAGCTTGTAAGTTTGAGCCTCACATTGGGTGTAGAGGTTGCTTAAAAATAAAATGAAAAAAAAAAAAAGATGACTATATTTATGTGGGTCTATTTCTGGTGTCTGTCCTGTTCTATTGATCTATTTGTCTATTCTTTCACTAAAACCATACTGTCTGGATTACTATTAGCTTTATACTAAGTCTTGAAAGTTGGATAGTATCAGTCTTGAACTTCAATATAGATTTGGCTGTTCTGGGTCTTCTGGCTTTCCATAGAAACTTCATAATCAGTTTTTCCATATCTACAAGATAACTTGCTGGGATTTTGATTAGGATTATATTGAATCTGTAGGTCAAGTTGGAAAGAACTGACATCTTGATGATATTGAGGCTTTATATCCATGAGTATGGATTATTTCTCTACTTCTGCTTTAATATCTTTGATCAGAGTTGGGTAGTTTCCCTCATACAGATCTTGTACTTCTTTTGTTAGATTTATACCTAAGTACTTAATTTTTTTTGGGTGCTAATGTAAATGAAAATGTGTGTGTGTGTGTGTGTGTGTGTGTGTGTGTGTGTGTGTTTTAATTTATTAGTTTTTAAGAAGGCTCTACACCCAATGTGGATCTTAAACTCACGACCCCAAGATCAACAGTTGCTTGCTCTACAGACTAAGCCAGCCCCTTTTGTACAGTTCTAGGTTGTTCAAATAATACTTTATATGTATATATTTTTTTCTATTTAAAATTATTTTTTAATTATTTATTAACATTTATTTATTATTGAGAGACAGCATTAGCATGGGAGGGGCAGAGAGAGGGGGAGACACAGAATCCCAAGCAGGCTTCAGGCTCTGAACTGTCATCACAGAGCATGACACGGGGCTCGAACTCACAAACTGCAAGATCATGACCTGAGCCAACGTCAGATGCTTAACTAACTGAGCCACTTAGGTGCCCCTATTTTTTATTTTTTAAGTAAACTCTGTACTGCTCACGGGGCTCAAACTCATGACCCCAAGATTAAGCGTCACATGTTCCTACTGACAGAGGAACCTCCTTTGCTTTCCTCCCTTATGTATGGAGGAACCTCTGTACTGTTTTCCAGAGTGGCTGCACCAGTTTGCATTCCCACCAGCAATGCAAAAGAGATCCTCTTTCTCCACATCCTCACCAACATCTGTTGTTGCCTGAGTTGTTTATGTTAGCCCTTCTGATGGGTGTGAGGTGGTATCTCGCTGTGGTTTTGAATTGTATTTTCCTGATGATGATTGGTATTGAGCATTTTTTCATCTGTTGGTTTGCCATCTGGATGTCTTCTTTGGAGAAGTGTCTGTTCATGTCTTTTGCCCAATTCTTCACTGGATTATTTGTTTTTTGGGTGTTGAGTTTGATAACTTCTTTACAGATTTTGGATACTAACCCTTCATCTGATATGTCATTTGCAAATATCTTTTCCCATTCTGTCAGTTACCTTTTAGTTTTGCTGATTGTTTCCTTCACTGTGCACAAGCTTTTGATTTTGATGAGGTCCCAATAGTTCATTTTTGCTTTTGTTTCCTTTGCCTCTGGAGAGGTGTTGAGTAAGAAGTTGCTGCAGCTGAGGTCAAAGAGGTTTTTGCCTGCTTTCTCCTCGAGGATTTTGATGACTTCCCGTCTTCGTTGAGGTCTTTCATCCATTTTGAGTTTATTTTTGTGTATGGTGTAAGAAAGTGGTCCAGGTTCATTTTTCTGCATGTCGCTGTCCAGTTTTCCCAGCACACTTGCTGAAGAGACTGTCTTTATTCCATTGGATATTCTTTCCTGCTTTGTCAAAGATTAGTTGGCCATACGTTTGTGGGTCCATTTCTGGGTTCTCTATTCTGTTCCATTGATCTGAGTATATGTTTTTGTGCCAACTACATGTACAATTTTAAGTGTTGATATGTTTTGAGAGAGAAAGAGAGAGTGTGCATGTGCTCTCAAGTAGGGGAGGGGCAGATGGAGAGAGAGAATCCCAAGCAGGCTCCACACTGTCATCACAGAACCTGATGTGTGGGGTACAATCCCATGAACCCAGAGATCACTACCTGAGCCAAAACTAAGAATCAGATGCCCAACCTATTTAGCCACCCAGGTGCCCCCTACATGTACAATTTTATTTATTTACTTATTAAAAAAATTTTTTTTTAAATGTTTGCTTATTTTTGAGAGAGGTAGAATGCAAGCAGGGGAATGGCAGAGAGAGACACAGAATCCAAAGCAGGCTCCAGGCTGTGAGCTGTCAGTACAGAGCTTGACTTGGGGCCCCAACTCACGAACCATTAGTGACCCGAGCCAAAGGCGGAAGCTTAACCGACTGAGCCACCCAGATGCGCCCCTACATGTACAATTTTAAATGTAGATTCTTGATTTCTTAATACTGTGTTTTGAGATTTCTTCTTAGTCATTTATTAGTCTTACACATGTTTTGCAAGTATTTCCTCCTAATCTGTGGCTTGCCTTTTTGACAGTGACTTTTGAGGAATACGTTTCAAATTTTAAGTCTAGTCCATCCATTTTTTTTTAATGCTTTTAAACTTAATGCTTTTTGTATTCAAGAAATTTTTGACAATCCCAAGATTGCTAAGATTTTGTTTTCTTGTAGAGGTTTTATAGTTTTAGCTCTTCCATTTAGTTCTATTCCTGATTCATTTCAAGTTAAGTTTTGCATGTGGTGTAAGGTAAGGACAATATATATTGTTTTATTCATATATTTCATATATATTTCCATTTTACTTCATTGATCTCTATTTTTATGCCAGTGCTACACTATCTTGATTACTGTAGCTTTACAGTAAGTCTTAGATTAAATGAAACTGTTAAAAAAATGATTGGGAAGAGGAATTGATGTAGACTACAAGGGGCAGTCCAGTGGGAGACACTTTGATTCAGTAAAAATAGATTTTAGCATTAAGTGCTGCCTGAGAATGGAGAGGGTCTTGTAAAGAGATACTGGATCACCCATGTCTTGGAAAATATTAAGGAGTGCTAGGATGTCAGCTAAGGTTGAAGCTTTCAGTTGTAATGTAGAACAAGGAGAGTGGCAGATCTGTACCCTCAAGTATCCTTTCCAGGCACTGTCTTGAGATTTCCTTTTATTCTCCTCCCATCCCTATGCACTTAGTCCTAATCATCATTGATAGAAAAATGTTGGTGCTTACTGGAACTTAGCAGATTTCCTCCATGTGTGTGGTCTTTGACCTTTCCTAGAAGTTGGCATGCTGCAATCCTAATGTGGGATACTTTATTTTGCAGTTCTGCACTGATGTTTTGTAAACAGCTCTTTGTGATCATTTGGATGGGAGCTTCTCTTGTTATCTGTTTATTCCCAGCAAGAAATTACTTCTCACCCTTGTTTAAAGTCTCTTGTCCAGGGGTGCCTGGGTGGTTCAGTCGGTTGGTTAATCGTCCGACTTCAGCTCAGGTCATGATCTCACGGTCTGTGGGTTCGAGCCCTGCATCGGGCTCTGTGCTGACAGCTCAGAGCCTGGAGCCTGCTTCAGATTCTGTGTCTCCCTCTCTCTCTGACCCTCCCTCGTTCATGCTTTGTCTCTCTCTGTCTCAAAAATAAATAAACGTTAAAAAAAAAAATAAAGTCTCCTGTCCAAATCTAGCTTCTTGAGCTCTTCTTTAGGCATGAATGGAATGGAGGGAGTTTGTGTGATGGGCTTTAAATAAGAAACCTCTATAACTTAAACCTTAGATATGTCACATGAAACTGGTTGCCTGCCATAGGAGTAATTTAGTTTACCTCTTTGTCAAGAGACTGTAAGAGATTTCTGCATTGAGGATGGGATTAGATTGGATGACTTTTTGTTTGTTTGTTTTGATGGTGGGAAAGTTTATTTATTTTTTTACAATATATGAAATTTATTGTCAAATTGGTTTCCATACAACACTCAGTGCTCATCCCAAAAGGTGCCCTTCTCAATACCCATCACCCACCGTTCCCTCCCTCCCACCCCCCATCAACCCTCAGTTTGTTCTCAGTTTTTAAGAGTCTCTTATGCTTTGGCTCTCTCCCACTCTAACCTCTTTTTTTTTTCCCTTCCCCTCCCCCATGGGTTTCTGTTAAGTTTCTCAGGATCCACATAAGAGTGAAACCATATGGTATCTGTCTTTCTCTGTATGGCTTATTTCACTTAGCATAACACTCTCCAGTTCCATCCACGTTGCTACAAAGGGCCATATTTCATTCTTATTGCCACGTAGTACTCCACTGTGTATATAAACCACAATTTCTTTATCCATTCATCAGTTGATGGACATTTAGGCTCTTTCCATAATTTGGCTATTGTTGAGAGTGCTGCTATAAACATTGGGGTACAAGTGCCCCTATGCATCAGTACTCCTGTACCCCTTGGGTAAATTCCTAGCAGTGCTATTGCTGGGTCATAGGGTAGGTCTATTTTTAATTTTCTGAGGAACCTCCACACTGTTTTCCAGAGTGGCTGCACCAATTTGCATTCCCACCAACAGTGCAAGAGGGTTCCCATTTCTCCACATCCTCTCCAGCATCTATAGTCTCCTGATTTGTTCATTTTGGCCACTCTGACTGGCGTGAGGTGGTATCTGAGTGTGGTTTTGATTTGTATTTCCCTGATGAGGAGCGACGTTGAGCATCTTTTCATGGGCCTGTTGGCCATCCGGATGTCTTCTTTAGAGAAGTGTCTATTCATGTTTTCTGCCCATTTCTTCACTGGGTTATTTGTTTTTTGGGTGTGGAGTTTGGTGAGCTCTTTATAGATTTTGGATCCTAGCCCTTTGTCCGATATGTCATTTGCAAATATCTTTTCCCATTCCATTGGTTGCCTTTTAGTTTTGTTGGTTGTTTCCTTTGCTATGCAGGAGCTTTTTATCTTCATAAGGTCCCAGTAATTCACTTTTGCTTTTAATTCCCTTGCCTTTGGGGATGTGTCAAGTAAGAAATTGCTACGGCTGAGGTCAGAGAGGTCTTTTCCTGCTTTCTCCTCTAGGGTTTTGATGGTTTCCTGTCTCACATTCAGGTCCTTCATCCATTTTGAGTTTATTTTTGTGAATGGTGTGAGAAAGTGGTCTAGTTTCAATCTTCTGCATGTTGCTGTCCAGTTCTCCCAGCACCATTTGTTAAAGAGACTGTCTTTTTTCCATTGGATGTTCTTTCCTGCTTTGTCAAAGATTAGTTGGCCATACGTTTGTGGGTCTAGTTCTGGGGTTTCTATTCTATTCCATTGGTCTATGTGTCTGTTTTTGTGCCAATACCATGCTGTCTTGATGATTACAGCTTTGTAGTAGAGGCTAAAGTCTGGGATTGTGATGCCTCCTGCTTTGGTTTTCTTCTTCAAAATTACTTTGGCTATCGGGGCCTTTTGTGGTTCCATATGAATTTTAGGATTGCTTGTTCTAGCTTCGAGAAAAATGCTGGTGCAATTTTGATTGGGATTGCATTGAATGTGTAGATAGCTTTGGGTAGTATTGACATTTTGACAATATTTATTTTTCCAATCCATGAGCATGGAATGTTTTTCCATTTCTTTATATCTTCTTCAATTTCCTTCATAAGCTTTCTATAGTTTTCAGCATACAGATCTTTTACATCTTTGGTTAGATTTATTCCTAGGTATTTTATGCTTCTTGGTGCAATTGTGAATGGGATCAGTTTATTTGTCTTTCTGTTGCTTCATTATTAGTGTATAAGAATGCAACTGATTTCTGTACATTGATTTTGTATCCTGCAACTTTGCTGAATTCATGTATCAGTTCTAGCAGACTTTTGGTGGAGTCTATCGGATTTTCCATGTATAATATCATGTCATCTGCAAAAAGTGAAAGCTTGACTTCATCTTTGCCAATTTTGATGCCTTTGATTTCCTTTTGTTGTCTGATTGCTGATGCTAGCACTTCCAACACTATGTTAAACAACAAGTGAGAGTGGACATCCCTGTCATATTCCTGATCTCAGGGAAAAAGCTCTCAGTTTTTCCCCATTGAGGATGATGTTAGATGTGGGCTTTTCATAAATGGCTTTTATGATGTTTAAGTATGTTCCTTCTATCCCGACTTTCTCGAGGGTTTTTATTAAAAAAGTTTGCTGAATTTTGTCAAATGCCTTTTCTGCATCGATTGACAGGATCATATGGTTCTTTTCTTTTATTAATGTGATGTATCACATTGATTGATTTGTGAATGTTGAACCAGCGCTGCATCCCAGGAATGAATCCCACTTGATCATGGTGAATAATTCTTTTTATATGCTGTTGAATTCTATTTGCTAGTATCTTATTGAGAGTTTTTACATCCATATTCATCAGAGATATTGGCCTGTAGTTCTCTTTTTTTGCTGGGTCTCTGTCTGGTTTAGGAATCAAAGTAATACTGGCTTCAAAAAATGAGTCTGGAAGTTTTCCTTCCCTTTCTATTTTTTGGAATAGCTTGAGAAGGATAGGTATTATCTCTGCTTTAAACGTCTGGTAGAACTTCCCTGGGAAGCCATCTGGTCCTGGACTCTTATTTGTTGGGAGATTTTTGATAACTGATTCAATTTCTTCACTGGTTATGGGTCTGTCAAGCTTTATATTTCCTCCTGATTGAGTTTTAGAAGAGTGTGGGTGTTTAGGAATTTGTCCATTTCTTCCAGGTTGTCCAGTTTGTTGGCATATAATTTTTCATAGTATTCCCTGATAATTGTTTGTATCTTTGAGGGATTGGTTGTAATAATTCCATTTTCATTCATGATTTTATCTATTTGGGTCATCTTCCTTTTCTTTTTGAGAAGCCTGGCTAGAGGCTTATCAATTTTTTTTATTTTTTCAAAAAACCAACTCTGGGCTTCATTGATCTGCTCTACAGTTTTTTTTAGATTCTATATTGTTTATTTCTGCTCTGGTCTTTATTATTTCTCTTCTTCTGCTGGGTTTGGGGTGTCTTTACTGTTCTATTTCCTTTAGGTGTGCTGTTAGATTTTATATTTGGGCTTTTTCTTGTTTCTTGAGATAGGCCTGGATTGCAATGTATTTTCCTCTCAGGACTGCCTTCGCTGCATCCCAAAGCGTTTGGATTGTTGTATTTTCATTCTTGTTTGTTTCCATATATTGTTTAATTTCTTCTCTAATTGCCTGGTTGACCCACTCATTCTTTAGTAGGGTGTTCTTTAACCTCCATGCTTTTGGAGGTTTTCCAGACTTTTTCCTGTGGTTGATTTCAAGCTTCATAGCATTGTGGTCTGAAAGTATGCATGGTATGATCTCAATTCTTATACACTTATGAAGGGCTGTTTTGTGACCCAGTATGTGATCTATCTTGGAGAATGTTCCATGTGCACTCGAGAAGAAAGTATATTTTGTTGCTTTGGGATGCAGAGTTCTAAATATATCTGTCAAGTCCATCTGATCCAATGTATCATTCAGGGCCCTTGTTTCTTTATTGACCATGTGTCTAGATGATCTATCCATTTCTTTTTCTTTTTCTTTTTTTTATTTTATTTTTTATTTAAAAAAAAATTTTTTTTAACGTTTTTATTTGTTTTTGAGACAGAGAGAGACAGAGCATGAATGGGGGAGGGGCAGAGAGAGAGGGAGACACAGAATCAGAAGCAGGCTCCAGGCTCTGAGCCATCAGCCCAGATCCCGATGCAGGGCTCAAACTCACAGACTATGAGATCGTGACCTGAGCCGAAGTTGGACACTTAACCGACTGAGCCACCCAGGCGCCTGATGATCTATCCATTTCTGTAAGTGGGGTGTTAAAGTCCCCTGCAATTACCACATTCTTACCAATAACGTTGCTTGTGTTTGTGAGTAATTGTTTTATATATTTGGGGGCTCCTGTATTCGGCACATAGACATTTATAATTGTTAGCTCTTCCTGATGGATAGACCCTGTAATTATTATATAATGCCCTTCTTCCTCTCTTGTTACAGCCTTTAATTTAAAGTCTAGTTTGTCTGATATAAGTATGGCTACTCCAGCTTTCTTTTGACTTCCAGTAGCATGATAAATAGTTCTCCATCCCCTCACTTTCAATCTGAAGGTATCCTCAGGTCTAAAATGAGTCTCTTGTAGACAGCAAATAGATGGGTCTTGTTTTTTTATCCATTCTGATACCCTATGTCTTTTGGTTGGCGCATTTAGTCCATTTACATTCAGTGTTATTATAGAAAGATACGGGTTTAGAGTCATTGTGATGTCTGTAGGTTTCATGCTTGTAGCGATGTCTCTGGTACTTTGTCTCACAGGATCCCCCTTAGGATCTCTTGTAGGGCTGGTTTAGTGGTGACGAATTCCTTCAGTTTTTGTTTGTTTGGGAAAACCTTTATCTCTCCTTCTATTCTAAATGACAGACTTGCTGGATAAAGCATTCTCGGCTGCCTATTTTTTTTGTTCATCACATTGAAGATATCCTGCCATTCCTTTCTGGCCTGCCACGTTTCAGTAGAGAGATCGGTCAGGAGTCTTATAGGTCTCCCTTTATATGTTAGAGCACGTTTATCCCTAGCTGCTTTCAGAATTTTCTCTTTATCCTTGTATTTTGCCAGTTTCACTATGATATGTCGTGCAGAAGATCGATTCAAGTTAGTCTGAAGGGAGTTCTCTGTGCCTCTTGGATTTCAATGCCTTTTTCCTTCCCCAGTTCAGGGAAGTTCTCAACTATTATTTCTTCAAGTATACCTTCAGCACCTTTCCTTCTCTCTTCCTCCTCTGGAATACCAATATGCGTAGATTATTTCTCTTTAGTGCATCACTTAGTTCTCTAATTTTCCCCTCATACTCCTGGATTTTTTAATCTTTTTCTCAGCTTCCTCTTTTTCCATAATTGTATCTTCTAGTTCACCTATTCTCTCCTCTGCCTCTTCAATCCGAGCCGTGGTCGTCTCCATTTTATTTTGCAGTTCATTGATAGCATTTTTTAGCTCCTCCTGACTGTTCCTTAATCCCTTGATCTCTGTAGCAATAGATTCTCTGCTGTCCTCTATACTGTTTTCAAGCCCAGCGATTAATTTTATGACTATTATTCTCAATTCACTTTCTTTTATATTGTTTAAATCCTTTTTGATCAGTTCATTAGCTGTTGTTATTTCCTGGAGTTTCTTTTGAGGGGAATTCTTCCGTTTAGTCATTTTGGATAGTCCCTGGAGTGGTTCGGAACTGCAGGGCACTTCCCCTGTGCTGTCTTGAATAATTTGCATTGGTGGGCGGGGCCACAATCAGACCTGATGTCTGCCCCCAGCCCACCGCTGGGGCCACAGTCAGACTGGTGTGTACCTTCTCTTCCCCTCTCCTAGGGGTGGGATTCACTGTGGGGTGGCGTGGCTCGTCTGGGCTACTTGCACACCGCCAGGCTTGTGGTGCTGGGGATCTGGCGTATTCGCTGGGGTGGATCGGCAAGGTGCACAGGGGCGGGAGGGGCAGGCTCAGCTCGCTTTTCCTTCAGTGATCTGCTTTGGGAGGGGCCCTGCGGCACCAGGAGGGAGTCAGACCCGCCAGAGGGATGGATCCACAGAAGCACAGCGTTGGGTGTTTGCGCGGTGCAAGCAAGTTCCCTGGGAGGAACTGGTTCCTTTTGGGATTTTGGCTGGGGGATGTGCAAAGGAGATGGCGCTGGTGAGTGCCTTTGTTTCCCACCAAACTGCGGTCTGTTGTCCGGTGCTCAACAACTCTCTCTCCCGTTGTCCTCCAGCCCTCCCGTTCTCTGAGCAGAGCTGTTAACTTATAACCTTCCAGATGTTAAGTCTTGCTTGCTGTTGGAACACACTCCGTCTGGCCCCTCCACTTTTGCAAGCCAGACTCGGGGCCTCTGCTTGGCCAGCGGTCTGCCCCTCCGCCCCAGCTCCCTCCCGCCATTCCATGTAGTGTGCACAGCCTCTCCTCCCTTCCTACCCTCTTCTGTGGGCCTCTCGTCTGCGCTTGGCTCCAGAGAAACCGTTCTGCTAAGTCTTCTGGTGGTTTTCTGGGTTATTTAGGCAGGTGTAGGTGGAATCTAAGTGATCAGCAGGACCTGGTGAGCCCAGCGTCCTCTTACGCCGTCATCTTCCCTCAATCCTAGATTGGATGACTTTTAAAGGTCCTTGTAACTCTCTGCCTTCAAGCTTTGGTCAGCAGTCCCAGGTTCTTTTCTCTTAGACTTAGAGTTACAAATCTAGTTCTAACTCTAACTTTGGCATATAGTAGGTGCTCAAGAAACATTGGTTCAGTAAATGACTTTGCAGAAAGTCTTCATGGTGTCTTCTTTTTTTCTCTTGCAGTTAAAAGAGCCAAATTCCAGGGTTCACCAGGTAAGGCCAGCCTTTAATTATTATGTCTTTTCCTTTCATACTTTCTCTCATTTAAAAGCAATCTTTTAAACAATCATTAATTTCATTTAATTCATTGATTAGACTAAGAAAATAATTTAAATTATTAACAATCAATATGGAGAGATGTTGGTCAAGGGGTACAAAGTTTCAGTTATGCAAGATGAATAATTTCTGGAGATTTAATGTACAATATCAGTGTGTTCATAATTAACGAGTGCTATATACTTGAAATTTGCTAAGAGGATAGATCTCAAGTTGTTATTGATCATATACACATTTGAAAATTGTGATTATGTGAGATGTGATGAATATATTAATCGGCTTGATTATGATGATTATTTCACAATGTATATGTATATCAAATCATCAAGTTGTACACTTTAAATACATACAATTTTAAGTTGCCAATTATACCTCAGTAAAGCTGGAACAAAAATCAGTGCTGTTGTAAAACTTTAAAGAGATCTGTCTGTATACCTATTTAGTGAAAACTTAGTCCCCATATCTCTTGGCCAACTCAGTTCTACTTCTCAGTAGTAATTATTTGGAGGTTTGTGTATACCTTTTCAGATTTTTTTGTGTGTATATGCATGTTTAAATAAATAGATTAACTTTGTGCAACCTGCTTTTATTCAAACAACACATCATGAAAATAAGTTGTTTAGAATTTTGTTGTAAATTTGTACCTGAGTTTCCTGATTGATGAATATTTAGTTGTTTCCAGTTTTTGCTATTATAAGCAATACATGTTTTTGTGCATATATCAGTGTCTGCTTTTGCAAATGTATCTGTATGCTAGAGTCCAGAAGCAGAGAATTGCTAGGCTGGAGGTATGCATTTTTTAAAAATTTGGTAGCTGCTGCCAAATTTCACTTAATGAAAGTTTTGGGGAGATTATACTCAGACCAAAAGTATATAAGCATTTATCCAAATCCTTACAAAGATTCAGTAATATGGAACTTTTTAATCTTTGCCCATCAGAAGGTGAGAATAGTATTTACATGTTTTAATATACATTTCCTTAATTGTGAATGCTAAGTTAGAGGGACTTAATGCTGGTTGCTGCTGGGGAAAATGGAAGGTACTGGGGATTACTGGGAAAAAATTCATGACTGGGAACCCATGGGAATCTGAAAAGCCAAACCTTGGGTACAACAGGAACTGAAAGAGTCTCTGAGCCTACTCCAGTCTCCACTAGCTAAATCTCTTTTCTTTCTGAGAATCTGTTCTGTTTTCCTTTCTCTTCTACCTGTCTTTCTATGCTTACCTTGTTTGCACACAGCCCATAATGGTTGCTCCAGTGGAATATATATGCATCTCCGACAACCATCAGTTGTCACTATTTCTTTGTTTTCCCTATTTAAAATCGTTTGAGAGGGAATTGGATTGTTTTCAGTTTTTTGCCAGTTCATGGATTGACTGTTTTTGAGTGGCATCTAAACCTGCTCTGATCAGCTATGATTGGATGTGGGGAGTAGAATACAGAATCATATGATAGAAAACATAGCTCAGTGGTCCACGACACTGCTACTGGATATGTATGGGATTCTCTTATGTGGGTGGGCTTGCATCCTCATAATAAAGTATAATTCTGGTGAACTTTCCATATCTAAGTATAGAACTATATGATTTTATAATGATTTCATAAGGATTTAATAGTAGTCATAATTAAACTTTTTTAAATTAATGTTTATTTATTTTGAGAGAGAGGGAGAGCATGGGCATGCAAGAGGGAGTGCACAAGTTGGGAGGGGCAGAGAGAGGAGAGAGAGGAAGAGAGGGAATCCTAAGCAGATTCTGAACTGTGAGCGCAGGGCCCAATGTGGGGCTTGATTGCATGAACTGTGAGATGATGACCTGAGCCAATAGCAAGAGTTGGACCCTCAACCGACTGAGCCACCCAGGTGCCCTAGTCATAATATTTAAAATGGCTATGATTTGGGGCGCCTGGGTGGCTCAGTCGGTTAAGCGGCCGACTTCGACTCAGGTCATGATCTCATGGTCCCTGAGTTCGAGCCCTGCGTCGGGCTCTGTGCTGACAGCTCGGAGCCTGGAGCCTGTTCCGGATTCTGTGTCTCCCTCTCTCTCTGCCCCTCCCCTGTTCATGCTCTCTCTCTGTCTCAAAAATAAATAAATGTTAAAAAGATAAAATGGCTATGATTTATTGAGCACTTGATATATCAGAGCATTGCCTAAATACTTTCATAAATGTCTTATTCTTATTTAATTATCACAACAAACTTAGAACATTGTATTCTCACTTTTATTATTAAAATAATTTTTTAAGTATAGCATAACATACAAAGTTAGGTTAGTTTTATGTGTACAACATAGTGATTCTACAAGTTTATACCTGTGTTCACCACAAGTGTAGCTACCACCTGTTACTACATAACACTATCACAATACCATTGCTTATATTCCTCATGCTGTGCATTTTATTCCTGTGACTTTTGCATTCTATAACTGGAAGTCTCTGTCTCCTGCTCCCCATTTTGCCCATCACCCACCACTGTGGCAACCATCAGTTCTCTGTGTTTATAGGTCTGATTCTGCTTTTTGTAAAACTACATAATTTTTATTTTTATTTATTTATTTTTAATTTTTTTAAACTACATAATTTTTAATGATGCTTAAGAGAAAGATTTACCTTGTGCTAGAAGTGCATGGCAGGGCCCATTTTCTCACACCCCTTACATTAGTTAATCATTTTAAACAATGTTTGCCAATTTGATGAGCCAAAAATGATTGTCTTTTTTCATTTTATGTTATGATTAATTTCTTACATAGAAAAGTGAACTCTTCAGTGCCTCTAACCATGGTTTATGCTAAAGTGGTACAGGGAGAGTGGTACAGGACTAGTGCTGTCTTAGGCACTAGTATTCAATTTATATTCTCAGGTTAGAGAATCTCCTTTTCCCAACTCTGCAGTAGTGTTGCTTTTTGTGTAAGTCGTGGTTTAGGCCAACCTGAATAAATTAAGCTGGGAATCCATTTCCTTTAGTAGGATTTTTTGCTCAAATCTTGTTCTGTCAATAGCAAGAGATAACCCTTCCTCTTCAATCCTTTACCACTTTTTCTTTTATGGTACTTCTTCATTTTACTAAATTTACATATCTTTTCTACTAGATCGATTATATTTGTTTTTTTCAAACTAAAGATGGGCTGTAATATCAATTTTGTTGGTTATGATGAATGTTTCAAAAGTTTAAATAAATTAGAATAGGATATATTAATGTATCCCAACTTGTATAAAGCTTTCATTTTCATTATGTATGTGTGTGTGTCTACAGGATCAAATATGTATTTCTGAAATTTGAAAAACTATTACAGTTTATACTTTTGAGAAGAGAGAATTAATGTTTTATAATTTTTTGCAGTTCTGTGGGCTTAGAATGATTCTGTATTGTACAGTATATAGTTTTATTTTTGCTTCAATTTCTAATACTTTAATTTGGATTACTCAGTTCCAAAGGGTTTGTGAGCTTGGGTAACAAATCTGAGCACTAAGTATTACATCTTCATCTTGTTTTTTTTTTTTGTTTTTTTTTTTTTGCATTTTTTTTTTTTAAAGATAAATTTAACACCTATGTGACCCTGAAAGTGCAGAATGTGAAGAGCACAACTGTAGCAGTTCGTGGTGATCAACCTTCTTGGGAACAAGATTTTATGTTGTAAGTACTTCAGAGTGGCAGCAGCATGCCTTACGAAAACTACAGAGTTAAACAGGAATAAGTGAGGTGTGTGGTGGGTGAAGTATATCTGTAGTTTTGTTCTCTCCTGGATTTGTTGTGTTTTTCTTTTAATTTGTTTTAATCTATTATTTTTTTTACAAAGAGGGTCTTTTTTTTTTTTTTTTTTTTAAGTTAACATACAGTGCAATAGTGGTTTCAGGAGTAGAATTCACTAATTCATCACTTACATACAGTACTCAATGCTCACCATAACAAGTGCCCTCCTTAGTTACCCATCTAGCCTGCCTCCACCCACCTCCCTCCATCAACCTTTAGTTTGTTCTCTATTGCTAAGTGTCTCTTGTAATTTGTTTCCCTCTCTTTTTCTTCCTCTGCTTCCCCTATGTTCATCTGTTTTGTTTTTTTAAATTCCACATATGATTGAAATCATATGGTATTTGTCTCTCTCTGATTGACTTATTTTGCTTAGCAAAATACATTCCAGTTCCATCCACATCATTGCAAATGAAAAGACTTCATTGTTTTTGATGGCTGAGTAATATTCCATTGTGTGTGTGTGTGTGTGTGTGTGTGTGTGTGTGTGTCTGTGTGTGTGTATGTGCGCGCACGCACGCGTGCTCATGCATATATCCAGTGAAGAAATGGGCAGAAGATATGAGTAGACGTTTTTCCAAAGAAGACATCCACATGGCAAACAGACACATGAAAAGATGGTCAACATCACTCATCATCAGTGAGTGATGCGTGAGTGCATATTCACATGTGCAGGCACATGCACACACACACACACACACACTACATCATCTTTATCCATCATCATTCAGTAGACATTGGGGTTCTCTCCACAGTTTGACTATTGTTGATAATGCTGCTATAAGCATTGGGGTGGGCATGTACCCCTTCAAATCTATATTTCTATATCCTTTGGGTAAATACCTAATAGTACAGTTGCTGGATCATAGGTATTCCCATTTTTAGTTTCTTGAGGAACCTCCGTACTGTTTTCCCGAGTGACTGCACCAGTTTGCATTCCCACCAGCAATGCGAGAGGGTTTCCCTTTCTCCACATCCTTGCCAACACCTGTTGTTGTCTGAGTTGTTAATTTTAGCCACTCTGACTGGTGTGAGGTGGTATCTCAATGTGTTTTTGATTTGTATTCCCTGATGATAAGTGATGTTGAGCATCTTTTCATGTGTTGGTTGGCCATCTGAATGTCTTCTTTGGAAAAATGTCTATTCATATCTTCTGCCCATTTTTTCACTGGATTATTTCTTAACTGGGTGTTGAGTTTGACAAGTTCTTTATAAATTTTGGATAGTAACCCTTTATCCAATATGTCATTTGCAAACATCTTTTCCCATTCTGTAGGCTGACTTTTAGTTGTGTTGATTGTTTCCTTTGCTGTGCGGAAGCTTTTTATCTTGATGAAGTCCTAATAGTTCATGTTTGCTTTTGTTTTCCTTACCTATGGTGACATGTCTAATAAGAGGTTGCTCTGGCCCAGGTCAAAGAGGTTGCTGCTGTGTTCTCCTCTAGATGTTGATTGTTTCCTGTCTCACATTTAGGTCTTTCATCCATTTTGAGTTTATTTTTGTGTATTTTTGCATGTTGCCATCCAGTTTTTCCAGCACCATTTGTTGTAGAGACTGTCTTTTTTCCATTGGATATTCTTTCCTGCTTTGCCAAAGATGAGTAGACCATATAGTTCTGGGTCCATTTGTGGGTTTTCTGTTCTGTTCCATTGATTGATGTGTCTGTTTTTGTGCCAGTACCATCCTGTCTTGACGACAACAGCTTTGTAATTTGGCTTGAAATCTGGAATCATTATGCCTTCAGTTTTGTGTTTCTTTTTTTCAGGATTGCTTTGGCTATCTGGGATCTTTTGTGGTTCCATACAAATTTTAGGATTGTGTGATCTAGCTTTGTGAAGAATGATGGTGGTATTTTTTTAATGTTTATTTATTTGAGAGAGAGAGAATGGGAGTGAGTGGGGGAGGGGCAGAGAGAGAGGGGATAGGATCTGAAGCTGGCTCTGTGCTGACAGCAGAGAACCCAGTGTGGGTCTCGAACTCACAAACTGTGAGATCATGACCTGAGCTGAAGACAGACACTGAACCCACTGAGCCACCCAGGCGCCCCTGCTGGTGGTATTTTGATGAGGATTGCATTAAATATGTAGATTGCTTTGGGTAGTATAGATATTTTAACAGTGTTTGTTTTTCTAATCCATGAGCATGGAATATTTTCCATTTCTTTGTATCTTCTTCAATATCTTTAATAAGTCTTCTATAGTTTTCAGAGTACAGATCTTTTACCTATTTAGTTAAATTTATTGCTGGGTATCTTACTGTTTTTGCTGCACTTGTATATGTGATCGATTGCTTAATTTCTTTCTCTGCTGCTTTGTTATTAGTGTACAGAAATGCAGCAGATTTCTCCAAGTTGATTTTATATCCTGCAATTTGCTGAACTCATGTATTAGTTCTAGCCTTTTTTTTGGTGGTGTCTTTGAAGTTTTCTACATAAACTATCATGTTGTCAGCAAATAGTGAAAGTTTGATTTCTTCCTTGCTGATTTGGATGCTCTTTATTTCTTTTTGTTGTCTGATTACTGAGGCTTAGGCTTCCAGTACTATGTTGAATAGTAATGGTGAGAGTGGGCATCCTTGTCTTGTTCCTCACCATAGGGGAAAGGCTCTCAGTTTTTCCCCATTAATGATGATATTAGCTATGGGGCTTTTGTATATGGCCTTTTTTTTTTAATTTTATTTTTTAAAATTTATATCCAAATTAGTGAGCATATAGTGCAACAATGATTTCGGGAGTAAATTCCTTAGTGCCTCTTACCCATTTAGCCCATCCCCCCCTCCCACAACCCCTCCAGTAACCCTCTGTTCTCCATATTTAAGAGTCTCTTATGTTTTGTCCCCTTCCCTGTTTTTAT
Source organism: Panthera pardus (assembly GCF_024362965.1). NCBI lineage: Eukaryota > Metazoa > Chordata > Mammalia > Carnivora > Felidae > Panthera > Panthera pardus. The sequence goes on from NW_026526766.1 coordinate 56,689,211, forward strand.
ATTATTTTTGCTTTCCTTCCCTTATGTTCATCTGTTCTGTGTCTTAAAGTCCTCATATGAGTGAAGACATATGATATTTGGTTTTCTCTGAATAATTTCGCTTAGCATAATACCCTCCAGTTCCATCCATGTAGTTGCAAATGGCAAGATTTCATCCTTTTTGATTTGATTGCTGAGTAATACTCCACTGTATGTGTGTGTGTATGTATATATATACACCACATCTTCTTTATCCATTCATCCATCCATGGGCATTTGGGCTCTTTCCATACTATGGCTATTGTTGATAGTGCTGCTATAAACATTGGGGTGCCTGTGTCCCTTTAAAACAGCACACCTGTATCCCTTGGATAAATGCCTAGTAGTGCAATTGCTGGGTTGTAGGATAGTTCTATTTTTAGTTTTTTGAGGAACCTCCATACTGTTTTCCAGAGTGGCTGCACCAGTTTGCATTCCCACCAGCAATGCAAAAGAGATCCTCTTTCTCCACATCCTCGCCAACATCTGTTGTTGCCTGAATTGTTAATGTTAGCCCTTCTGACAGGTATGAGGTGGTATCTCGTTGTGGTTTTGAATTGTATTTTCCTGATGATGATTGATGTCGAGCATTTTTTGATGTGTTGGTTTGCCATCTGGATGTCTTCTTTGGAGAAGTGTCTATTCATGTCTTTTGCCCACTTCTTCACTGGATTATTTGTTTTTTGGGTGTTGAGTTTGATAAGTTCTTTATAGATTTTGGATACTAACCCTTCATCTGATATGTCATTTGCAAACATCTTTTCCCATTCTGTCAGTTACCTTTTAGTTTTGCTGATTGTTTCCTTCGCTGTGCAGAAGCTTTTGATTTTGATGAGGTCCCAATAGTTCATTTTTGCTTTTGTTTCCTTTGCCTCTGGAGAGGTGTTGAGTAAGAAGTTGCTGCAGCTGAGGTCAAAGAGGTTTTTGCCTGCTTTCTCCTCGAGGATTTTGATGACTTCCTGTCTTATGTTGAGGTCTTTCATCCATTTTGAGTTTATTTTTGTGTATGGTGTAAGAAAGTGGTCCAGGTTCATTTTTCTGCATGTCGCTGTCCAGTTTTCCCAGCACACTTGGCTGAAGAGATTGTCTTTATTCCATTGGATATTCTTTCCTGCTTTGTCAAAGATTAGTTGGCCATGCATTTGTGGGTCTATTTCTGGGTTCTCTATTCTGTTCCATTGATATGAGTGTCTGTTCTCGTGCTAGTACCATACTGTCTTGATGACTACAGCTTTGTAATACAGCTTGAAGTCTGGGATTGTGATGCCTCCTGCTTTTTTTTTTTTTTTTTTCCCAGATTGCTTTGGCTATTCAGGGTCTTTTCTGGTTCCATATAAATTTTAGGATTATTTGTTCTAGCTCTGTGAGGAATGCTGGTGTTATTTTGATAGGGATTGCATTGAATATGTAGATTGCTTTGAGTAGTATCAACATTTTAACAATATTATTTCTTCCTGTCCAGGAGCTTGGAATCTTTTTCCATTTTTTTGTGTCTTCTTCAATTTCTTTCATAAGCTTTCTATAGTTTTCAGTGTATAGATTTTTTCACCTTTTTGGTTAGATTTATTCCTAGGTATTTTATGGGTTTTGGTGCAACTGTAAATGGGATCGATTCCTTGATTTCTCTTTCTGTCGCTTCATTGTTGGTGTATAGGAGTGCAACCAATTTCTGTGCATTGATTTTATATCCTGCAACTTTGCTGAATTCATGAATCAGTTCTAGCAGTTTTTTGGTGGAATCTTTAGGGTTTTCCATATAAAGTATCACGTCATCTGGGAAGAGTGAACATTTGACTTCCTCCTGGCCAATTTGGATGCCTTTTATTTCTTTGTGTTGTCTGATTGCGGAGGCTAAGACTTCCAATACTATGTTGAATAACAGTGGTGGGAGTGGCCATCCCTGTCTTGTTCCTGACCTTAGGGGGAAGCTCTCTGTTTTTCCCCATTGAGGATGATATTAGCATTGAGTCGTTCATATATGGCTTTTATGATCTTGAGGTATGCTCCTTCTATCCCTACTTTCTTGAGGGTTTTTATCAAGAAAGGATGCCATATTTTGTCAAATGCTTTCTCTGCATCTATTGAGAGGATCATTTGGTTCTTTTCCTTTCTTTTATTGATGTGATGAATCACGTTAATTGTTTTGCGGATATTCAACCAGCCCTGCATCCCAGGTATAAATGCCACTTGGTTGTGGTGAATAATATTTTTAATGTATTGTTGGATCCAGTTGACTAATATCTTGTTGAGGATTTTTGCATCCATGTTCATCAGAGAAATTGGTCTATAGTTCTTTCTGGTGGGGTCTCTGTCTGGTTTTGGAATCAAGGTAATGCTGGCTTCATAGAATGAGTTTGGAAGTTTTCCTTCCATTTCTATTTTTGGAACAACTTCATGAGAATAGGTGTTAACTCTTCCTTAAATGTTTGGTAGATTCCCTTGGAAAGCCATCTGGCCCTGGACTCTTGTTTTTGGGAGATTTTTGATTACTAAGTCGATTTCTTTACTGGTTATGGGTCTGTTCAAATCTGCTTCAGTTTTGGTAGTGTATATGTTTCTAGGAATTTTTGCATTTCTTCCAGATTGCCCATTTTATTGGTGTATAATTGCTCATAATATTCTCTTATTAATGTTTTTATTTCTGCTGTGTTCGTTGTGTTCTCTTTCATTCTTGATTTTATTTGGGTCCTTTCCTTTCTCTTTCTTTTTTTTTTTTTTTTTTATTAAAAAAATTTTTTTAAAATGTTTTATTTATTTTTGAGACAGGGAGAGACAGAGCATGAACAGGGGAGGGTCAGAGAGAGGGCGACACAGAATCTGAAACAGGCTCCAGGCTCTGAGCTGTCAGCACAGAGCCTGAGGCGGGGCTCGAACTCATGGACCATGAGATCATGACCTGAGTCGATGTCGGCTGCTTAACCGACTGAGCCACCCAGGCGCCCCTCCTTTTTCTTTTTGATCAACCTGGCTAGTGGTTTATCAGTTTTGTTAATTCTTTCAAAGAACCAGCTTCTGGTTTCATTGATCTGTGTTTTTTTGGTTTCAGTAGCATTAATTTCTGCTCTAATATTATTTAATGTCTTCTGCTGGTTTTGGCTTTTATTTGCTGTTCTTTTTCCAGCTCTTTAAGGTGTAAGGTTAGGTTGTGTATCTGAGCTCTTCCTACTTTAGGAAGGCCTGGATTGCTATATACTTTGCTCTTATGACTGCCTTTCTTGTGTTCCAGAGGTTTTGGATTGTGGTGTTATCATTTTCATTGGCTTCCATATACTTACTATTTTATTTATTTATTTTTTTAATTTTAATTTTAATTTATTATTTTTAGATTTTTTTTAAAAATTTACATTGAAATTAGGTAGCATATAGTGCAGCAATGATTTCAGGAGTGGATACCTTAGTGCCTCTTACCCATTTAGCCCATCCCCCCTCCCATAACCCCTCCAGTAACCCTCAGTTTGTTCTCCATATTTAAGAGTCTCTTTTGTTTTGTCCCCTTCCCTGTTTTTACCATATACTTCTTAATTTCTTCTTTAACTTCTTGGTTAGCCCATTCATTGTTTAGTAGGATGTTCTTCAGTATCCAAGTATTTGTTACCTTTCCAAAATTTTTTCTTGTAGTTGATTTCGAGTTTCATAGCATTGTGGTCTGAAAATATGCATGGTATGATCTCGATCTTTTTCTACTTGCTGAGGGCTGGTGTGTCCCAGTATGTGGTCTATTCTGGAGAACATTCCATGTGCACTGGAGAAGAATGTATATTCTGCTGCTTTAGGATGAAATGCTCTGAATATGTCTGTTAAGTCCACCTGGTCCAGTGTGTCATTCAAAACCATTGTTTTCTTGTTGATTTTTTGATTAGATAATCTGTCTATTGCTGTGGGTGGTATGTTGAAGTCTACTATAATGATATTAGTATCAATGAGTTTCTTTATGTTTGTGATTAATTGATTTATATATCTGGGTGCTGCCACATTTGGTGCATAAATGTTTACAATTGTTAGGTCTTCTTGGTGGATAGACCCCTTGATTATGATATAATGCCCTTTTGGATCTCTTGATACAGTCTTTATTTTAAAGTCTAGATTGTCTGATATAAGTGTGGCTACTCTGGCTTTCTTTTGTTTACCATTAGCATGGTAGACGGTTCTCCATCCCCTTAACCTCAATCTGAAGGTGTCTTTAGTTCTAAAGTGGGTCTCTTGTAAACAGCATATAGATGGATCTTGTTTTCTTATCCATTCTGTTACCCTGTGTCTTTTGATTGGAGCATTGAATCCATTGACCTTTAGAGTGAGTACTGAAAGATATGAATTTATTGCCATTATGATGCTTGTAGAGTTGGAGTTTCTGGTGGTGGTCTCTGGTGCTTTCTAATCTTTTGTTGCTTTTGAGATATATATATATATATATTTTTTTTTTTTTTTTTCATCTTTTCTTCCCTCAGAGAGTCCCCCTTAAAATTTCTTGCAGTGGTCACAGTGGTTTAGTGGTCACAAACTCCTTTAATTTTTGTTTGTCTGGGAAACTTTTAATCTCCTTCTATTTTGAATGACAGCCTTGCTGGATAAAGAATTCTTGGCTGCATATTTTTCTAATTCAGCACATTGAATATATCCTGCCACTCCTTTCTGGCCTTCCACGTTTCTGTGGCTAGGTCTGCTGCAAACCTGATCTGTCTTCTCTTGTAGGTTAAGAGAACTTAACTTTTTTTTCTCTTGCTGCTTTCATGATTTTCTCCATGCCTGAGTATTTTGTGAATTTGACTGTGATGTGCCTTGTTGATGGCCGGTTTTTGTTGAATCTAATGGGGGTCCTCTGTGCTTCCTGGATTTTGATGTCTGTGTCTTTCCCCAGGTTAGAAAAGTTTTCTGCTATGATTCGCTCACATAACCCTTCTACCCCTATTTCTCTCTCTTCCTCTTCTGGGACTCCTGTGATTCTGATGTTGTTCCTTTTTAATGAGTCACTGATTTCTATAATTCTTAAATATGCTCTTTTGCCTTAATCTCCCTTTTTTTTTTTCTGCTTCATCATTCTCCGTAAGTTTGTCCTCTGTATAGCTGATTCTCTGTTCTGCCTCATCCATCCTTGCCACCACAGCATGCATTCGTGATTGCAGCTCAGTTATAGCATTTTTTATTTCATCCTGACTAGTTTTTACTTCTTTTATCTCTGCAGAAAGGGATTCTAATCTATTTTTGACTCCAGCTAGTATTCTTATTATCGTGATTTTAAATTCTGGTTCAGACATCTTGCTTGTACATGTGTTGGTTAAGTCCCTAGCTGTCTTTTTTTCCTGCTCTTTCTTTTATGGTGAATTCCTTTGTTTCGCCATTTTGAAGGGAGAAAAGGAATTAATGAGGTAGAACAAATGAAAATTAAAAAAAACCAAAAAATTAAAATTAAAAAATTAAACACATACACAAAATCGAATAAATGATGTCAGATCATAGGTGTGTTTTGGTCTGCATGTTGAAAGTGGCTAGATAGATTAGAGAAACAAGGGGAAAAAAAGAAAAAAAAAGGAAATCGTTTGAAAATTTGAAAAAATGATTACACTGAAGTAGACTAAAATGAAATGATAGAAGTAAAATAGTATTTGAAAAAATTTACACCAAAGTAAAAAATATAGTAGAAAGAAAATTAAAGAAAAATATTTTTAATAAAAATGAATTTTTTTCTTTCTGTATTCAAGAAAAAGAACAGAAACAAAAAAGAAAAAACAGGAAAAGCGTTTGAAAATTTGAAAAAGTGAATACACTGTAGTAGACTAAAATAAAATGATGAATTAAAATCGAATTTGAAAAACTTTCACAAAAGTAAAAAATATAGTAAGAAAAATTAAAAATATTTTAAATAAAAATTGAAGATAAAAATGAATTTTTTCTCTTTCTGTACTGAAGAAAAAGAAAAGAAATGAAAAATTAAAAAAAGGAAATCCTTTGAAAATTTGAAAAAGTGAATACATTGAAGTAGACTAAAATAAAATGATGGAAGTAAAATTTAATTTGAAAAAATTTACATAAAGGTTAAAAATATAGTAAAAATTTAAAAAAATTTTTAATAAAAATTGAAAATTAAAATGAATTTTTTCTCTCTGCTTAATTCTGTGGTTTTGGTTGTGCAGATTGTTGTGCTAATTCTCAGATCAGTTTTCTAGGTGTGTAGGATTGTTTAGTGTTGGTCTGGCTGTATTTCATGGACACGAGACACACAAAAACTTCCATGCTGTTCTGCCATCTTGGCTCCCTCCTCCACCTCAGTGAGTTTCTTTATGTCAGTATTTGATTTATATATTTGGGTGCTCCATGTTGTGGCATAGATGTTTACAATTGTTAGATCTTGTTGATTGATAGACCCCTTAATTGTGTTATAATGCCCTTCTTTATCTCTTATTACAGTCTTTGTTTTAAAATCTAGTTTGTAGGGGGGCACCTTGGTGGCTCAGTTGGTTAAGCGTCAGACTTTGGCTCAGGTCATCATCTCATGATATGTGAGTTCTAGCCCTGCATCGGGTTCTCTGCTCTCAATGCAGAGACGCTTCAGAACCTCTGTCTGTCTCTTTCTCTCTGCTCTTCCCCAGCTCTCACATGTGCACTCTCTCAAAAATAAACAAATATTAAATAAACATTAAAAAAATCTAGTTTGTCTTATATAAGTGTGGTTACTCCACATAAAAAAAAATTTAAAATGTATGGCTACTCCAGCTTTCTTTTGACCTTCATTAGCATGATAGATGCTTCTCCATCCCCTCACTTTCAATCTGCAGGTGTCTTTAGGTCTAAAATGAGTCATTCATAGGCAGCATACAGGGGCCTCTTGTTTTTTTTAAATCCATTCTGATACCGTATGTTGTTTGATTGGAGCATTTAGTCCATTTATATTCAGAGTGATTAATGAAAAATATGAATTTAGTGCTCTTGTGTTATTGTAGAATTGGTGATTTTGGTCATGCTCTCTGGTCCTTTCTAGTTTTTGTTGCTTTGTCTTTTTTTTTTTTTTCCCCCATTCAAAGAGTCTCCCTTAAAATTTCTTATAGGGTTTAATGGTCACAAACTTTTTTTGTTTTTGTTTGGGAAGCTCTTTATCTCTCCAGTTGGAATGACAGCCTTGATCTATAGAGTATGCTTGGCTGCATATTTTTCCCATTCAGCGCATTGAATATATCTTGCCATTCCTTTCTGGCCTGCTAAATTTCTGTGGACAGATGTGCTGCAAACCTGATCTGTCTTCCATTGTAGATTAAAAACTTTATTTCCCTTGCTGCTTTCAGGATTCTTTCCTTGTCTGTGTATTTTGTGAATTTGACTATGATATGCCTTGGTGGTGGTTGACTTTTGTTGAATTTAACAGGAGATCTCTGTGCTTCTTGGATTTTGATGTTTGTATCCTTCCTCAGATTAAGGAAGTTTTCAGTTCTAATTTGTTTACATAAGCCGCCTTCACCCTTTCTCTCTTTTTCTTCTGGGATTCCTATGTTATGAATATTATTATGTTTTATTAAATCAGTGAGTTCCCTAAGTCTGCCTTCATAATCCCTGACCTTTGTTTCCCTCTTCTTTTCAGGTTCATTATTTTTCAAATTTTATCTTCCATATCACTAATTTGCTCCTCTGCCTCATCTGTCCTTGTTTTTATGGCCTTCATTTGTGTTTGCATCTGGTTATAGCATTTTTAATTTTGGCCTGACTAGATACTAGTTCTTTTATCTCTGCAGAAAGGGATTATCTGGTGTCTTCTATGTTTTTTTCACACCCAACTAGTATCCTTATAATCGTTGTTTTAAATTCTAGTTCAGACATCTTACTTAAATCTACATTGATTAAATCCCTGGCCATCATTTCTCCTTTCTTTTGAGGTGAATTCCTCTGTCTTATTATTTTGGAGGAAGAAAAAAACAATGATAATACAATGAGATAAAAAATTTTAAAAATGAAATAAAGAATGCTAGAACCTATGTGTGTGTTTATAAAAAAAAAAAAAAAAAAAAAAATTTGGTCTTGAATCCAAGAAGTAAAAGAAGAGAAAAACAACAAAACAAATACAGAAACAACAACTGAAAAGTACAAACAAACAAAGAACCCAAATGAAGCTAGATCCAGTTTCCTTTGCAGCACTCTATGGTCAGCAGACTAAACTTGTGGAAGGGATTGTGCTGGTGTTCTGAGGGAGGAGCCTGCTGCTCTGATTCTCAGGAGGACTTGCCTTAGTGGACATGTGCCTAGAGGGTGCAGGGGAGTGGAAGGTGTAACAGTTTTGTTTGGTGTAACAGTTTTATTCTCCACTTGGTGGTGCTGTTTATCTTACTAGGGTCAGTCAGTGTTGGTGGGCTAAAGGTGAAAATGGTTCATTCCCCGCCCCCCCCCCCCCCCCCCCCCCCCCCCCCCCCCCCCGTCTTCACAGTGGGAAGTTCACACCCTCACAGGTGTGTGATCAATCACCCCTCATGTGCGCCCCGTGTGTCCTCTGCTCCCATCAGCTCCCTGCCTTTTCCCTGTGTCCCAGCTGTCCACCTACCAGCTTTTCCAGAGCTTTATCTTAGGCACTGCTGTGTTTCAAAACCCTGCACTTCCAAGACCCCTGCGGTTTGGATCCACAGTGATCTGGGGGTGGGTCTCACTGTGCTGTGGCCAGGGCAGGCTTATCGCAGAAAATGATCATGTCACTGCGCAGCAGCTTCTCCCCCTTTCCCTCTCTCTTGTCCACGAAGATGGCTTCCTCACCTCTGCAGCATCTAAGCTCTTTTCTCCCCCAGTGTACCTCTCTGTACTATGTACCTGCCACATTCTTTCTTTCAAATGATGCAGATTGTTCTGTTAATCCTCAAATTGGTTTCCTAGGTGTTCAAAATGGTTTGATGTTGATCCATCTCTGTTCAAGGGAGGAGGCAAACCCAAGGTCCCCTTACTACTATGTCATCTTAACTCCTCCCTGCCCCATTTTATTTCTAAAGTACTCTCTACACCCAATGTGAGGTTTGAATTTATGACCCCAATATGAAGAGTTGCATGCAACACTGACTGAGCCAGCCAGGCACCCCCATGCCTTTTTAAATTATAAAGTAGATTTATCTCTAGCCTCCTTGAAATGTGAAGATCATTCCAGTAGTATCCCTGGAGTAAATTTGTCTCTTGGATTTGTAATCTATTCTATCTTATATGAATTATGAATGCAAGTAAACTCCCAATTAATTCGGTAAATATACTACCTAGTCAGATTTTCCCAGTGGTCAGAATTATGAAATAGTATAATATACTTAGCATGATATTAGATAGAATTTAAATCTTGCTTCAGTTCTCAGAAGGCTCCTTGAAGGTATGTGGTTATGCTTGTGTGTATGTGAGAGAGAGAGATATGGACAGAGAATGAGTGTATGTGTATACACCTGGATTGCCTGCTATAGAAGATGAGCATTTCTGTGCTTAAAATCCTTTTGCTTTATGGAGTGAAATGTCATACCTTCCTCTAATTAATAAAAATGAGTAACAATTAGTAGAATTTCTTGTATATGACACAAAAATTAATATATTACGATTGTAAGCTCTAGCTTTAAAAAATTTGGCACTTGGGTCGCTCAGTCAGTTAAGCATCCAGGTCTTGATTTCAGCTCAGGTCATGATCTCAGAGTTCATGGAATCGAGCCCTGCACTGGGATCTGTGCTGACAGCATGGAGCCTGCTTGGGATTCTCTCTCCCCCTCTCTCTACCTCTCCCTCACTCTTTCTCTCAAAATAAACACATGAACTTAAAAAAGAAAAAAGAGAATACTAAGGGGTGCCTGGGTGGCTCAGTTGGTTGCACGGCCAACTTTGGCTCAGGTCATGATCTCATGGTTCCTGGGTTTGAGCCCTGTTGCGGGCTCTGTGCTGACAGCTCAGAGCCTAGAGCCTGCTTTGGATTCTGTGTATCCTTCTCTCTCTGCCTCTCCCCTGTTTGGCTCTGTCTCCGCCTGTCTCTCAAAAATGAATAAATGTTAAAAAAAAAAAAAAAGGGGGGGGGAGAAATTTATAGAATATCATTTTTTTGAGAGAGAGAGAGAAAGAGAATGTGTGCATGCATCAGTGGGGGAGGGACAGAGTGGGGGGGAGAGAGAATCCCAAGCAGGCTCCCAAGCAGTGCACAGCCTGATATGGGGCTCGAACCCACAAACTGTGAGATCATGACTTGAGCCAAAATCAAGAGTTGGACGCCCAACCAACTGAACCACCCACGCACCCCTAGAATATCATTTTTTTTTGTTTATGTTGAAAGAGCAAGAGAGAAAACATGAGTGGGGGATGGGCAGAGAGAGAGAGGTAGTGCAGAGCCCAGTGCAGGTCTTGAACTCGTGAACCATGAGATCATGAACTGAGCCAAATCAGATGCATAACCAACTGAGCCACCCAGTTGGCCCTGGAATATAATTTTGAAGGACTAGGCAAATCACTGAGTTCTTTAAAGGTCTTTTTTTCCCCTTTCTTTTCTTTTTCTTTCTTTCTTTTTTTCTCTTTCTTTCTTTCTTTCTTTCTCTCTCTCTCTCTCTCTCTCTCTTTTTCTTTCTCTGTCTCTCTCTGTCTCTCTCTGTCTCTCTCTCTCTCTCTCTTTTGAGAGAGACAGACAGACAGATGGAGAGAGAGAATCTTTAGCAAGCTCCATGCCCAATGCAGGGTTTAGGGCTCCATCCCATGACCGTGAGATCATGACCTAACCAAAATCAAGAGTAGGTCAGTCAACCAACTAATCTACCTTGGGGTACCACGTCTGTCTTTCTTACAAGATTATGCTTGTTTTCTGGGAAGTTAGGAATGAGGGTGTCAAACAAGAAAATGTATTAAAATTGCTGTGAGATTTGAAGTTGAAAATAAAATTGCTTTACAAGTATTATAGTGCATCTCAGAGGCGCAAAGGGATGATTATTTTCTTGTAGATACATTCCAATCCTTTGGACTTTTAATAAATTGTTTCTTATAATACCATTTAGCAAACTTGTTTAGAAAGAGTTAAAAGGTAAGATTATGAGGTGTTGGGTTAAGACAGTAGTGGAAGGGATAGTTAGGAGAAGAAGGAAAGAAGATGTTAAAGAGGTAGACTTTTCTTACATGATTGGAGAGGTGTTACACTATTTACTAGGATACCGGACATAATAAGGTCAGTTGTAGACAAGCTTATATTTGGGGTTCTTACAGGACTAGTAGGAAGAGAGGTACAGAAGATGGTTAGGAACTTAAACGTGGCACTCAGGAAAGAAGTCTGGATTGGAGAAGTATTTTGATCAGTTTGAGCTGTAGGTGTAGATGAGAAGTCTTAGGGAGAGAGTAAATTGGGGAAAGGGCCTGGGGTAAAGCCTGGAGAGCACCAGCATTTAAAGTGGGACAGAGGGAGTGAAAAAGAAATGAACAGAGAGATAGAGAAATAGGACATAGTGGTGTCCTGGAAGCTGAGAGAGAACTGGGGCTTCAAGAAGAAAGAGGGCAAGTGATGTCACATTTCTCACTGGTTGCCTCTCTCTCAAGATTATAAACCATATTCATTCCCTTTCTCAGTTGCAATGTTGTGAAAATGAGACCATGCGTTCCTTTCTTTATACATGTAGTATGCAAAGTTAGCTATGAGTGGTTTATTCAAGTCTCTTCCTGTGGCTATGACATATAAACCTAGCAATCCTACTTTCTTCTGACCTCCAATTGCCAGTAATAATCACTTACTATTATAACTCTTCACAGTATGTGAAACCTAGCCATCAGCAGCCTCTCATCAGCATAACTAGCTTTATTCTTATGTGTTTATTTTCAAATTTCCCCTGCACTTCCTCTTTCAACCTTTCTGCTATACTGTGAATTTTTTTCATCTCCCACCTGGAGATGCTGTGAAGTTTGCTGTCTCCTCTGTTACCCATGGATTTTATTAGCTACGTTTTCCTCTTTTCTGCTCTTATTCCTTATTCATCCTACCCTGTTCTTTTGTCACTGGCGGCTCCATTGCTGGTCTCTTGTCTCTCTTTCTCTTTTTTCCTGATGTATTATGTGTCAGTATCTAATACTCATTTTTGTATTTCTCATTATTTATCTTTAATATTTCTGTATCTTATTTCCAGGACTAGATTATTCATTAAAGGGAAATTAGGGAGGGCATCTTTACTTAGAATTTGTTTAGCCCAAAATCTTATATACAGGTATGCACATATACTGTTGATTAATTAATAGAGAAAAGAAGCTCCCCCAGAGCTCTGGGGACAAGGCATAAACAGAGCTCTCAGACTTCTTTTAGTTGGGTCTGCTGAACACACATAGGTGAGATAAGAAACTTATTGTAGAAGATATCCTCATTGTTTGAGTTTTCTTCCCCAGGTTTCCTTGCAGAAAAGATTTTTTTTCTTTATCCAAGTTAATCTGTAAAGACCTCTATTTTTTTCATCAATTGGATTGAGATGTTGTTTAGGACTTGCATTAGGAACATTACGAATGTATCCCCGTGCAGTTTTTCTTTTCCAGATTAAAGAGATGTGGGGTTGTCATGTTTCTTTTCTAAGGCTAATCGATTATTTAGGCTGAATGAAGCTGTGTGACAGAAAGCTTAGTTTTACCACACTGTGAACACCTTAACTGAGTGGGTGAGTTTAGTCACCTACTTTGTGACTTTGAATAGCTCTACAGTTAGCTTGGAAGGTTTTAGAGACAGGAATTGGGTCCTGTATTGTGTGTCTTGCCCATAGCACCAAATCATATGTATTATATGTGCTCAGGAAGCATTAATTAAATAGACAAATGAACTCATTAGTACATTGTTCTATTGTATTTATGTAAAGGTAAATTTTCTTTGCTTCACTTGTTTTCAACACACTTGATGAGAATTCTGTGGTTGTAATACCACATCCTAAACATGTGAATCTGAGAACATGTATCTTTAGAACACAGAAACCAAGCTTTCTCTGAAGTGTGAACTTGAAACTTTAGGTGAGGAATAGCTATTGTCTTCTTGAGAATACCTTTCTGCTTTTTCCTCTAGAATTGGCCTTTTCTCATCTTTCTTACATTTCCTTTCAAATAATCCTGTATTTCAATAAGCGCTTTTTGGAGAATGTTTTTAGCATTAATGTAAGTGGTTGTTCCACTTTAAGACTATAATTTGAGTTAGCCCTTCTAAGTTGATAATCTACCATGTATGATGCTGTTTTTGCTTACTGGTTATGTGGTTCTTTCTGGAATGATTTCTTTTCGAAAAAATATTTTCCTAGTTATTATAGGAAAATCACTGTGTCAGTCACTATCCTGTGATAAACATTTTGTTTATATGTAACATTGTCTACTTTAACTGATAATGACCAGTGGGTTCTCCAGGGGCCGAGTGATGTGAACTGGCACACTCTAGTGTCCCTTACCTGCCTCTGACCACAAGGACCCATCACAATTAGATATTCTCAGGGGCCCTTTTGCTTCTGCTTAGAATCCCTTTCATAAATTTTGTTAAGAAGCTTTGATTTTTCCTAAGTTTCCTGCATATAGTTTGTAAGTGTAAGTTGAGGGCAGTGTTACTATTCATAATAAAACTGTTTAGTATGTAGAGACTGTAAGCATGCAGACCTGGCATTAATGACCTCCTTACTTACCTTAATTTTTTTGTGTGTGAAAATGCATTAATCTAACCATGTTTGTAGCTCCAGAGGAGAGGGAACAGATGGACAAAGCTTTTTGTTATGGATACTTACATAGTTTTCTAGGAACCTAAAGAATGGTTGTAGCGTTCTGGGACATTTTGATTTTCCCTGATGATAGGATCCTGGTGAGAAAGTATTTAAGGTTTAGCAAAACCTTGAATATAGTAGATATATGATTCATATAATCTGGCTTTTTTTTTTTTTAAGTAACCTCTACACCTAACACGGGGCTCAAACTCACAACCCCTATATCAGGAGTCACATGCTTTTCCTGAGCCAGCCAGGCACCGCTGTCTGGCTTTCTTTAAAGGGCTTTCTTCTTTCCTTTAGTGAGATTAGTCGCCTGGACCTGGGTCTGAGTGTGGAGGTATGGAACAAAGGACTGATCTGGGACACCATGGTGGGGACCGTGTGGATTGCACTGAAGACGGTTCGTCAGTCGGATGAGGTCAGTCAATGCATTGCCCATTTGGAGGTACATTTCTAGCCCGTGCTTATCTCCATTCTACCTCCATTCAGCTAATACTCATCCATGTATCCATGCATCTCAGATTGCTCTGTCCTCCACCCCCCCCCCCCCCCCTTCTAATTGGTGAGCACTATCCTGGGATCAGTCTCATTAAACTTCCTGAGCCTGGGTCCTGAACTCTGCTTTAATTCTTTAAGTCACTGGTTCCCAGGGAACTGGTTTCAGTCGTCCATCTTCTACATGTAAAAGAGTTTAAGGAATTACCATGCGTGGCAATTTTCATTCATACTGTCTCTATACATTATTTCCAAGACTAGTTTTCTACCTCATTTCTCCATAGACACACTCACTTTGAACCTAGGAGAATATGTATTGTATTCCTGTTTAGCTTTAACCTTGACAATGTTTTCTCTGGGAGTAGGGATAATACAGGTGTGCCTCTCTTTCCTAAATTCTTTTAGTTCTGGCTAAGTCTCTACTTCCCCAGGCAGACTAGAAGTTCATTTTTATTGTGGCCCCAGTTCAGGTCTACTTTAACTAGCAATGTGAGTAGCTCTCTACTGATTAGAAGTGGTAACACATTTTAAGTGATACACTCATTAAAAATTGTGCAGATTAAATAATGATCCATGGATATGTTTGGTTTTTGAGTGTGGTACTCTGGACTTCTATCTGCAGTGGGCTTGCAGAGAGCTGAGCACAGTGAAAGCTTCCTTCCACCAAAGAAGGAGAATGGCAGCCACATGCAGCAGAGGCAGGTTGTGATGGTGGTGTGTTTGCCTCATCAGGATGTGAGTGGTCCTCAGGAACTCTCCAACAAGGATATTTAGAGAAAACACCAGCTCTTAAACCAGGAGGAGGAGAGCCATGAAAGGAGTAAAGTTTAATCTCAGATCTCTGTTTGCTAGGAAGGGCCTGGAGAGTGGTCCACGTTGGAGGCAGAGACACTGATGAAAGATGATGAGATATGTGGAACTAAAAACCCAACTCCTCATAAGATTTTGCTTGATACAAGATTTGAGCTGCCTTTTGGTGAGTCTGTCAGATTAGACATTAAAAACCATTTAACACTTTTTAATGTATTATTAACCATTGTTTGCTTGTCTCATTACTGTATTTTTTGCCTTGTCTGCTATCTCTTTTGAGGGCAATCTGTCTTCTACCTTATTCCCTATAACATCTAGTCTAGGAATGGTGCAGACTCTAGAATGGTGCTCATTAAAGAATCCACAGTAAATGCACTAAATTTTCTGTGACTGTTCATTTTAATGACTTAGGAAATATTTGCTTGTTCGAGAACATCAATGACTTATTCTTTTGACAATTTAACATACATTAGTTTGAAGTGAATATATGCCTTATGATTTATCAATTTAAACATTGAAGTAGCATTGATAGAAAAGCTATTTAAAAATAAATTTTAGGAGTGCCTGGGTGACTCACTTGGGTGACTCACTGATTTCGGCACAGGTCATGATCTTGCATTTTATGGGTGTGAGCCCCATGTTGGGCTCTGTGCTTCCAGCTCAGAGCCTCGAGCCTGCTTCAGATTCTGTGTCTCCCTCTCTCTCTGCCCCTCCCCTGCTCGTGTTCTGTCTCTCTCCCTCAAAAATAAATGTTAAAAAAAAATACAAATAATTTTTAAAATAGGAAAAATACATGTTAATAGCAAAAAATAAGTTTTTTATATATACAGTTTTGCTGGGGAGTGGATTTCTGGGCTCCTCACACTGTCAGTCCATCCCTCATTGCGTTTTATGTAACTTATTCATTTTTATTTTAAGTAGGCTCCCTGCCCAATGTGGGGCTTGAACTGAGAACCCTGAGATCAAGGGTTGTATGCTCTGCAGACTGAACCAGCCAGGTGCCCCTGACTCATTGTATTTTAAAGAGACCTTCTTCTCTTTCAACACTGCAACACGTATGTTGTCATTGGTGGCGGTGTACATTTCTGTCTAGATTTTGAGTTTCATGAGGGGTCTTGTGTACTTTTTTTTGGTAACTGTAGAGTTTGCTTGGCACATGATAGGTGTCTGATAAATGTTTTTTTGAATAAATGTGAAGGTAAAATCTCAGATAAGTCTGTCTTTGATGTGAGTTAACGCGAATGTGCTAAGCTTGTGCCTCTGTAATAACCACATTTGGGATACAGTATTAAAAGCTTAATAAAGAGTCCTTTTTTTTTTTTTTTAAAGATGTTTATTCATTTTGAGAGAGTGCAGAGAGAAGGGGAGGGAGAGAATGCGAAGTAGGCTTCACACTGTCAGTGCAGACTCCAACGTGGGGCTCAAACTCACAAAACTCTGAGATCATGACCTGAGCTGAAACTAAGAGTCTGAAGCTTAACCAGCTGAGCCACCCAGGCGCCCCTGGAGGGTCCTTCTAAGGAAGAATTTTAGCATACAGAATACCATATTGTGGCAAAGGAATTTTCTTTTGGGTATTCAGAAACCCGTGAAATATTCTGTTCAGTTATGTACTATTATCTTTTAAAAATAGTAATATGTGGGGCGCCTGGGTGGTTCAGTTGGTTAAATGTCTGACTGTTGATTTCAGCTCAGATCATGATCTCATGGTTCACGGGTTTAGGCCCCATTTTGGGCTCTGTGCTGACAGAGTGGGATTCCCTCTCTCCCTCTCTCTCTACCCCTCCCCTGTGTACTCTCTTTCTCTCTCTCTCTCTGAATAAACACAAAATACTAACATGTTTTTTTATGATGTGGAAAGTTCAGAAAATACAGGTTTGCAAAAGGGACATTAAAATTTCTAATCTCTTTTTTACGTGTTGAGATGTTTTCTTTTATTTTTTTATGCACATAATATAGTTTTTCCTATAAAATAGCACTGTATATATTACATTCTGACCTGTTTCACTAATTACATAAATAAATGCATATAAAATAAATGCTATTCCTTTATAATTTCCATGGTTGATTTTTTATTGTGTGAATACACAATGATAATAAGAGTAGCATTTGTTGACTAATTACTGTGTGTCAGTGGGTATATCACTAAGCATTTTTGCATATTTCCTCGTATAATATTCATCATTTAAATCCTTCGAGGTGGACCTAACTATTGTCTCCTTTTTAGAGATAAGGAAGCTGAGGCAGAGAGTATTTAAGTCTTTTGCCCAAGGTCACATAGCTAGTAAGTAGTAAAGCTAGAATTTAAACTCCACTGATTTGGCTTTGGAACCTGGGCTTTTAATTTAAACTATAATACATTTAACCATTCCTCTTGGTGGGTATTTTAATTTTTCAAAGTTTGTGCTGTTATAAACAGTAGTGCAAGAAACATCCTTGTAGCTCTATGTTTTTTAAAAACTATCTTGTGGGTGAGGCAGTGCACAGTGGTTTAAAAGTTACCTGTTGAAAATTGAGTCTTTGTCACAAATATGTTCTTTTACTTACAGACTACCATGATTAGTACTTTCTTGTGTATCTTTCCAGAGCCAGTCTTTGAATATATAAGTATATATATAAATGTCAACCTCTTTTAAAAATACAAATAGTAGGGGTCACCTGGGTGGCTCAGTTGGTTAAGTGTCCAACTTCGGCTCAGGTCATGATCTTGTGGTTCGTGAGTTCAAGCCCCGCATCATGCTATCTGCTAACAGCTCAAAGCCTGGAGCCTGCTTCACATTCTGTCTCCCTCTCTCTCTGCCCCTCCCCTGCTCGCACTCTGTCTGTCTCTCTCTCTTTCTCTCTCAAAAGTAAATAAATATTTTAAAAAATAGGATTTTCTAACACATTTGCTACACCTTGCTGTTATCCACTTAACAATGTACCTTGGTGAATCATTCTACATCAGAACATATAAATAGCTCTTCCTCCCCTCTCATTTCTTTTTAACAAGTGTGGAGTACACCATTTTATGGATGAGGAAGAACTATATAAGTTAGGTTGTAGATTACTTGAAGGTTTTATTATAAAACTTTAAAATGTTGCCACCAGTTGCTGAAGAGCTGTTTCAGGGGAAGGAGGTGAACGTTTGAACCAGAGGGACAAAGGAGAAAGACCTGGATTTGATTTCTTCATGTGGACTACTGAAGAATATATCTGTTTAAATGTCTCCAAAGTTGATCTGATCCATATATTGCCTATGTTTTCTCTTTTGTGTTAGATATACAGATGTACTTGATGTTTTTATTTTATTTTTTAAATTTATTTATTTTTTTGTTTTTAAGTTTATTTATTCTTGAGAGATAGAGACAGAGCATGAGCAGGGGAAGGGGTGGGGGGAGACACAGAATTCGAAGCAGGCTCCAGGCTTTGAGCTGTCAGCACAGAGCCCAACGTGGGGCTCGAACCCGCGAACCACGAGATCATGACCTGAGCCGAAGCCAGACGCTTAATCGACTGAGCCACCCAGGCGCCCCAATGTTTTTATTTTTATTATTATTTTTACTTAATGTTTTATTTTTTTTAAGTTTATTTACTTTTTGAGAGAGCGAGAGAGAGAGAGAGAGTGTGTGCAAGTGGGGGAGAGGCAGAGAGAGAGGGAGACTGAGGATCGGAAGCATGCTGCCCACTGACAGCAGAGAGCGCCGTGCAGGGCTTGAACTCCTGAACCAGGAAATCATGACCTAAGCCGAAGTTGGTCGCTTAACCAACCGAGCCACCCAGATGCCCCTTACTGATGTTTTTAAGAGATTTTTTTTTTGGAAGTTGTCACAGTCTTAATTGATTGGTTAATTGGTCAGTTTTAAATATATAGAAATGAGGATATAACCTTATTTTTTCTTCTTTTTAAAAAAACTTTATCTTGAGAGACTGTGTGCACACACGGCAGGGGGGGAGGGGCAGAGAGGGAAGGAGAGAATCTCAAGCATGCTCTGGGCTGTTAGCACACAGCCCAACTTGGAGCTTGATCCCACCAACCTGGAGATCATTACCTGAGCCAAAATCAAGAGTTGGTTGGCTGAGCCACCTAACTGACTAAGCCACCCAGGTGCCACTAGAGAGAGAATCTGAAGCAGCCTCCATGTACAGTGCAGAGCCTGAAGTGGAGCTTGATCCCTGACCCTGGGATCATGACCTAAGTAAAATCAAGAGTCAGATGCTCAACCAACTGAGCCACTTTGGCGCTCTTTCTCTTTTTTTGATAGTAGCCATCCTATTGGGTGTGAAGTGGGATCTTATTGTAGTCTTGATTTGTATTTTTCCTAATGATCAATAATGTTGAACATCTTTTCATGTGCTTATTGGTTATTTGTATATCATCTTTGGAGAAATGTCTATCAAGTCCTTTCTTGATTTTTGAATTGGGTTTTTGTTGTTCTTGAGTTTGAGTTCTCTATTCTGAGCGTTAATTCTTTATCAGATATATTTTGTAAATATTTTCTCTGTCTATGGGTTACCTTTTGATTCTGTTGATAGTGTCTTTTGATGCAGAATTTTTTTTTTTTTTTTTTTTTTTTTTTTTTTTTAATTTCATGAAGTCCATTTTGTCTGCTTTTTCTGTCATGGATTGTACCTTTGGTGTCCTCTCCAAGAGATCATTGCCAAATCCAACATCACTCAGCTTTTGCCCTATATTTTCTTCTTAGAATTTTATAGTTTTAGGTCTTCAGTTTAGGTCTTAATTCATTTTGAGTTAATTTTTTGTATGTGGTGTTAGGTAAATGTCCAACATTCTTTTGCATGTGGATATCTAGTTTTCCCAGCACGATTTGTTGAAAGATGCTTTTCCCTATTGAGTGTTTTTTTTTCTTTTAAGATTTTATTTAATCTCTATACCCAACATGGGGCTCAAACTCACAACCCTGTGATCAAGAGTCACATGCTCTTCTGACCTAGCCAGCCAGGTACTCCTGTTATTGAATGTTCATGGTATCCTTGTCAAAAAATCATTTGACTATATGTGAAGGTTTATTTCTGGGCTCCCTATTCTATTCCATTGTTCTATATGTCTGTGCCATGTTGTTTTGATTACTGTAGTTTTATAGTAAGTTTTGAAATTAGGAAATGTGAGTCTTCCAGTTTTGTTCTTCCTTTTCAAGATTGTTTTTGGCTATTTGGAGTTACTGGGATGCCCTATAAATTTTATTTATTTTTTTCCCTTATGAGTTTTAGAATGGGGTTTCTTATTTCTGCAAAAGAAATCATTGAGGTTTTGATAGTGATTGCATTCAATATGTAGATCACACTGGGTAGTATTGACATTTTGACAATAAGTCTTCTGATCCAGTGGGAATAATAGAATATTATTTTGTTTTCTGTGAAGATGCAAGATCATATTCGTGTCAAGAACCAAGCCCACCAGTAAAATTGTCCATCACTTTCTACCTTGATTATTTGTTGGAATAAAGGATTATTGGTGCATGATCAAATTATTAACCTCGTAATGTAATTTCTTCTTTTTCATGGTAGATATCCCAGAGGAGGAGGCCAGATACTGGACTTACAAATTGGAGCAAATCAATGTCTTGGGAGCTGACAGTGAGGTAGGAATTGCATTATTTACATTACAGAGATGGGAGAATATTTCTTTCCTTTTTTTTTTT
Source organism: Panthera pardus (assembly GCF_024362965.1). NCBI lineage: Eukaryota > Metazoa > Chordata > Mammalia > Carnivora > Felidae > Panthera > Panthera pardus. The sequence goes on from NW_026526766.1 coordinate 56,709,840, forward strand.
TTTTATTTTTTTTTTAATTTTAGAGAGCGTAACTGGGGGAGAGGGACAAAAGGAGAAAGAGAGAATCTTAAGCAGGCTCCATACTCAGAATGGAGCCTAACATGGGGCTTGATCCCACAACCCTGGGATCGTGACCTGAAGTGAAATCAAGAATTGGATGCTCAACCGACTGAGCCCCCCAGGCACCCTGGGAAAAATTTCTTTATAGGACACTTTATAGTTTGTCAAGGGAAGAGGACCCAAGAGCGTGTTGAAGAATGAAAGAATTTAAGCTACATTAAAGAAACAAGGCAGCTGGAAGATCATTGGACATTTAGAAGGATCTATCTCCCACTTGTTCTATTTTTCTCATTGTTCCCCATTAATGGCTGAGTTGGCACTAGTCTGGCTCTAGACTTTTTGGGTGGGAGCTTATACTAGGGAAACTGTTCTCTTGTTACAGAGATGAGCAGAAGGCATTTCTTTTGCTAATTTCCAGATGTTTGGTATACAGTTGACTCTTGAACAGCAAGAGTTTGAACTATATGGGTCTAGTCATACACAGATTTTTTCTGATATAGTACTGTAAATGTAGTGTAATAATGCAAACGTATATGATTTTCTTAACATCTTTTTTCTCTAGTTTATTGTAAGAATACAGTATATAATACATATAACATACAAAACATGCATTGACTCCTTATCGGTAAGGCTCAACAGTAAGCTATTAGCAGTTAACTTTTGGGGGGAATCAAAAGTTATATGTGAACCTTTGCCTGTGTGGAAGGTAATGCCCCTAATCCCCCATTGTTCAAGAGTCAACTGTTAAGGGTGCCTTGGTGGCTCAGTTGGTTAAGCATTCAACTTCGGCTTAGGTTGTGATCTCATAGTTTGTGAGTTCAAGCCCTGTGTTGGGCTCTGTGTTGACAGGAGCCTGCTTGGGATTCTCTCTCTTTGTCCCTCCTTCCCTCCCTCCCTCTCTCTCTTTCTCTCAAATAAAATTTTAAAAAGTCAACTGTAAATTGTTATTTGTATGTTCTTTTTAGGGATGCTTAGACTATTACATTGCTTGGCCTTGTCTTATCTCCAGAGATAACTCTGGTGCACAAAAGGAAACACAGACAACTCAGTCTGGGCCATCAGGAATGGGGGATGTTTTTGTTATTGCTCGTGGAGGAAAAAGATAAGATTTTCATTTTTGGACATTTTGGGCTGTTACAAAATTGGTCTGATTATAAGGTAGAATTTGGAATGCCAACAGATATTTCAATGGAAATGTCTGGTAAGCAACTTCATGAAAGAATGAAAGAATATGAAGCTCAGGGTATTAGATAGGGTGAGGAGCTATTGGCATAGAGTTAGGATTCATGAACATAATAGTAGCATTTGAAGTCCCAGGAATAGAAGAACTCACTCATGTAAAGTAGGTAAAAAGTATTTTTAAAATTTTTTTATTTTAATATTTATTTTTGAGAGAGAGCGAGGGGGGGGGGGAGTACAGAGAGAGAGGGAGACACAGAATCTGAAGCAGGCTCCAAGCTCTGAGCTATCAACACCGAGCCCATTGTGGGGTTTGAACCACGCACAGACCGTGAGATCATGACCTGAGCCCAAGTGGGATGCTTAACCGACTGAGCCATCCAGGTGCCTCTGTAAAAAGTATTGAAGAATAACAAGGGGGAACATCAAATATAGAATATGGAAAAACCAGAGATGGTGAAGGAACTGAAGAGAGCAAGTAGAAAAAGAAAAAGGCTCTTGGAACAAAGGGTAAAAGGGTTTTAAGGCAGAAATTCTTGATACTGTCAGATGTTAATGAGAACAAAGATGATGAGTAATGGAGCTGTCACATTTGGCAATTACTGACCAATATTTGTGGATTAGTTCAGGATTCCAAAATGAAGTGTTTTGATGAGTGTATTAGTTTCCTAGGGCCTCCATAGCAAAGTGCTATTAACTAGGTGGTTTACAAAAACAGAAATTTATCCTCTCAATTCTGAAGGCTAGAATTCTGAAATGAAGCTATTGGCAGGGTCAGTTCCTGCTGAACGTTCTGAGGAACTGTTCCATGACTCTCTTCTGCCTTCTGGTGGTTTTCAGTAGTTCTTGCTGTTCCTTGGTTTGAAGACATTGTTCAAATTTCTGCCTGTTGCCACTACCTCCCTGTGTGTCTCTGTGTCTCCTCACAATATGTTCTCTTTGTGTGTCTCTGTCCAAATTTACATTTATCTTGTAAGGGCAATAGTCACTGAACTAATTTGATTACATCTGCAGAACCCCATTTACAAATAAGGTCACATGCATAGGTACTGGGGATTAGGACTTCAACATATTGTTTTGAGGAACACAGTTCAACCCGCAGTGAGTTAAATCACAGGTGAGAAAATGGAATTTGTGACAAGTGTCAGGGTTTTTTCTTAATTCACCTGAATCCTCTGTAGGCTGCCTACTATTTGAACTATATAATTCTTCTTATGCCCCAGCCAGTACCTCAACTTTTCTCTGTTAAAAGTTCCAATCCTGGGGCGCCTGGGTGGCTCAGTCGGTTAAGCGTCCGACTTCGGCTCAGGTCATGATCTCGCGGTTCGTGACTTCAAGCCCCGCGTCAGGCTCTGTGCTGACAGCTCAGAGCCTGGAGCCTGTTTCAGATTCTGTGTCTCCCTCTCTCTCTCTGACCCTCCCCCATTCATGCTCTGTCTCTCTCTGTCTCAAAAATAAATAAACGTTAAAAAAAAAAAAAATTAAAAAAAAAAAAGTTCCAATCTTTCTTCTCTCCTTGATACATGCCAAATCCACTCTGTCTTTTTCTCACTTTACCCTTTGTATTTTTTTGTTTTCCCATAGCCTGGGTGTAGAGTGGTATACATTTTCCAAACTCCTATCTTCTTTGTTTACTTAGTAAAGAAACAGATGGCTGGGCACCTGGCTGGCTCAGTTGGTAGAGCATGTGACTCCTGATTTCAAGGTCATGAGTTCAAGTTCCATACTGGGTGTAGAAATTACGTAAAAATAAAATCTGGAAAAACCAAAACATTGTGCTTTTGATTTTATAGGCTTTGCTGTGTGTCACTAGGCAGAATCAGATGAAGAGGTTAAAACAATAAAAAACCAAATGTAACTTCAGCAAATAGGGAGGAATTTTATAAGTTCTAAAAATGGTGGTTCTTGGCCTGTGGTTCTCAACTTCCTTTAAGATTTTTGCTTTTTGTTTCTATTCTAGGATTTGGAGTTCACTAAGTTTACTTCTTTCATCCCTCCCTATATCACCTGTTGTTAATATTTTTAATAACTGTGAAAATATAGTTCATAAAGCTCACACATTTAAAGTATAAAATATAGTATATTCAGAGTTGTACATACTTAGAACATTTGCATTACCCTGTAAAGAAATCTTATGCCCTTAGCCATCATACTCCCAATTCTCTCATCCTCCTTAGTCCTAGGCAAATATCTACTTTCTATCTCTATACATTGACTTATTGTGGACATTTCATATAATGGAATTATACAATATGTGGTTCTTTATGATTTTCTTCTTTCACTTAGCATAATATTTTCAAAATTTCTTCCATGTTGTGGCATGTACACACTATTTCATTCTGTTTCATTGTTGAATAATATTCCATTGTATGGTTATACTACATTTCATCCATTTATCAGTTGGTAGACAATTAGATTATTTCTACTGTTGTGGATAATGCTGCTATTAATATTGATGTACAAGTTTTTGTTTGGACATAGGTTTTCTCTTGGGTGTACACCTGGGAGTAGAATTGCTGGATCAGATGGTAACTATGATTAACTGTTTTAGAAATTGCCATACTTTTTCCCAAAGTGGCTGTACCATTGTACATTCCTACCAGCAGTGTATAAGGGTTCTGTTTTCTCCACATTCTCGCTAACACTTGTTGAATATGGCCATCCTAGTAAATGTGAAGTGCTATCTTATTGTGATTACTACTTTATTTAAAAATTTTGTTATTGAAATTTCCTAACATGAAAAGTAAGTAGAATTATTCCTCTTTTTGCTGTAGTGTTTTAAGACCAATCTCAGACATCATCTTGTCTCACAAATATGTGAATATTTGTACATCTTTAATAGATAATGCCTTTTTTTATGTAGATAAAAAAACCACATACCCTTCATCACATTTAACAATAATTTGTTTTTTAATGTTTTTATTTATTTTTGAGACAGAGAGAGACAGCATGAGCAGGGGAGGGGCAGAGAGAGAGGGAGACACAGAATCCGAGCAGACTCCAGGCTCTGAGCTGTCAGCACAGAGCCCGACACGGGGCTCGAACTCACAGACTGTGAGAACATTACCTGAGCTGAAGTCAGACGCTTGACCGATTGAGCCACCCAGGCGCCCCTAACAATAATCTCTTAATGTCATGTCCCACCTAGTAAGTTCAGATTTCCATTATTGTCTCAAAGATATATTTTCACAGTTGATTTGTTCAATTCAGGATCCAAACAAGTTGTTCACAGTTGGTTATTATGTCTAGTAAATAATTTTTATTCTGTAACTTTCCCCTTCCCTCATTTGTTTTATAGAATCCTGCATATTCTGGATTTGGCTGATTATATCCCCAGGGTTTTATTTACCATGTTCCTCTATCTCTGTTCTTTTAAACTAAAAATTATATCTAATAGTTCGAGGATTAGATTGAGACTTAGACTGAAGTTCTTTTTCGGTAGGGAGATGGTGTCTCATTTCACTTTAGTGATGTTAAAATTCAACAGTGGAGAGGCACTTACTACTTGCAGTTACTTTCACAATAAACATCATACATGTGAAAAAAATTCAACAGTGGGTTCAACTGGTGTCAGCCAGTTTTATCCATAATAAAGCTTTCCCACCAGTCTTCCCACTTGGTTTTAGCAGCAGATAATTATTATTTAATTAGGGCTTGTAAAATGATGATTTTCTAATTATATTACCCCTCCAACCTTTATTTACTATGATTTGTCTGTGAAAAAGGACTTTCTCTTACAGCTCTTTCATTCACTTGTAATAAAATCTGTACAAGAAAAACATTCTCTTTTGTTAATTTTCTTTTTAAAAAAATGGTTTTGTTTTTTTTTTTTTTTTTACTTTTTGAGAGAGAGGGAGAGAGACAGTGTGCGCGCGTGGGAGAGGCAGAGAGAGGGAGACACAGAATCCAAAGCAGGCTCCAGGCCCTGAGCTGTCAGCATAGAGCCCGATGTGGGGCTCAAACTCATGAACTGTGAGATGGTGATGCAAGCTGAAGTTGGGTCGGATACTCAACTAAGCCACCCAGGTGCCCCTCAGTTTTCAAAATAATAGGAAACTTCTCCAGGCAATGAATGTGTTTTCTTTTTTTAGTAGTGTATCATTATGAATTTATGGGTTTTGATATTATTGATTTGTTTCAATCCATTACAGTCATTATTCTTTTTGATACTAAAATCATCTCATCTTTCATTAGTGGTATCTCCTTCATGTTGGCTCCTGTGTACTTTTTTCTGTTTTTATCATGGAAAAATTTTAAGGAGACTTAAAAATAGAGGGAATAATAAAATGAAACCAGTACACCTATTCCCAAGATTCAGTAATTATCAAGATCTTGTCATATCATTTAAAAAACACAGTGTAGAGTCTTCTTAATTCTCCGGTGTGTATTTAACAGTTCCCATCCACTGGAACCCCTTGGGTCAGAAGTACTAAGTCAAGACTGGCTTAGGGATCTACCACTTGACAGAGTTGGATTGTACCACTATTACTTTTCCTCCTCACGGACCATTAGGTTTTCACTATGATAAACGTATGCTGCAGTGAGCATTATTTCTGTATGTTTATGAATGAGGATTCTTTGGATATATATACCCAGGAAGTAGAATTGCTTGGTTGTGGGATATGCTCTGTTCAGCCTTACTAGATATTGCTCAATTGTTCTCCAAAATAATTGTACCAATTTATATTACATTTCCTGCTGCTTTGTATACTTACTGATACTTGCTACTACCAGATTAAAAGTATTTGCTAATCTAATGAGTGTAGAGTATTATTGTTTTAATTTGCATTTGTCTGTTTATTGGTGACATGCAGTCATTTATTCAACAAATAACTTACCAAACACTAAATACCAGTCACTGTTTTTAGATGTTTGGTAAACACCAGAGGTTGAACAAAGATCCCTGTTCTCATAGATCAAATAAGAGGAGATAGACAATAAGCAGGAAATGTAATAAATACAGTAAGTATTAAAGTGTTAGAAGTGCTGTAGTGAGGAAACCTATTTTCTTCATGTTGATTTTGCATTTCTTTTGTTAGTATCTATTTCTAATCATTGTGAATGGCATATTTAAAAATTACATTTTCTAATAGTTCATTGCTGTTATAAGGTAGTGCTTTGTTGTTCATATTTTTAGTATTCATCTTATACAGCAACTTTTAAAACTTTATTTTAATTCCAGTGTGATTAACATACAGCATTATGTTAGCCTCAGGGGTACAATATAGTGATTGAACAATTCTGTGTATTACTCAGTTCTCATCACGATAAATGTACATCTTAATCCCCTTCACCTAGTTCACCCCCCTCACCTCCCCCTCTGGTAACCACCCATTTTCTATATTTAAGAGTCTATTTTTTGTTGTTGTTGTTTTTTGTTTTGGTCTCTTGTTGTTAGTTTCTTAAATTCCACATATGATTGAAATTATATGGTATTTGTCTTTGACTTATTTCACTTAGCATTATACTCTGTAGCTCCATCCATGTTGTTCCAAATGACAAGATTTCATTCTTTTTTTGTAAATACCGAGTAGTGAAATTACTGGGTCATATGGTAGTTCTGTTTTTAGCTTTTTGGAGAGCCTCTATACTGTATTCCACAGTGGTTATACCAGTTTGCATTCTCACCAACAGTGCACAAGGGTTTCTTTTTCTCTACATCATCACCAACCCTTGTTGTGTCTTGTCTTTTTGGTTTTAGCCATTCTGACAGGTGTGAGGTGATATCTCATTGTGGTTTTGATTTGCATTTCCTTGATGATGCTCAAGTGATGTTGAGTATTTTTTCATGTGTCTGTTGGCCATCTTTATATTGTCTTTTTTGTTTGTTTTGAAATTTGAACTTTATTTTTATTTTTAATTTATTGTCAAGTTAGCTAACATGTAGTGTAGTCTTGGCTTCAGGAGTAGATTCCCATGATTCATCTCTTTCCTACAGCACTCAGTGCTCATCCCAACAAGTGTCCTCCTCAATGCCCATCACCCATTTTCCCCAACCCTCCATCCCTATCAACTCTCAGTTCTCTGTATTTAAGAGTCGCCTATGGTTTGCCTCCCTCTCTGTTTGTAACTTATTTTTCCTTCCCTTCCCCTATGGTCTTCTGTCAAGTTTCTCAAATTCCACATCTGAGTAAATTTGTATGATATTTGTCTTTCTCTGACTGACTTATTTCACTTAGCATAATGCCCTCCAGTTCCATCCACGTTGTTGTAAATGGCAAGATTTCATTCTTTTTCATTGCCGAGTGGTATTCTATTGTGTGTGTGTGTGTGTGTATATATATATATATATATATATATATATATATATATATATATATATATATATATATACCACGTCTTCTTTATCCATTTATCAATTGATGGACATTTGGGCTCTTACATAATTTGGCTGTTGTTGATAGTGCTGCTATAAACATTGGAGTACATGTGCCCCCACGAATCAGCACTCCTCTTTCCTTTGGGTAAATTCCTAGTAGTGCTATTGCTGGGTCATAGGGTAATCCTATTTTTAATTTTTTGAGGAACTTTCATATTGTTCTCCAGAGTGGCTGCACCAGTTTGCATTTCCACCAACAGTGCAAGAGGGTTCCCCTTTCTCCACATCTTCTGTTTTTGGATGAAAAGTTTTGAATATATCTGTTAAGTCCATCTGGTCCAATGTGTCATTTGGAACCATTGTTTCCTTATTGATCTTCTGCCTAGATGATATGTCCATTGATGTAAGTGGACTATTAAAGTCCCCTACAATGATGGTATTATTATCCATACATTTATTTATGTTTGTGATTAATTGATTTATATATTTGGGTGTTTCCACGTTGGGGGCATAAACATTTACAATTGTTAGCTCTTGTTGATGGATAGTTCCCTTAATTATGATAGAATGACCTTCTTCTTCTTCTCTTATTATAGTCTTTGGTTTAAAATCTAGTTTGTCTGATACAAGTATGGCTACTCTGGCTTTCTTTAGACAGCCATTAGCATGATAGATGGTTTTCCATCTCCTCATTTTTTTTTTAACTTTTAATTTTTTAAAAAAATTAATTTATTTTTTAATTTACATCCAAGTTAGCATATAGTGCAACAGTGATTTCAGGAGTAGATTCCTTAATGCACCTTACCCATTTAGCCCATCCCCCTTCCCACAACCTCTCCAGCAACCTTCTGTTTGTTCTCTATATTTAAGTCTCTTGGGATGCCTGGGTGGCTCAGTCTGTTAAGCATCCAACTTGAGCTCAGGTCATGATCTCATGGTTCATGAGTTTGAGCCCGCATCAGGTTCTGTGCTGAGAGCTCAGAGCCTGGAGCCTGCTTTGGATTTTGTGTCTCCCTCTCTCTCTGCCCCTCCCCCACTCGGTCTCTCTCTGTTTTTCAAAAATGAATAAATGTTAAAAAAAAAAAAAAGTCTCATGTTTTGTCTCCCTCCCTGTTTTTATATTATTTTTACTTCCCTTCCCTTATGCTCATGTTTTGTATCTTAAATTCCTCATATGAGTGAAATCATATGATATTTGTGTTTCTCTGACTAATTTCTCTTAGTATAATACCCTCTAGTTGCAAATGGCAAGATTTTATTCTTTTTAATCACCAGGTAGTATTCCATTTTATATATATATATATATATATACACACACATACATACATACATACCACATCTTCTTTATCCATTCATGCGTCAACCATCCCCTCACTTTCAATCTGCAGGTGTCCTCAGGTCTAAAATGAATCTCTTGTAGGCAGCCTATAGATGGATCTTGTTTTTATATCCATTTTCATACCCTGTGTCTTTTGACTGGGGCATTTAGTCCATTTACATTCAGAGTGGTTATTGAAAGATGGGGTTTAGTGTCATTGTGTTATTGGTAGATTCTTGCTTGTGGTGATGTCTCTGGTTCTTTGTAGTCTTTGCTGCTTTCCACTCCCAGAGCCTCCCTTAGGATCTCCTGCAGGGCTGGTTTAGTGGTCATGACCTCTTTTAGTTTTTGTTTGTCTGGAAAAGCCTTTATCTTTCCTTCTATTCTGAATGACAGTCTTGCTGGATAAAGGATTCTTGACTGCATATTTTTCCTATTCAGCACGTTGAATATTTCCTGCCACTCCCTTCTGGCCTGCCAAATTTCAGTGGACAGGTCTGCTACTACCTTTATGTATCTACTCTTGTTGGTTAAGGCCCATTTGTCCCTAGCTACTTTCAGGATTCTCTTTATCTCTGCATTTTGCCAGTTTCACTATTATATGTCGTGGTATTGACCTGTTTTTGTTGATTTTGAAGGGAGTTCTCTTTGCCTCCTGAACTTGGATGTCTGTTTCCTTCCCCAGATTAGGGAAGTTCTCAGTTGTAATTTGTTCAAATAAACCTTCTGCCCCTTTCTCTGTCTCTTCTTTTTCTGGAACTCCTATGATATGGATATTATTTTGTTTCATTGAATCACTTAGGTCTCTAAGTCTCCCCTTGTGGACTAGTAATTTATTTTCCCTCTTTTTTTCAGCTTCATCATTTTCCATAATTTCATCTTCTATTTCATCTATTCTCTCCTCTGCTTCTTCCATCCTCGTCACTACATCTAGTTTATTTTGCATCTCATTTACAACATTTCTTAATTCATCATTATGACTATTTCTTAGGTCTTTGATCTCTGCAGCAGTTAGATTCTCTTCTGTCTTCTATGCTATTTTCAAGCCCAGCTATTAGTCTTATGACTATTATTCTAAATTCTTGTTCAGATATATCTGTTTTGAGCAATTCTCTGGCTGTCATTTCTTCCTGGAATTTCTTTTGAGGAGAATTCTTCCATTTAATCATTTTGGCTAGGTTTCTGTCTTTTATGTGTTTTAACAGTTTGTTGTGTGTCCTGCACCTGTAAGTACTACAATATTAAAAAACTTTGGTTCCAAGAAAGTTGCACACTCCTGAAAACTCTGATGTTTAGGCCCTAAGGCTGTTTGCAAAGTAGAAACTAGCTCTCTCCATATTTTTCATTCCCTAGTCTGTGGTCCAGAGTGGTTTTTCTCTTGTCCAAATACAATACTACAGTTCCACAGCCTCTCTTTTTCTTCCTTTTGTCACTCTGCAGAAGGGGTTCCCCCCACTCTGTTCCTATGCTGCCGGTTTTCTCTCTCCAAATTAGCAAACATGCACCTCAGTCCCACCAAGATGTCTTCCTCCACCTGAGTCTGTTCTCCAGGGAGGGTCCAAGTCAGGTCTGGGGGCTCCACTCAGCTACTATATGTCATCTTTGGAGAAATGTCTGTTGGTACTTTTTCCCAGTTTTTAATTGATTTTTTTTTTTTTTTTTTGGTGTTGAGGTGTAGAAGTTCTTTGTATGTTTTACATACTAACCTTACTGAATACATCATTTGCAAATATCTTCTCTTATTCAATAGGTTCATTTTGTTTTGTTGATTCTTTCCTTTGCCGTGTAGAAGCTTTTTATTATTTTTATTTTAAAAAAATATTATTTTTTTAAAATAAGCTCTTCAAACTCATGACCTCAAGGTCAAGAGTTGCATGCTCTAGCAACTGAGCCAACCAGGTGCTTTTTAATCACTTTAATACTTTTTAATCACTTTCTAATTCTTTATTTTTTAAAGCGTTTGAAATTTTATACATATTTTTATTAACAGAGTTTATTTTTTACAGGAGTTGTAGATTTATGGATATACTGAACATATAATACAGGGAGTTTTCTTATCACCTCTTCTCCACCCCCTCCCTGAAGTTTCCTGTTATTAACACATACATTAGTTACAATTAATGAACCAATTCTGATATGTTATTATAAACTTAAAAGTTAATGTTTTATTTATATTTATTAACTAAAAATAACATGAAAAAGCCACATTTTTTCCAGGTTTGCTTAGTTTTTACCTCAATGCCTTTTCTGTTTCAAGAGCCCACCCAGGACACTGTGTTAAATTCAATTATCATGTCTCCTTAGGCTGCTCTTGTCTGGGTCATTTTCTCAGACTTTGCTTGTTTTTGATGCTCCCTTATTTTAAAAAGTTTATTGCATAAAGCATCCAGTGTAGTATTTTTTTTTTTTAAGTTTATTTATATTGAGAGAGAGCATGTGTGTAAGTGGGGAGGGGCGGGGGGGGTGGGGAGAGAATCCCAAGCAGTTTCCGCGCTGTCCTGGTAGAACCTAATATAGGTCTCAATCTCATGAACTGTGAGATCATGACCTGAGCTCAAGTCAAGAGTTGGATGGTTAACCGATTGATCCACCCAGGTGCTCTCAGTATAATTTTTAATAGTTGTAGTGAAAGTGGGGAGCCTTGTCTTTTTCCTGACCATAAGGGGAATACTTCTTAAGTCCTGAAGTATGATGTTTGCCCTAAAGTTTGATAGGTACTTTATCAGATTGAGATAATTCTGTTTTTATTGTCTACGAATTTTTGTCATGAAAATATAAGTCTTTTCTGCATCCATTAGACCACGAATTTTTCTTTAATCTGTTTATCATGGTGAATTATTGTAGTGAATTAATAGGTTTTCAGATATTGAACCGTCCTTGCATTTAAAGCCTACTTGGTCATAATGTATGGCCATTTATATACCAACATACATGCATACGCACATATGTACATACATATTTACATATAAATTTACAACAGTTACATATTATGGATAAATAATATGTGATGGATTTGGCTTAGTAATCTCTTTAGAATTTTTCCATGTATATTCATGACGAGATTGGATATAATTTTCTAGAACTGTATTTTTTTGTAAATTCTGCCCCCAACATGGGGCTCAAACTCATGGCCCCCAGATGAAGAGTTGCATGCTCTACTGACTGAGCCAGCCAGGTGCCCCTCTGGTTTTTGTTTTGTTTTTGTACATAGGTATGATAGATTTTTCCTTAGTTCTCTTAATATTATTATTAAGTAGACTTCACGCCCAGCCTAGAGCCCATCATGGGGCCTAAACTCACTGCTCTGAGATCAAGACCTGAGCTAAGACCAAAACTCAGGCACTCAATTGACTGAGCTACCCAGGGGCCCAGTCTCTTAATGTTATTATTTAAAAAAAATTTTTTTTAATGTTTGTTTATTTTTGAGAGAGCGAGTGAGAGTGATCAGGGAAGGGGCAGAGACAGGGGGAGACGCAGAATCTGAAGCAGGCTCCAGGCTCTGAGCTGTCTGGTACAGAGCCCAACGTGGGGCTCAAGATAAGGAACTGTGAGATCATGACGTGAGCTGAAGTCGGGCACTTAACTGACTGAGCCACTGAGGTGCCCCATATTATTATTTTTTGAAAGTTTATTTATTTTGAGAGAGTATGTGCTTGTGAGTTGGGGAGGGGCAGAGAGGGAGAGAGAGAATCCCAGGCAGGCTCTGTGCTGTCAGTCCAGAGTCTGATGCAGGACTTGATCTCACAAACTGTAAGATCATGACCTGCACCAAAATCAAAAGTCCAATGCTTAACCAAATGAGCCATTTAGGTGCCCCCTTAATATTATTAATTAATTAAGCTTTAGTTGGTCTTTGTCTTTCTGCTTTGGGCTTGGAGGAGATTCCTGAAATAGGTCTTTTGAAAATATCTACTCTCCCCTCTTAGATCTCAGTTCTTCTAGTTTAATATTTAAAGCTTTAGAATTTGATTAGAATTCAGTTGGTAGATTATGAGACTCTTAATCCCAGGGTTATGAATTCAAGCCCCATGTTGGGCATGGAGCCTTTTTAAAAAAAAATGAAAAATTAAAATTACAGAATTTTCTTACTGTTAGATCTATGTACTGCCTACCAAATCATCATCATTTGTAGTGGTTCTTATTTATAAGCAAGTCCCCTTGTTACTTTGGAGTGGTGGGTTGCTTAACCTTCAAGAATTTGTGAGCATTTTTATGATTGGCAGTTTTACTATTACTATTAAATTGTTTAAGTTGTGCTTGACTTCTGATTATTCCCTATTGGGGCAATAATGGCAGTGTCTCCCTCTGATATTTGTATCATAGTTTATTGCTTATAAAATACTTTCATATAATAGTATATTTATGTACAAAAAGTGTTTTGTATTTTGGATCCAACTACTTGAAATGCCCTTTACCACTAATACTTCTATGTAAGTTGCTGTAAACTTTTTTCTGGATTATTGCAGACAAAATTAGTCTTTGCCTCTTGTTCCCTATGGTTCACCTCACACAGCAGCCAGAAGGATTTTTAGAGTGTAATCGAGTCCTATCCCTCTTGTGTTTAAAATTATAAATGGCTTCCCAACACATTAAAGTCCAAACTCCTTACCATATTACACAAACTTTATCAAGACCTTTGTACATGAGGGTTACTCAAGAAATACCTGTTGAATGAATGACTCATATGTTGGCAATGTTAGAGAGCTCTGTCTTGCCCAGTACGTCAGAGCATAGTAATTAGTAGCAGAGTCAGGATGAGAACTTCAGATGTTCTATTTGCAAATTGTTGGACCAAATTATATCTTTTGAGTCGAATCCTCCAGTAGGCTCTGAAGCAAACTATTCTGTTTTTCAGACTATATACTTGTGTTAACTTGTTTATGCCTTTCTCTCCTTGTTTTGCCTTTACAAACCCTGCCCATCCTCAAGACTTGCATTTAGTTCTCCCTTTTATAGAACCTTTTTTTTTTTTTTTTTTTAAATGACTTCAGTACTCTGTTTTTTCTGATTGTGATGGTGGTGTTGGCTTGGGGAAGCTAGAATGTAAGTGGGAAGGGGACTCTAGTAGGAATTAGGTGTTGCTTTACAGGCTGAAATATGTAATTCCACTTTCCACATGACCTTGTGAGGGAAAAAACACATTTTTAAAGATGAGAAAACTCAGTTTCAGAGAGGTTTTCAGTTCTCTCACCCAAATGGGGAAATCTGTACATTAGCCATAAGCCCTCTAAGGCTTCTAAACTAACCCTTCTACAGCTGCTTGGCAGAGCATGTGCATACCCAGGTGCCCGAGGTCAGAGCAGCCTTCTGCTATCCTGCTTTAGCCTGTTACATTGGACCAGTCGCATATTTCATAGTCTGGCCTATATGTCAGGATCACACGGGGAAATCAGGATGATCTGTTTCTGTTCAATAAAAATTTGACTTTAGTCAAATGCTAAACTTTTTTAGAAGTAGCTGTGATTGTTTTTGTTCATTTGTTTGTTTTGATTTTTTTTTCCTGCTTTACTTGGGCCTCTTACCTGTTTTTTTTCTTTCTCCTTTCTGCTTCTAGTATTATATTCAAGAAGAAAGCCAGAGGAAGCCATTACCCACTGCTGCCGCCCAGTGTTGTAAGTGAGAAACTTGTCTCTGAATCTCCTTAATCACAGCTGTCAGTTCTCCAAACATGGATTTTTTTTTTTTTTTTTTTTTTAATTGGGGAGGGTGGAGAAGTGATGTGTGTAAACAGAAGATATTCTGGAAGCACCCATATTCAGGCCTATATCTTCAATGGTTATCTGACCATTGGCTTTAGGAAGAGTCCTTTTCATTATGTGTGGCTATAGGCAGGGCAGTGGTGCTCATATTTTATCTCCATTTGCAAGCTTTTACCCCTGGAGGAATGATTTTTCCCATTTTGTCTCCTTTATCTGTTACTGTTCTTTAAAGCTCAGTTTAAATGTCATCACCCCTGGGAATTCTTCTTGCCATTTCCTCCTTCCCCCATGTCTTGCTTAGGTGTCTCACCTCTCCTTTCGGAGTACTCTGTGCACACATCCATCATATAACCCATTATATACTGTAATTTATGTTTATTTCTTTGACAACACAGTTTTTTTTTTTGACAACACGGTTTTTAAAGGCATAGACATTATTCTATTTTATATTTCTAGCCTCTTTCTCCATACCTGATACATAGTATAGTAAACCTCAATAAAGTTTGATAAACAATTGAATGAGAGAACTTGTCATTTCTCTTGAGATTAATTTGCCCAGACTACAAAGATTCATTCTTGAAATGAGACCTGCATTGGCTACCTTTTCAGTTTCTCTCAAAATAGCTTGAGGAAACACTAAAGGACTGACTTGGAGTCTATTCTCTTTCAGTTTTCAACCTCTGGGGTGTGTGTGTGTGTGTGTGTGTGTGTGTGTGTGTGTGTGTGTGTGTGTGTTGTGCTTCTTTTGTGTTACTGTAGTTTTTTTCTGAACCAGATGCCAAACTCTTAACAACTCCTGGTTGAAAGCAGTGGTTATAGTAATATTTCTAATAAGAAAAACCATACTAAGTAACATATTTTGAGGTCTTAGAGTATGCCAGATGCTGCTATAAGAGCTAAAATGTACTAACTTATTTAATCTTCACAATAACCCTAAGACATAGGTTTTTACTGTTGTCCCATTTCAGATTAGGAATTACATACCCAAAAATACACATATTTTCTGAATCATTTGGATATAATCTTCAGACTTCATGACACATCAGCATTGTATCTTCTTAGAGCTAGGACAGTCTATATAACCAGAATACCATGATTAGAATCAAGAAATTTAACACTCACACAATAATATTATCTAATATATAGTGCAAATTAAGAATTCCCCTGTTGTCCCCCAAATATTTTTATAGCTGTTCCCTGCCCCCCCCCCCCACACTGTATGATCCAGTCAAGAATCACACATTTTATTTGGTTGTCCTGATTCTTTAATATCCATTAATAATCATAAAAAATAATTTTTGCCTTTTTGGTTGTTTATATTACTGGTATTTTTTTTCCAATTAGAAAATCATTTGATTCACCGGTTGTCCTGATTCTTTAATATCCATTAATAATCATAAAAAATAATTTTTGCCTTTTTGGTTGTTTATATTACTGGTATTTTTTTTCCAATTAGAAAATCATTTGATTCACCAGTTGAATTTTTGAAGTTTATCCTACGTAATTGAGAAGTAGACAAAGGTTTGTGTACAAAAATATTGATTATGAAATTATTTAAATAACAAAACTTGAAAATGACTATAGTTAAACAGTAAATGATCATAAGATTGAATATTATGCATTTATTTAAAATTATGCTTTGAATAATAAAAAGGACATTTTAATGAAAGTTTAAGTTAAAAAGTATATAAAATTGGGGTGTCTGGATGGCTCAGATGGAACAACATGTGACTCTTGATCTCGGAGTTGTGAGTTCAAGCCCCATGTTGGGTGTAGAAGTGACTTGAAAATAAAATCTAAAAAAAAAAGTATATAAAACTTTGTGTGTATGTGTAATTTAAGGCTTCTTGCTATGGATTGAATTGCACATTACCAAAATTCATACATTGAAGCCCTAGCTCCTGTATGACTCTCTTTGGAGATTGGGCCTCTGAGGAGGTGATAAAGGTTAATGAGATCATAAGAATGAGGCCCTAATCTGATAGAGTCTGTACCCTTATAAGAGAAAAGGGCAACAGAGCTCTCTGTGTGAGGACATAAGAAGCTGGCTATCTGCTAGCTGGGAAGAGAACCTTCACTAGGAATCAAATCACTTGGCACCTTGATCTTGGACTTCCCAACCTCCAAAACTGGAATACAAATTTCTGTTAAGTCTACCCATTCTATGGTATTTTGTTATGGCAGCCTGAGCAGGTTAATAGAGATATTGGTTCCTAGAGGTGGGGTGCTGCTGTAAACAAATACCTAAAAATGAAGAAGTGGCTTTGGAACTGGGTGATGGTAAAACCTGGAAGAATTTTCCAGCGCTTACTAGAAAAAGGCAAGATTGCTGTGAAGGGACTGTTGGCAGAAATAAGGATATAGAAGGCCATTCTGGAGTAGTCTCAGATGGAAGTAAGGAACAGTTTATTGGAAACTGGAAGAAAGGCAATCCTGGTTACAAACTGGCAATAAACTTGGCTAAATTGTTGTGTTTGTGAAAGATAAAAATTTGTAAGGGGATTTTTAAGCAAAGTATTGAAGATGTGGCTTGGGTCTTGCTTACTGCCTATAGTAAAATGAGAGAGGAGAGAGTTGAATTGAAGAAGGAATTGTTAAGTAAAAAGGAACCATAATTTAGTTCCTTAGCCAATTTGTATTGTAAAAAATGAGAAAGTTTGTTTTGAAGAGAACAATAAAGAGATCGTGGGTTTGGTCTATGGATTAACCAGCAAACTCAGCAGAATCTAGAAGCAGAAATGGGATATCAGCAGAGACACTGCCAGTTTCAACTAACTGGGACAAAGAAAGAGGGAGGCAGTGAAGACTGTTAGACTTCTTGGATTCTGCAGGATCAGACCATGGTGTTGTTTGGCTGTGAACATGTGCTTTTTCTTGAGGAAAGGGAAGAATGACCTGGAAGGTGATTGATTCAGAGATTATCAGGGCTGCCACTCTCAGCACAGGCCCAAAGGGCAATTAATGCTGTTTCCTTCTGTTTCAGAGGGATAGAGCAATGCAGAAAGCCATGGGGCAGGGCTATCCTTTAGAGCTGTGGAGGTGCTGGCACCCCAGTGGGATGTCAAAACAAAGAGAAATATTCTACAGCCTTAAGATCTAATATAATTTGCCTTGCTAGGTTTTGGATTTACTTGGGATCCATTACCTTTTCCATCATTTCTTTTTCTTTCTTGTAGAATGGGAATCTCTCTCTTATGCATGCCCACCATTGTATTTTGGGAACACATAACTTGTTTGGTTTCACAGGTTCATAGCTGGAGAGGAGTTTTGCCTCAGGATGAGTCATACGTGGAGTCTCATTCGTATCTACTTAGTTGATATTTACGTGATGCTTTGGACTTTGGACTTTAGACTTTAGAGTTGGAGTTAAGATTTGTGGGGCTGATGGGATGGAAAAAATGTATTTTGCATGCAATAGAGACATGAATTTGGGGGGGTCAGAGGTGGAATGCTGTGGGCTGAATTGTGTTCCCTCAGTGTGATTGTATTTGGAGACAGAACATGTGAGAAGATGTTAAATGAAGTCATTGGGGGGCCTTAATCTAATAGGGCTGGTGCCCTTTAAAAAAGAGGAAGAGACAACAGAGCTCTCTCTGCTATGTGAGGACACAGAAAGAAGGTGGCCATTTGCAAGGTAGGAGAGGTCTCACTAGAAATCAAACCCTCCAGAACCTTGATCTTTGACTTTTCAGCCTCCAGAAACTGTGAGAAAATAAGTTTCTACTGTTTAAGCACCTAGTTTATGATATTTTGTTATGGCAGCCAAGCAGATTAATACATGTATATAAATGTATTTATACAATTAGAGTGAAAATATCTGGAAATAGAAGCACCAGAATATTAATCAAATTTGTTTCTGATATGGGGAATTGACTTTTTTTAAAAATTCTTCTAGTTTTAATGTAAAAGAAATCAATGTGTAGTTCCAAATGAAATCCCAGCAGGGATTATTTTGAAGGATTATTTTGAAGGATTCAAAAACTTAACTATAACACTTATATGGTACTATTTTTTTCTTCTTCTTTTAATTTAGTATAATTAACACACAGTATTATGTTAGTTTCAGGTATACAGTATAGTGATTCAGCAATCCTTTATATTACTCAGTGCTCATGATAAGTGTATTCTTAATGTCCTTTACTTGTTTCACCTCTTTCCCTACCTCCACCCCTCTGGTAACCACCAGTTTGTCCTCTGCATTTAAGAATCTGTTTTTTGTTTGTCTCTTTTTCTTGGTTCATTTTGTTTTTTAAATTCCATATATGAGTAAAATCATATGGTATTTGTCTTTCTCTGACTGACTTATTTCACTCAGCATTATATCCTCTAGATCCATCCATGTTAATGCAAATGGCAAGATTTCATTCTTTTTTATGACTGAGTAATATCCCATTATGTCTGTGTACCACATCTTCTTTATTCATCTATGGGATTATGACTTTAAAAAAATTTTTTTAATGTTTATTTTTGAGAAAGAGAGAGGGAGGGAGGGAGGGTGGGGCAGAGAGAGAGGGAGACACAGAATCTGAAGCGGGCTGTAGGCTCTGAGCTGTCAGCACAGAGCCCGACTTGGGGCTCGAACTCGTGAACCGTGAGGTCATGACCTGAGCTGAAGTCGGATGCTTAACTGACTGAGCCACACAGGCACCCTGGGATTATGAGTTTTTAATCCCGTTTTGCACCTTACATTTTCTAAGTATATTTAACGATGTACCACCATTTTTTTTTTTTTTTTAAGTAATCACTGCACCCAATGTGGGGTTTGAACTCATGACCCTGAGATCAGGAGACACATACTCTGACTGAGCTAGCCAGGTGCCTCCAACAATGTACTACTTTTAATAGGTAAGATTTATTAAGAGTAATGGAATAATTGAGTCATTGTTCTAGATCTGGGTTTGCTCCTATCTCTCTGAGTGACTTTAGAAGTCTTTTTACTGTCTACTTCAGTTTCTTGATCTATAGAAGGGGAGAGTTGGTCTAAATGGTCTCTAGGTTTCTTTTAGCTGTTGTATCATATGACCCTATAACTTCCTAGTCCTGAGATGCCTTCACATGGATGGTCCTGCACTACCCTTTCTTTCAGGGTCAGTTATCTGCAGTTACTTTTGAGATGTCTTCAGAATATTTTCAGAAATGACTGCTCCTCTAAAGGAGCCTTTAGTCTTCACTTTGATTTGAAGGTTTCTCTGGTCCCAATTATTTGTATCTACTCTTAAAAGTGATAGAATTATTTAGAACTATTGGGGTAAACTATATACTTCCCAGTGTTTTCTTTGGGAGCAAACCTTTCTGATGGTGAATTTAATATCCAGTAATAACATTCTGCTCTCACTTTTTTTTTTTTTTTTTTAATTTAAATTTTTTTTTTCAACGTTTTTTATTTATTTTTGGGACAGAGAGAGACAGAGCATGAACGGGGGAGGGGCAGAGAGAGAGGGAGACACAGAATCGGAAACAGGCTCCAGGCTCCGAGCCATCAGCCCAGAGCCTGACGCGGGGCTCGAACTCACGGACTGCGAGATCGTGACCTGGCTGAAGTCGGACGCTTAACCGACTGCGCCACCCAGGCGCCCCTGCTCTCACTTTTATCTTAGGATGTTTTAGTCTCCTTTGGTAACTGTAATATGTGATATATTAGAAGGTAATTATTATATACCTATGTTTTTTATCCCATCTATTATTGCCAGTTCAAGCAACTAGGCTGTCTTGTGCCCATTACTTCAGGGACAGATATGGAAGGCAAAGAGCAGAATAAATGGTCTTCTTGGCTTTAGTTTCCTAAAAGCTAGAAAGAGAATATTCTGGAGAATGTGCAAAATGTTTTAGATGAATATTATAGGAGGAAGGAGGGCTTCACTCTAGTCTGCCTATTTCTGACTAAGGAAAGATTTCCTTGATTTGAGTGACAGGAGAGAGATGCAAGGAAAATTAAAGATAGTCACCAGAGTAGGCATATTGGGACTTCGTCTTACGTTCTGGGTTAGAGTTCTGGTTAACAGTAGGACCCCAAAGAGGGAATGGCTTGGGGCGCTTGGCTGACTCAGTTGGTGGAACATGTGACTCTTGATCTCAGGGTCATGAGTTCAAGCCCCCAAGTTGGGCATAGAGTTTACATGAACAAAACAAACAAACAAAAAAGGAAATGGCTCTGTGCTGTGTCTAGGCAGATGGGCCATCATGGAGATTTCCGTGTTCCAGTAAGTTGCACATGCTGTGAATGAATCCTGGGCTCTCTAGAAGTAGCAAAGTGAGACTCTGGTCCTAGTGGAGCCACTTGGGCAGGATTAAGAGAAGTCTTAGAAGTGTTCTCTGTGGGGGTGCCTGGGTGGCTTAGTCTGTTAAGCATCTGACTTCAGCTCAGGTCATGCATGATCTCATGGCTCGTGGGTGTGAGCCCCAAGTCAGGCTCTGTGCTGACAGCTCAGAGCCTGGATCCTGTTTCAGATTTTGTCTCCCTCTCTCTGTACCTCCCCTGCTTGCACTCTTTCTCTCTCAAAAAATAAACAAACATTAAAAAAAATTAAAAAAAAAAGTTCTCTGTGTACCAATGATCAAGAACTAGAGAAGATCTAGGATATTTCAGTGAATGCCAGTATACAAAGACATATCTGTGCCATAAGCAGTTACTTAACTGCAGTGTCTTATTTTCACACTAAGTCAGTTGTTAGGATTGGTGGCAGACACCCTCAGATGCATGTTTTTTGCATGCTTGAACCTCTTGCTTACTTTTGCAGGTCTTATGTACATGGCAGCTTTTTCATATTTGAGTAATTTTTGTTCGATTTATTGAGATATTCTGAGGCTGTGCAATTTGGTCTGCATATTAGATACAAATCTCATGTGCAACAAATGGTATAATGTGAATATTTACCTTAGCCACAGGGCTAAACATAATAGGAAGTTGGTGTGGAGAGAGAAACTGGTTTATTCCTTCTCCAAATGTGTTTAAATTTTCTGTGATATTCAAACTTCATTCTTTAGTAAGGATATTTCTACCTACGTCTTGTCAAAGAATGAAGCAGCACACCATGTTGTCACACAAAACAGTTTAAGGACTACTAAGTTCTACAACTTTCTGCTATTTTCAATTTTTATACATGTCTGGCTGTTACAATCCCCACCGCCCCCCCCCCCCCCCGCTATATTATCAATGATGGTATTGCTGGCTGCAATTGAGAAGTGAATCAAAAAGTGATTTAGTATCTGGCAAGGATTTGATGAGATGATTACTCACATACTCTGCTAGGGTGTCTAAATTAGCACAACCTTTCTAACTCAGTAATTTTACTTCTAGGAGATATTCAAGGAAAGTAACTTGATGCAAAGGAACATTTATGTTTAGATTTTAATTATAGTGGAGAAAAAATGCAAAAATATTGGAAGAATGGATAATTGTGGCATCTCCATGTAATGGAGTACTATGCTTTTAAATAGTTTAAGATACAGCAGACATTTATGTGAATAAGTTTTAAAAAGGAGGATTCTTAGGTAATTAAATAATATGATCTCAATTATCTAAAAAATTGTTTACACATAAACATAGGAAAAAAACTTCCAAGGAAATACAGCTCTGATAGTGGCTCTGAGTGGTAGGAATATAGGAAAGTTTTATTTTTGTTTTTATTTTTTTTGTACTTGAGGATTTTCTCCAAATGCATTTGGTGTATGATAATTACGGAAACAATAAATATTAAAAATGGTCCCAGGCCTGACAATGTGGAGGCAAGTCATGTAGATTTACTTTTTCAGTTTGGATTTGAGACTCTATTGAACAATAGTTGGTTGTTGAGGTTGACACATTTTAGTTTAATAATACCAGTGATTTCTTGATTGAGAGTGCTAAGTGGTTCTTAAAGTTTCAATGTCTCTTTTATTGGTGATATCCGTAAGGTCTCTCCTAATCAGTTACTATATCTGAAATAAAAAGGGTTTGGGGTCTATTATTTTTATTTGTACTAGGACCTTGAAGATGGCTTGAAGTTTTGAGATATAGCCCACCATTGGTGTTTCAGAGATTTCTCTGATTGTCTGTGAAGGGTGTGTTTCACTGGTCTTGTTACAGTATTTATTATAAATAGTGACATATCATATTATAAACCAAAATTCCCTGAGAATGAATCAGTCTTTTAAATTAGTAAAATAGGGCATAACTCAACATATTGTTTAAAATTTTTCTTAAAGTATGATTCAGAAGAGTTGGGTGTGAGTCACGTCCATAAATACCAGTGACCAAACATTGAGAAGTATTGTCAGTTAATACGCAGGTTGGCTACCAAGTGGTGACATCTTACTTGACTACCACTAACTGCAAAAGGATTTTTTTTTTTTACCAACATATCCAAAAGAGACATGTTTGTATAAAATGACTTACCCTTCAACTTTTTGTTATATTTGCTGATCTTTCATGCTGATATTATTGATTCTTTGACAGGAAGCTAGAGGTGTTCAGTGTTTCCCACTACTGTTAAGCCATCATGTCTGACATGCATATATCTACTCTGTACTACATTCACATAATCCTCTTATATACCCCTATTGTTCTTGGTTTCCATCTAAAATTGTCTACTGCCATGCTATGGCTTTTTTTCTAATATTCTATCTTTTGAGGGAGGCAGAGAAATGGGCCATTCTATACATGTAACCAGTTATTCCCCATCTGGAAGATTAGATTCCTGTGCACTGTACAGATGATAGTATAATTCCTTGACCAAAATCAACCAAACACAAAACTCTGAGCAGATACTGCCAATACTGCTCTTAATCCTATTTCTCCACCTACCATAAACAAGACTAACTTTAAGCTTATGGGGTATTATGGTTGCCTCCTGATAGGGGCCAGGACTTGTTTTCCTAGTCAGGAGATGGTGGATTCTAGTAGCCAGGAAATTTTATCTGTTTCTGATTGAGAATCCCTTTCTTCCATTTTGGACCCACCCCGTGCCAGAAGGAGTGGACCCAATTGGCAAGTACGTACTGCATCAAGGTATGATCATATAGAGTAGACTATGAGACTACCACTCCAGCATTTTATTTATTTATTTTTAAATGTTTATTTTATAATTTTGAGAGAGAGAGAGAGAGAGGCAGAAAGAGAGGGAAAGCGAGAATCCCAAGCAGGCTCTGTGCTGTCAGCACAGAGCCCGACATGGGGCTTGATCTCACAAACCATGAGATCACGACCTGAGCTGAAAACAAGAGTCAGATGCTTAACTGACTAAGCCACCCAGGTGCCCCATCACCCCCAGTATTTTATACCAGAGGACACCAACTTGAGAGGACTTGGCACTTCCTGACCATCAGAGCTAACCACTTTGCACAGCTCTAGATAAAAAGGAAGCTTGGCTGGCATCAGATCCTGTGGCCTATTCTCCAGTAATTTTCTTTCCTGTATTACTATTTCCAGATGAGGATAGCCACCATGCTGATAGCCCCTGCCTATCAGGAGACCTAATTCTTAGAGAACTTTGTGGCTTCACAGTCTGAACTAGGGCTAGCATCCTTGTAGGAGTATATACTGGATGAATCCATTTTCCAACAGTGTCTTGAAGAGATCTAGAATCCCTCACTGTAACTTTTGAAGCGACAGAAAACACCGTGTCCTCTATATCCTTTTGCAGTCAGTGCTATGTTGCTGTTGCATGGCAGTCACCTTCAAAACATTCTATGATCTACTAGGACTTTTGATAGCCTTTTTAAACAGTTCCCTGCCCTGAAATTGGGTAATAGGTACCCAAGATAGTCCTGGGAGACCTGAGAAATTACTGAACTCCTGTATCCCAGGTTCCTCAGGGACACTGTCACCTTG